>NW_024543207.1:19357500-19870000 GCF_018167655.1 Microtus oregoni | reverse complement strand
GATCACATGACTTTGTAAATCGTTAAATACTTTGATAATACCACCATCCAAAACTGCCTGCAGATCACCTTGTATCTGAATAAGGAAACCAGAAAGGAAAAGCACATGTATCACGCCGGAGTCAGGGTCAAAGGAACATGTGGATAAAGATTCAGTTTCCTGTGGACTTTAGGGAGAAGGCAAACTCTCTCCCTTACTCTCAGGTTAAAGCCGTAGAGAGATCTGCATTACACGAAAGAATGAGACACACAGGCATCTCCGCATCTTCCCTGTGAGTCTTCGGCAGTCTTCCCTCTCAAGGGAAACGGTGCCCAATGACTCTCTTTACACCACTCCCACGTGAAGAACACAGGTAACGTTCATGCCAGGGTTTATATTCTGAAACCTGGTTGTTGGTATTTTGGATTGGCAAATTTACATCTTGTTATTTTTCTTTTTGCTACTTGAGTCAATATATCAATGGCTGAATAATTGTAACATTGAGATGTTGTCTAGAGTAGATATGTTTAATAAGACTGAATCCTATGAAGCAATGTTAAGGATTATATACAGTTTATAGGTAAGATGCAGCTATAAGTTAAAGTGACTTTCCTGGGTGCCTCATTAGCACGAGAGAGGGCAGCATATCAAACTCAGGGGAAGATTCTCATTACCTACTAAATTGATTTTCAGGAGGCACGAAGGTCATTTTGTTCTTGCCAAGAGAGATCCCCAAGAGGCCAAAGTTTGCAGGATACCGGGAATTTTGGAATAAGTAACTAATTATCATCTATGACCTTGGATGACTTTTTTTTTCCTATGGAAAAATCAAGATTTTCTTAATGAAGTTTTTCTGTTGTGGAAGTCAGTATAGAAAAGTCTCAAACCTCAGACATGAGAAGGGGTGGGAATGCAGGAAAGCAGGACGACTCCCTGGACCGCTGGTCCTCGGTACTTCATCCCATAGTCTCTTCTCCAGCTACTTGGTGTAGAACCCAAGCTAGTCAGACGTGAAAGGTCCCCAGAGTGATGCGGCACCAATAAAGCAGACCTTGGAATTAGCTCTGCTCATGCCTCATTCGCCTTGTCCCTGTGCTCTGTAGGGTATGAACTGCTTATGTCATCTTTGACTTGTAGCACAGTGTCCTAGAGATGCCCGTTGGATATTCTCATACCTGTCTTTCTCTGTTTTCAGTGGCTCCTGCACAATTCCCTGGAGGCTATCTATTCTCAACCACATCTCCAGCCCTACCATATCTCTTGATACAAGCGCCCTTAAGGCTCTCCATGACTGTCCTCACAGTTACCCCCCTCCCGATAGTCATCACGACAGTGTGCCAACCCTTCTCTGTCATCGTGAATATTCTGCTGTCTCTTCGGTCCTAAACAAACAAAGCCCGGTTCCTCGTTCAGCTCGTCAGCCTGGTTATTGGTATGCCTTTCACCTGTGGTCACTGCTGACTGAGACTGGATTCTGCTCTTGATGGGAGAGTGCATGATGAAGCCAGCACTCGTTCAGTACTGTCAGTAGGATGTCAGATTTTCTCTCATTTCTTCTCCCTGATAGAAAGATGGCCAGCTCCTTCTCTGTGCTGTCACCCCACGGTATTGATCTATCAAATGACGATGCTTGACTTCAGGCACCAGTGTCAAGATTCCCCCAAATAATCCCTTGACTGTGCAAACTGTTACCTCAAAAATCCTGAAACTTTAACCTACATGGAACGGTCTGGCTTGTCTGCTGACATTTTTGTATTTCCGTAGACAATTCCTGAAGACTAATTCACAACTTCTCCTCTTAAGACTTAAAGTATTAAACACAGATGTAAATCTTCTCAGGTCCAGAAAGGAGAGCTACTCACACAGCTGGCACCAGAATTATTGACATTACACTTCTTGGGTGGGGGCAAGCTGAACTTCTAGAACAAGAATGACAACACAGTCGTTTCCACCCAGGACCCCAAGCCAGGACGATAATGAACAAGGACACACTTGCCGTGCACCACAAGGACACCCTGTGTCTGCGCTCTGTGTGCTATTACCCAGTTCGCGAGCTTCGGGCAAGGGAGCTGGAGGTTAAAATACACAGACACACACAGACAGAGAGACAGCGACACGGGTCACCCTTGAATTCCCCAAGAATGCCCATTTTATTGTGTTCAGGGGCAGATTATATAGAGATAGCCATGCCCAGCCAAACCCACCAGAAACCACTCTCCTGCCATCAGGAACTCCTGAAGGTCTCATGCTCAGTGCAGCTGTAGGCACTCAGATCAGGGGAAAACAAATTCAGGATCTGGGGTCTCACTCCTCCCAACACACACTCATTTTTTCTTTGGGGAAAACCAATGAAAGAGTGACAGAAGGCAGGGTAAGCTGTGCAGCCATTGTCCTGACGACTCCATAGTCACCTGTTTCTTCATACCCAAAGTCACCATCAGGTCCCAGAGTGTGTCATAGGAGGAAAGGCAGAAGCTTCTTGAGAAGGGATTCCAAGTTAACACATTAGACTGAGAGCATCCACTGGTCCTCTTAGAAAGAGCACACATCAGGCTGGGGAGATGGATTGGTCAATAAAGTGTCTGTGGGACAAGTGTTAGGACCTGAGTTCTAATCCCTGCAAACCACATTAAAAATCCAGGATGGGGACTGAATGCATGTATGTGCTAGTGGATGAGACAGGTAGATCCATGAGGCTCACTGGCCAGCTAGTCTAGCTGAGTTGAGGAGGTTTCGGTTAACAGACAGACCAGCAGTCAACATGAGGTATAGCGAAAGAGGACAGATCCCTGTCAACCTCTAGCTTTCACACAGGCATGCACAGAGTCACATGCTAACACATGCATAGACCACACACACACACACACACACACACACACACACACACACACACACACCTGTTTTAAACATAGTATCTTGATAAGCCCCCTTACTCAAAGCCAGTAGTGTGTGGAGATTAAAACCGAGTGAATTCGAAGGAGAAATCACTTTCAGAGCAGAAATGAACAATGCCATGGCTGAGTGTTTACAGCTAGACAGGAACACTGGGAAAGCCCACTGAGTCATAGGAAAATAAGCATTAAAAGGATAAAACAGACGTGATCATTTGCAGTGGGATCAAGGCATATTTGACCTCTTATTTGCTGCTGATAAATCAAGTTGTGAGTGGCTCTGCATGGTGGCCCCCGCTCACCAAAGGGGAGCACCGGAGACTTTGGATTGAGCATCTCGGGAGTATGTGAAGATGGCAGGAGGAGAGGAGGGATGTGAAAGACTCTCACAGGAGAGGGGAGGATGCGTGGGTCTCACAGATCCTCTAACTCTGATGCTGTTTAAACTGGACCCTGTCAAAGAGAGGAGGAAAATGGTGTTTGTTGTGTTACAATCCCTTTGTTGAAGCCAGCATCATAATGGTATAAAACTTATCAAGATGAACATACAGACACATACAGCAACTGCCAGCTGCCAGATGACCCCGCCCCCTGCACTGTCCAAATAAAATCTCTACCATGGCAGCAAAATGAATTAAGCTATGCTTCGAGTATTATTAAACGAAATCAGTAAGGTTCATGGATACGGAAACCCAATAAGCTATCTATTAACTAGTGGATCATAGATCGGTACTGACAAATATAGATCACTACAGTTGATGCTAATGAGGAACTCGGTTTATTTAGTGCCAATCTCTGGCAAAATAAATGTCCTAAAATGCTTACAGAAATCGTTTCTGAAAGAAAACTGCTGTCAGAGGGGTAGACAACACTCGAAAGTTTGAGAGGCGTGTCTCCTGTTCCGCCAGTCCTGCAGTTGGCCCTGGTTCCCCCGAGCCCAGAAGATGAGGAACAGGGAGGTCACACCTTCAAATACAATGCAGTAGGAATGCTGGACACTGTAGACTCCAGAGACATGCAAGAAACAACCTCATTTCAACTAACTGGAGTCCACGCCAGGGCACCTCCAGGACTTAGTCACGAGAGGGATAGAGGCAGAGAAGCAACTGCAATGTGACTCAGAGTTCTCAGCCCTGAGTCACCCAGAATCAGGTAAGCTTGTGTGTTCTCTTCGTAGTTCTCAACTTGTCAGATTGTGGTTCCTGCCCCCAAACGAAGCCAGAGAAGCCATGAGGCCAAGGGCCCTGAGACCGCAAAATGAACCCTCAAACTGTGACCGCAGAGAAGGGGGCTTCTTGTTGCACTTACAGGCAGTCACACCTCCATCCAGGGGTGCACACCTCCACCGTGGTCTCAAGTCTTCTAGCCAAGCACAGTGGTTGCTGTAAGAAAGACGACAGCAATAAATAAATATCTGACCTCTCTCAAAGGGAATCGTAAAGAATTAAATCATTTGGAATTTATTCCAGTCCCCAAAATATTTCTTGTATGGATAGGTACCAGCCTGTTCCAAAAATTCAGCCAACATTCATGAAAAATGTTAAACCTATTTCTTCCTAAACTCTCCAGGTGGCTTCCGAATGTCTGGAATGAAAGCACTGGACGAGCAGGTAGGGGGTGATCAGCTTGTCCTGCGCCCTCTTGGTGTGCGCTAGCAGAAGCTAACATTCATTTGTGGTTTGTAAAAAATCACCCGTGCTTTTACTAAACAGATGAGGTAGTAAAACCCAGCACTTGCTCCTGTCCTAACTCAAAACCAACCGCACCGCCTTCCAAAGTTTAGCTCGGAGCGCCCTCTCCTGGCCAATAGAAAACAAACCCAAATTCAACACATGCTACACCTCCCTGTGCATCAAGGGGCTGCACTTTTGCACGTTAAAATCCTATCGTAGTTCATAAATTATTGCCTTTATTTTTCATACTTAGATGGTAGAGTGAGCTAATTTGGTGAATGTATTCAGTGCAGAATTTATTACACAAGAGTTCATCTCCAAACATTTTTCCTAAATTTGTTTTCATGAGCTCATAATTATAGTGAACATATTATAGAATTTATCATAATTTTAATCACATAATAATAAATAGCTGCTAGCTACAGGCTTCTCAGGAAGGGTGCTGCTATCATGAGTGTCAGCTCTATGGCTTCCTGTCACTGCCGGATCACGTGACATGGCTCCCAGGCCCAGTGGCAGGCATCCATCACCCCATAGAGGCACAGGTCATGGGACTGAAGTGTCAACAGAAGAGAAGCTTCATCAGAGATGTTCAGGCATGGCTGTTTCTGTCAGCTACCTGGTCTTCAGAGACTGCCACCTTTCTTTAGTCCAAGGTGCCTTCACATATTTAAGGTGACATTGGGAAGTCACCTGTAGCTCACACTGCCTCACTAGGGTGTATTTACTACTGCAAGGGCCCTTCCAGGACAGTGTCCCTGCCTCATGGTCAGCTGGTGAATGGCTTTCACTCCCTGAGGCCCTTACTGCCTTTGCCTGTGCCCTGAGACATCTTTGGAGAAGGTGGTTGTTCTACCCACACCATCAACCTATTCATTTTTTTCAGGATCATTCTCTTGACTCACACTAATGTACACTGTTAATCCTTGGGCCTGTGCCTTTTAGGTTATGACAGGAACAGGGGTTGATGTGCCTTTGCCTGCCGCGCACCGCGCCCCCATGTCTGTGCTCAGTGTGTTTGAACCCAGTTACTGAGCTTCGGGCAAGGGAGCTGGAGGTTAAAATACACAGACACACACAGACAGAGAGACAGAGACACGGGTCATCCTTGAATTCCCCAAGAATGCCCCCTTATTGTGTTCAGGGGCAGATTATATAGAGATAGCCATGCCCCAGCCAAACCCACCAGAAACCACTCTCCTGCCATCAGGAACTCCTGATGGTCTCATGCTCAGAGCAGCTGTAGGCACTCAGATCAGGGGAAAACAAGTTGTTTACAAGAAATTCAGGATCTGGGGTCTCACTGCCCCCAACATTTGCCCAATGTGATGGTATTGTTGTCAGCTTGGCCGACTCTAGCCTCATCTGGAGATGGATGTCTGGGCGTGCTTGATTACACACAGGCAGGTTAATTTACTACAGTAATTGTAGCAGAGAGAACCATCTTCGTCACGGGCGGATCATTCCCTAGGTGTGCAGTCCTGGACCGAACAAAGTGGAAAAATGAAAGATTTGGGGTTCTGTTCAGACTGGCTTCTGTTTCACACCTGGTGACCCTTGGCATGTCCTCTTGTCGGCTCTCTGTGGTGTTTTTTATAAGGGTGCTAGCTTCATTTATGAAACGTAGAATCCTATAATCTTGTCATGTCCCCCAAACCGCACCTCCTAGTATCTCTGCTTTGGAGTTCAAGTGTCTCCTCGTAAAACTAGGGACAACCAAAGACTCAAACCATGGACACCATCACAATCACAGTGGACAGTAAGCCCTGCATTATGGCAGAGAGTGTGCCCAGCATCATGGTAGAGTGTGTGCTTGGCACTATATGGACCTGGCCAAAGAAGGGTCTAGCTGTTAGACATTCGTACATCCAGAACAATGGTTTCTCCCTCAGGTTTGGTGGTAAGCTGTTTAGTTTTAATCCAACTTGACAGAGGTGAGGATTATCTGGGCAGTATTAACTTGGATTGAGATAATGTCTCCATCAGACTGGCATGTAGGCAAGCCTGTGGGGCATTTTCTTGATTAATTGTTGGTATAAGAGAGTCAAGACTATTGTGAGTGGTCTCATCCCTCTGGAAGTTGTGTAAGAAAGCAAGCTGAGCAAGCCATGGGGATCAAGCCAGTAAGCAGGGCTCCTCCAGGGTCTCTACTTCTGTCCCTGCCTCCAGGGTCCTTCCTTGGGCTGCTGCCTTGTCTTCCCTCAGTGATGGAGTGTGTCCTGGGAGATGTCAGCTGAAATAAACTCGTTCATTCATCCAAGATGCTTTGTATTGTAGTCGTATCACATAGCAACCAATTAGAGAGCAAAGTGATTAATTGGTAGAGAACACGTACCTGAGAAAGAATTTCAGGTCTAGACCTATAGCTTACCGCTCTTGTGGGTAGTTCACAGCCGTCTGGACTGACACACAGCCGGCAAGAGGAACCTCTGTGGTTCGGTCAGCCAAGCATTGTGATGTTTCTGGGTGGGTAAAATGTTAAAGGTGAGGTCAAAACTAAGCCCAACCCAGGAGGTTCAGCCCTGAACCCCGGAAGAAGTACTGTGAAACCAAGAACCCTGTTCTCTGGGGTGACAGAGAACCAAAAGCTCCCAGGGGAATGGCAGCATTGAGTAGGCACCTGCTGTAGCCTGGATGGATACCCTGTGTCCTGCCCTTTGCTGAGGATCTCATGTGATATTTAAACCCTATTTCCCCCTTCATTTACTTCATTTAGTTCAATACAAACTAAAATAAGATGTAAGGCCAGTAAGTCAACGATTTTGCTACACAAGGCTGACCACTTGAGTTTAGCCACAGAAATCCTTGAGAAAGAGAGACCTGGCCATGTAAAATGGTGCTCTGACTTCTATGAGGGAGCCACACACACACACACACACACACACACACACACACAGAGAGAGAGAGAGAGAGAGAGAGAGAGAGAGAGAGAGAGAGAGAGACAGAAACAGAGACAGAGACAGAGAGAGTCATATGAAACAGGTAAATTATAGGGTTCAATCAGCCAAGGGACTAGCACAAGGACCTGAGTTCAGATCCTCTGTACCCCTGCAAAACACTGAGTGAGGTGGCGTGTGTCTGTAACTGGGGTCATGCATGTCTCTAATGGGGGTATCACTCTAGTACAGGAGGCAAAGAGAAGGCACAGTCAAGGAAAGACACCCAGTGCAGACCTCTGGCTTCTACTCACTGAGGCACCACGTGTGCACACATATGCACTATACATCCATCATGCACACACATATGCACACACATGCATTACACACACACACACACACACACACACACACACACACGCCATGCAATGAAATCCTGTCTAACACTCAGCAGGGCATCAGTCTGAGGTTGCCAGCATCCCACCTGATAACTGGCTCTGTAGTAACGTGGTGAAATGACTTTGCTTTTTGAACTATACATTTTAGATAAAAAATGTTACACGTAAGTGTTATAAACAAAAAGGTATTTAAGATGTACTTAAAACTCGCCCACTCCCAGGTGTCAAGTATGCCATTCATTGCAGTCCTCTATTGACCACAAGAGGGCGCTGCCGACCAAGGAACGTCTCCATGGCCTTCCAGAACACCTGGGGGAAAGAGACCACTCTTGTCTAAAGTGAAGGGTTTTGTTAGCCTTGAGATTTGTGTGCTGGGGATGTATGTGTTCTCTGAATAACAATACTTTCACCCAAACCAGATTAATCTCTTTAAAATACAAAGAGCAAGATGACTGAACAGATTTTATTTCTAATCATTCCTTCTTGCTCTTTCTCAAAATCTCCAAGCGAATCGTTCTCTTTATTCTTCAATTCATTGTGTTCCCTGAAAACATATTGCTGTCTTGATTGGCCATGCCAGGAAGAAGACCACCACTGTCTGAATCACAGTGATCCAGCCACTGCAGACCCCTCCAGCTCTGAGCCGGCCAGCAGCTGTGGCAGTCCTGTGTCCATGTCCCTTTGTGTGCTCCTGTGTCCAACACTGTCCCTGGAGCTAGGACTGGAGGAGAATATTTGCATCACAATCTTATGTTTTTAATTTTTAATCTCTGTCTCTGTGGGGGGTATCTGTGTGTGTGTGTGTGTGTGTGTGTGTGTGTGTGTGAGCATATGTGCAGTGCCTGTAGATGCCACAGGGGAGCATTTGATCCCCTAGAGCCAGCCGGAGTTATAAGCTCTTGACAGCAACCATGTCGTTGCTGGGACTGAACCTTGGTCCTCTGCAAGAGCAAGTACTCTGTTGATCTATCTCTCCGGCCCCAGACTTACTTCAGTTTTCAATAAAATAATTGTTTTCCATATACTACATTTTCAGCATAGTTTCCTGTCTGAACACGATCCAAGAATGAAGTTGGGAGAGGAGAACTCTGCTTGTGAGAAAACTCGGAGAAAATAGGAGTCTTGTGACCTCGGTGCTCTCGGGCCACTCCCAGGTGTAGCAGACAGGAGTGTGTTTGCTTTAGCTTATTCCTTATGCCTGGGCCTTATTGGTTGTTTATGCGCCTCCATGGAAAACATATTTCTGCCATGTGCAGCTTGTCCTCGTGACTGAACCCCTTACTTGTGTGATTCTTCGTAACTCTTAGAGTCTAAAATCGCCCCACGATCTACTGGCTATTTCGTGAGTCTTTAGTCAGCCTAATTTGTTGGCTCCACTCTCTCAGGTTCACACCACCAATTAAAGCAGTAAATAGCATCTCCTTCCTCATCTACTCCCAGATCCTCCCTCGCTCTCCACCCAGCTGACTCGATGTCTTCTTTTCCTCTCTCTTTAGGGAAGCCATTGCCTTCGGGTGTCCTGTGAGCTTCCTTGTCCTCCTCTTGTTCTCCCCACTCTAACACAGGTTAGACCATCCTCCAAGCCCCCTCTTCATCGATGGCTGTGAACTTCTACAGGTTCTCCCCACTCTAACACAGGTTAGACCGTCCTCCAAGCCCCCTCTTCATCGATGACTGTGGACTTCTACAGGTCATTGAACCAAGGAAGAATGCTCACAATATTGAGCCTTCTGTAAGTTTTGAGGAATATGGTATTCTGAGTCTCTGAAAACAAAGGTTTATGCAGAGGTGAAGAGACTAAGCAGCCTCGTCTGAAACGCCAGCCCTCTGCAGCAAAGGAGATCAGCCACCGTTACAGAGACCTCTCTGAGTTCAGTGCTGATGCACTGCCGTGCATAAAACACTGAGATCTTCTCCCGAAAGCAGGGAATATGCTACTGAGAAGCTCAATGCAGTTGTCCAAATCACAGGCTCTTGTCACAGTGCCAACCACCAAGACTGGCTCCCGGGGCAGTGGTCTGCGTGGGCTGGCCTTATGGTACTGAGCTAGGTGATTCTGCGCACGTGACTGAGGCCCTGCATGTGTTTCCTCCTCTTTAGTAGGACATCATGGGCCTGTGGTGGAGACACTCAGCCATCATGATTCAGGTGGTTCATAGTGTGCCCCTTCCCAAAACAGATGATGTCATTAACGACAGCAGTCCGGACTTCTGCTCTCCCTGAGCAGGAGGTAATGGTCTCTCTCCTGGTACTAAAACTCAGCTCTTCGGCCAGCTCTCACTCAGCAGGAGACTCATGGGCGGTGAGACCTGTGTGGCTCCCCAGAGGCCAGCCAGGGCTGGCGCCACGCTCACAGGAAAATGCAGGTACGTTCACACTGCCACTCTGCCACCCCCACACTGAATCTCCAGCTGACTAACCTTCCTGTACAACATTTAAAAGGAACCTGAGAGGACACAGGAATAAGCACAAATGTGTACCAAAACGCTTAAAATTGCGAGATCTTTGCCAGTGAGAATTGAAAGAGCCCTGCAGTTGTCTGCGAAGGCAGCAGGTATCTTGATCTGATATCCAGTTATGTAACACACCCTCAGCAGTGAGCTGAGCATGCGCACATATAACTGCAGGCACGTGTGTGTGTGTGTGTGTGTGTGAGAGAGAGAGAGAGAGAGAGAGAGAGAGAGAGAGAGAGAGAGTCCTCTGTAACTTGTGCTTTTGAAAAATTACTTCTCTTGCCTGGTGCTTTTGTCTAGGGATTAGACAATAAGACAGAGGCTTTGAGTTTAGCAAGTGCCCAAGTGCCTGGGAGTTTAGCAAAAGTTTTCCAGGCTTTGCTTAATGTTTGTTTAATTAGCAGTGTTTTGTTCTTGTTTTCCTGCCTTGTTGCAGGAGGTATAAGTCTGCAGAATAAAGACAGTGATGCCTGCTGCTGCTCAGCGCTGGCTGCTGATTCTTGGGGCCAGTCTCCTTGGCAATGGCCCACACTGCCTTGACCCAGTCACCTGCAAGCCGCAGTTCACGGCCAGGATGGGCACACTTTCCTATCGACCTTCGCCTTCACATGTGTAAATATTTCCTTGGGTTTGGCTCTTTCTAGTCTCACCTGCAACGGCTTCCATTTGGCAGAGGATCTTCGAAGGCTTCGAAGAGGAGCACAGCCTCGCTCACGAGCTGCCCGCTGTAGTTACCGATGCCATTCATCTGCCCAGGGAACCTTTCTCGTGGGTTGTTACAGCATCGGGTAAAGAATTCTTGGCTAAAGAGTTGTCTGGGCTCTATGAACCAGTGGCTGACAAAGCCGTTGGCTCTGGGCCTCCTGCCTTGCTGGGAATAAAGAAACACAGCCTGCCTTCCCATTGCCCCGGGCTTTTCGCCAAGCTGTCTCCCAAAGGTTCATAGCCGGACTGGGAAGTCTTCAGGTTCTTTCTCTGGCAGGTGCCCACATCAGCATTGCTCAGTTGGTGGGGAGTGGGATGGCTAGGGTCAGCAGTTCCAAAGAGGGGGATGCTTTCCTGTGGGTTTCCTATCCGTCCAACCTTTCCATCCCCCCAGTAGTGCCAGGCTCCCCTACCTTGAAACTGAGCCACGTGGGTGTTGTCAACCAGCTCCCCAGATGACGCCAGAGGGAAGCCAGTCGTTTGTGAGGGAGATGGCTGATCATGGAAGAGCTGCGTGTGTGCTGACCAAGAGGAAGTGAACTGCTACAAGAGTGGTTTTCTCTATAGCATTCTCATCAAATCAACTTTTCCTCCTAATGGTTGAAAAGAGACATTTTTTGTTTGTTTTATTTTGTTTTGTTTTTTCCTTCTTCCAACAGTGGCATTTGGTGATAGGCTAAGCAGGATCCCTGACAACTGAAGATTCCTAACAGGGACAGTATGGGTAACCCAGGTGCAATTTGGGTAGCAGGGGCAGGTAGGGATTGAAGCCCAGCACCCACAGAAAGGAATGTGTCCAGGGCTCTGCAGTAAACTGCCTACTTTTGACTGGGCAACTGTTGGCTCTGCCCACCCTGTTGGTTATAAGCAGGCTTGATTAGTCATATCTCTGGGGTTCCCTTTCTAAGTGTCCACACAGCGGCTAACTAGCCCCGTGACTGTTCTTGGGAGAGTCTGCTGAGTCCGAGTCAGAACAGATCACTGATCCTCAGGTCTCTGAAGCTGCAGCACTCAGTAGATGAGGCTGACAGATAAACACCTCCAAGCTGTGGTCAGAAAGCTGTGGACTGTGGAGGGCCCGTTGGTAATAAGAACGAGACCGCTCAACGTCCCTCTCTGCTCATGGGCAGGCTAGAATTCCCCATGCATGCTTGTTCTCAAGAAACCTGCGTTCAACATGATCTTGACTTTGATGGAGAGGTGGCCTTGGTGGAGGATGGAACACCAGTACTTTCAAAGGGAGGAGACCTGAAGTAGGGAGTCCCATCCCTCTGGGCTGGCTGAACCTAATCTTAGGTTCAAGGCGTGGCCCCAGCTTGAACAGCGAGCACCGTTGAGGGTTTCCTCAAATAAACTCTCAGAACCATCGTAAGCCCTCTGCCCAAAGCAAATCCCTTCAGGCGTTGACCCTTTCTCCAGATGCCAACAGAGTAGGAGAATGAATCCACTGAGTGGCTCCTGCAGTCCTTCTTTTATATGTTTGCTGGTCATGAAATCATTCCCCAGCTGTTGGGAGCATTGAGACCCCCAGATCCTGAATTTCTTGTAAACAACTTGTTTTCCCCTGATCTGAGTGCCTACAGCTGCACTGAGCATGAGACCTTCAGGAGTTCCTGATGGCAGGAGAGTGGTTTCTAGGGTTTGGCTGGGGCGTGGCTATCTCTATATAATCTGCTCCTGAACACAATAAAGGGGGCATTCTTGGGGAATTCAAGGATGATCCGTGTCGCTCTCTCTCTGTCTGTGTGTGTCTGTCTGTATTTTAACCTCCACCCCCCTTGCCTGAAACTCGCGAACTGGGTGCCAGCGTGCAGAGCACAGACACGGGGGCGCGGTGTGCGGCAATTGGAGGTCTCCACCGAGATTTTGGCACCCAGCCAAGCAAGACTCAAGACTGCAAGTGATGCCCAGAGGCAGAGGGCATCATCGTGCAATGAGGATGCTTGCTTAGACCCTGTGGCCCGGTTCCAGGCAAGTTACCTTGCTTGAGCCTCTTTGGCAATAAGAGTATCTTACTCCAGCACTTCAAGTCTCGGCCACCAGAGGGCAGCAGAGGACTGTGGGTGGAAAGTAGGGACACAGCCACTTCGGTTTCCAGAACCTCCAGGCCGGGAAGATTTCTCCTCCTGGGCTGAGCAGAATGTCCTTTGAAGGAGATGAGGCCAGATCCATACCATAAATCTGTTATCGGTCCCTTGGATTTGAATGTATGCCATGCACAATCTGCTGGTCAGATGGTTTCAAAGTCTTTATTGCTTGCTTTGTATTCTATTTTTATTCTTATAAGTATTAGCAGAAATGAAATTTTCTATTTTGTAAAACTATTAAAATGAACTTTATTTTTTTCCCCAGAAAGTTAGAGACTAGTGTGTGACTTTAATGTCTCTTCAGGTCGTAACAATGTAAAAAAATATTGAAAGGAACAGGAGGCCACTGTGCCACCTGGGGATGAAGAGGTGCCATTATGAGCAGGTGACACAGGGACAGGGTTTCCATTTGGTGCTTGCGGACATGACGTCTCCCTTTGTCCTGAGATGGCAGGGAGTAAGTTGTACAGATAAAGATAAGAGGGGAGGGGACCCAAATTTTCAGGATTCTTGTTGTTACCAGGTGAGAGGGATGGGGATTTAGGGTTCTGCCAAGACCTAGGGAAGCTACGCAGAGCAGCACACACCTGCTAGGCACAATCCCAGTGAACCACTACACAGGACTGCTCTATGGGGAGTGTGTTCTGGCACAAAGGGGCTACGTGAACCAGTTGGCAATCAGGGGTCAGCAGGTCTTCTACGGTTTGCACAGACATGTTTGGCTCGAGGTGGGCACTTTATAGCTGTTTGTTTGCTGAGCCTTGATCACATCTGAGAGGCTTCCTTGGGAAGAGCTCGCCAGAGTGCCTGGCTTTGGTTTGCTTTGATCCACGAGTGCTCGGGCAGTGTTTTGTGTTACACTCTGCTGCTTCCCAGCGCAACCATAACAGATGACCATGAAATCGATAGCTTCCAGGAGGATCAACTGTGTCCTCGGGGCTCTGGAGCAAAGAAGACTGGAATCAAAGTGCTGGCAGGTCCCTGCTCACTCAGAAGATCTCCCGGCTGGTTCCCCCCTGGCTCTGCCAGTAGCCCATCAGTCTTAGCTTATGGTGACACCCTCCAATCTCTGTCTCTATCTGGACTGGCCCTTCTCTCTCCCTGTCTTGTGTTTTCTCTGGAGGATTTTCTTATTTGGGACCCTCTGCTCAGATTTGCCTCCGCTCCCCATGTGTTATAACTTGTTTAACTTGTTAGGGGTTCCACCCCTCAGTCCCGAGGACATAGGATTCAGTTAACAGGCACTAATGGAGAGGTCTAAGAAGACTCACAGGGTCCACTGAGTCACCCCTAAGGAGAACATGTGATTATTAGTCTGATATGTCACTGTCCAAGAACTCAAAGCCAAAAGATGACAGAGCTGGGGCTAATTCGTAAATGGAGCTGAGCCAGAGAACCCGTTGGAAAGCCAGGATGGCTTGGCAGCGAATTCCTACCAGAAGGGCCCTCCACACCCCCAGCTTCACGGGGGTTTCTGAGACACCCTCAGCACCTTTAGCAAGAGAAGATTGATAGAAGAAATGTGTGCTTTCTAATTGTCAGAATATCGTATGATGCAAGAGAAAAACCAGCTGTGTGCATCCAGACATCCATCTACCCGTGTGCTTGGTCCAGAGCATCCCACAGGGAGTTTTCACTGATCCTGTTTCCTGGATGTGAGAAGATGAGTCCTTCATCACTTTCCCTGATGAAGGTAAGGAAGAGCAGGGCGGGTGACCAGTGGGGCGCTGGTGTGTCTGAACAGCATAGACTTGCTCATGCGGATGGCAACCAAACAAGCAAATGCATGACCAACGGGGCCACACCTACCCATCACAAGCCTTCATCTCACCCACCACAGTGTTCGTCCTCATCCCAGACCCTAACTTTGAGTGTTCTTGAGCAACAACCAGAATGTTCTAGAAAGGCCTGACCACAAATTCTCCTCCCCAGTCTACCCCCATCAACCCTACATCAGTGTATGGCATCTGCTCGTTCTTTTTTTTTTAATATTTATTTATTTATTTATTATGTATACAATATTCTGTCTGTGTGTATGTCTGCAGGCCAGAAGAGGGCACCAGACCTCATTACAGATGGTTGTGAGCCACCATGTGGTTGCTGGGAATTGAACTCAGGACCTTTGGAAGAGCAGGCAATGCTCTTAACCACTGAGCCATCTCTCCAGCCCAGCATCTGCTCGTTCTTAAACACAGGATCCCTTGTGTTTAAGACTCCTTGCGAGCCCATGATTACTTGAAACAAATCCACCATTTTCTTTAAGACCAGCTGTGATGGTTGTTTTTTGTAGTCAAATTGGCTACATCTGGAATTAACTAGAACCTGGAAATGGAGGACATACCTGTGAGAGATTTTTGCTTAGCTTCAAGTGGGAAGATGCAGTTCTAATCCAGATCTTTTAAGAGGGAAGACACACTTTTAATCTGGGCCATACCTGGAAATGAAAGAAGCTTTTGCTTTTTGGTGAATTTCTCTCACCCCCACTAGCAAGTCAGTTTATTCACTGGCATTAGAGTCTACTTCTTGGGGATTCCAGCATTCACTGAAGACCAGCCGAGACATCAAGCACCTTCAATTTATAGGTTAGTTAGTTGAACCACCACAGCCTGTGAATCATTCTCGTGTGTGTGTGTGTGTGTGTGAGTGTGTGTGTGTGTGTGTGTGTGTGTGAGAGAGAGAGAGAGAGAGAGAGAGAGAGAGAGAGAGAGAGAGAGAGATTCTGTAACTTCCATTAGTCTAGAGAATTCTGACTGATATGCAAGGAACCTCAGCTTTCTTGCCACCGTGAAGCCATGTTGTGGTTGCTTAGTTCACTATGCCCTCAACAATGACCCTGCAACACCCTGCACAACAGATGATGTCTTTCTGTCTTTCCATCACAGATGTGAAGATCTATGCTTACTGTAGTATGGTTATCAAACCCATAGTTCTGGGGCAATAATGTCCATAGCCACAGGGGCGGTGATTAGAATGCTTTCTCGGCAGCTCTAACAGAGACTTAGTCTCTGGAGAAACAACCTTGAGATAGAATCTCCAATGCAACCTGGACAAGCAATCCCAGAGGAAGGTTATGGATGATGTGTCAGGAAGGAGACAATATGACTTCACTGAGAAAATCCTAGAGGACAGATCCCTGCTGACTGACATGGCCCTGGTCCAACACCCAGAGTGTCCCTGGATAGACATGAGGTTCAAGGACCTGGCCGTGGGAGGCTCAGTCATGGAAACGGTGTACTAAAAGTGTCAGCACAGTGTTTAGGATAGCCGCTGTGTTCCTGCTGGCCTGAGCTGTGCGTGCCTGAATCTGAATACTGACCTTAGCTAGCTGTGTCTGTGTAGACTACACCTTCAGTCCATATGCAACCATCCTCAGGGTACAAACCGTCAAAGTATCGCAACCAGTACAAGAGGAGACTCGAGTTCCCTGCCTGTCCTGCAGACTCCAGCTGAAAGGGGACCTGGCTTCTCCCCATAATCGGCTTCTAGGCATGCTGAACTGCAGAGTTTTCTTTAGTCTCCACATATCTTCCCAGTTCTTCAGCTTTGTGTATCACGGCTCCTTCAGTGTATCCAGGGCTCACTGCGGACAGAGCTGTAGATGTACCGTCTAAAGTTCCACAGGAGGGAGCGTGAAGTCTGCCAAGTTTTGTGAAACAAATGGAGAGCAAAGCCATGAGGCCTCCAGAGAAGTGAACAAGATAGATCTGCGTGTGCAGGCTCAAGGGCATGCTGATTGTACCACAAAAGGGACTGGGGTCAAGGAGATCGTATAACTGTCACCTCCAGAAAGACAGAACTTGATGCACGAATGAGTCAGGATGTGAGTCCTTGATTCATATTCAATTCATGACATCCACCGGCATTTCTGTGCCAACGCGTTTAATTTAATAAGCCCATGTGTCAGGGGCCACTTCAGAGAGATCGCAGCTGCTGCTTTCCACACCCTTGGCCCTTTGGAAAGGTTTGTTCTCTGGCTCTTCCCTCGTTCCCTGTGTATGCTGTTCAGAGATGCTACATGTTTGCGGTCACTGTATGTGTGCCCTTCTCCACTCTGGACACACCAGACAGAAGATCCCAACTCTGCACACTTGTGAACACTGTCAACAGTGTTGGGAAGCATGGTAACTTCCTTGCAGGGAACAAACAAATCCAGGAAGTATTATGTGTGTGTACATGATTATGTATACACATATAAATACATACGTATGGTTTGGTTTGTGGACAAAGATGACTGTTTCTTGAATGCCTCATTCATGCAACCCTTACCAGCAATTTTCATTACTAACCATTATTTTGTCCAAAAATAAGCAACAGAAAGGAAACATAAAGACTATGCCTTTGAAGCAAAAAGGCAAGAGGGGCTTGGAAGATGGTTTGGTAGTTATGAGCCCTTATGGCTGTCCTATAGACTCAAATTTGCTTCCTAGAATCCTTGTCAGGTGGCTCCCAGGCACCTGTAATAACTCCAACACAGCATCCAAGGTCATCTTCTGACCTCTGCAAATGTCATACAAACAGTACACACAGAAAAGGACACACACACACGCCTTTAAATAAAAACACATTTTTAAAGGATAAGAAAAAACAGTGAAAAATAATGTTGGGTGTAGGGGTTAATTGAGGATTATAATTACATCCAACAAAGAGGAGGGAGCAACCCTTAAAATTCATTCAGAAGAATGAATGCAGGGCCTCACTCAAACGAGGCTATTACGTTACCACTGAACTGTATCCCCAGCCCTAAAACTATTTATTTTTTATTGATCTTTACATTTTTCTCTGCTCCCTCCCTTCTTCTCCCCTCCCATTCAACCCTCTCCCAGGGTCCCCATGCTTCAGGGAGATCTTGTCTTTTTTCTACTTCCCCTGTAGATTATATCTATGTATGTCTCTCTGGGGGTCCTCATTGTTGTCTAGGTTCTCTGGGATTGTGATTTGCGAGCTGGTTTTCTTTGTTTAAAAACCACTTAGGAGTGAGTACCTATGTTAATTGTCTTTCTGGGTCTGGGTTACCTCACTCAAAATGATGTTTTCTAGCTTCATCCATTTGCTTGCAAAATTCAAGACATCATTATTTTTTCTGCTGTGTCGTACTCCATTGTGTAAATGTACCACATTTTCCTCATCCATTATTCAGTTGAGGGGCATTTAGGTTGTTTCCAGGTTCTGGCTATGACAAACAATGCTGCTGTGAACATAGTTGAGCACATATCCTTGTGGCACAATTGATCATCCTTTGGATATATACCCAAAAGTGATATTACTGGGTCTTGAGGAAGGTTGTTTCCTGATTTTCTGAGAAATCGCCACACTGATATCCAAAGGGGCTGTACCAGCTTGCATTCCCACCAGCAATGCAGGAGTGTTCCCTTTTCCCTACATCCTCTCCAGCATAAGCTGTCATCAGTGTTTTTGATCTTGGCCATTCTTAGAGGTGGAAGCTGGAATCTCAGAGCTGTTTTGATTTGCATTTCTCTGCTGACTAAGGATGTTGAGCATTTCCTGTCACTCCTCTAGCAAAGCCAGAACTACAGCCAGCATAAGAGATAACAGTTCCTAAAATTTCACAAAATTTCATCCTTATGCAAACATACACAAACGTATCAGAAGAAGAGTAGAATTGGAATCATTTGAAAGATGGAATACACACAGAGGAATGGTTCTGGGACCAGTGCTCCCTGGAGCTGGGGAGGATTCCCTCAGCCCAGGCCTTTGATCTGTCAGCATCCTGACCAGTGAGTCTCTCTCTACGTGATTATTTCTGAATTAATCTTTTGTTTAATGTTCAACCTTGCATTTTTACCCCCGAGAAGCATATGAAAGAAACAAACAAACCAACAATCAAACCCCAGGGTTTGAGAGCTGAGTGTTGTGCAGCTGAGGATGAAAAGGTGACTGAGACATCCTGTTCCAGCTCCGCCGTCTGCAGACTGCAGCTCTGGAGTTCGCACCCTGCAGACCTTCATCCTCTCGGCCCGTCACCTGCACGGTGTCCGTCACTGTTTGTCTTCCCCTCTCAGTTATTTGCACAGCCTTTCCTTCTTCCAAAGTGCTCCACCTGTGAACACTCCATTCTTCAGCAAACTCAATGAAGCCTTTGAGATTTATTGATTATGAGCTTTTTTGGTGTCTGGCTTTAACTGCTAGTGTCTGCTTCATGGCTACTTCGACTTTCCCTTTTTTTCTCTCTCACTCTAACAATCTATGTTATGTTTTGTTTGATCCATGGCAGAAAACACCATCAATGTCACTTCCCAAGCGCTCTGTCCTAAATCAAGTTGGGAAGGAAAGGGTTTATTTGGCTTACACTTCCATATTCCTGCTCATCATCAAAAGAAACCAGGACAGGAACTCAAATGGGGCAGGAACCTGGAAGCAGCAGCTGATGCAACAGCCACAGAGAGGTCCTGCTTACTAGCTTGCTCCCCCGTGGCTTGCTCAGTCTGCTTTTTTATAGAACTCAAGACTACCATCCCAAGGATGGCCCCACCTACAATGGACTGGGTTCTCATAGCACTAATTTTAAAATGCCATACACCCACATTTTATGGAGGCATTTTCTCAACCGAGGTTCCCTCATTTCAGATGACTCTAGTGTGTGTGTCAAGTTGACGTAAGAACAGTCAGCACACACACCAACCACACGGATTCTGATCTCGTGGCTGCTAGGACCTCCTGCTTTTCCTTAGCCACTTGCACCCTAAAGGTGTTTGTCCACTGCTGATTGAGTTGAGGTCTTTCATGGGTCAAGCTGGGACACAAAGAGCTAGATAGAAGGAAGGAAGCAATGAGGAAATGTTGTGCCCAGTCTCCTATCAAGAAGAGCTGGCTATAGAAGAGGAGTCGAACTCTGAGGAAAAGCAACCTTATCTAGGAGGGCAGGCTGAGAGAAAAAGTCATATTTTAGACAACAGGGAGAGGGATCTGAGCAAGGCTATATGAAGCATCATTGTTGCCCCTAGTTGTTAAAAGCTTTGTTGGTATAAAGAACAGGATGAAGAGGGACTGAGTTGGCAAATGGGAGTTCAGTGTGGCATGTGAGGGTGTTCCCAGTCAATGGCCTCTGTGACCAGCAGGAAAGAGTCCGTGTAAGATTACCTACACATAACGTAACTGGGGAGGGAAGTCATGGTTAATATCAACCGTACCTAGGAGGCAAACCTCTGGGTGTGTCTGCAAGAGCGATGTTAGATTGAGCTAATTGAGGCGGAGAGATGTATCCTCAGTCAGCTGCAGCAAAATCCTGGAGACATTTCCCAGCGTACCCTGATAGAAAGTCAATGCACAAAGGTGCACTGTAGGTGTGCTCCTGCAGGCACAAGTCAGGTCTCCAGAGGAGGAAATCTCAGAGGCCACGGGCCTCCAGTAGGAGTGTGACCATCAGCTGTCTGAGTCTGGACCCTCAGAGTCACCATTATTTATAAAGACAATCAAGGAGATAGAACCTACAGAAAGTATGAGGCAACTGGGGAATAAGTCCAGGTAGCTAAGCCAGAAAGAGGGAATGACAGAAAGCCACAATAAATCTTACATACTCAAAGGCAAAACCTTACATGCTCATGGCCTGTGGCAATAACTTTAGCGTGCATCGAAGACTAGGCTGAGGGTTATGGTGGTTTGAATGAAAAAAATGCCCTTACAGGCACATAGGGAGTGACACTATTAGGAGGTGTGGCCTTGTTGGAGGAGGTGTGGCTTTGTTGGAAGAAGTGTGTCCTAGGGGTAGGCTTTGAGTTTTCAGAAGCTCAGACCAGACCCAGTGGCTCTCTCTTTCTGCTGACTGCAAATCCCAATGTAGGTAAAGAACTCTCAACTTCTCTCCAGCACCATGTCTACCTGCTTGCAGCCATGCTTCCCACCATGATGGTAATGGGCTCTTCTGAAACTGTAAGCCAGCCCCAATTAAATATCTTCCTTAGTAACAATCGTCATGGTCGTGATGTCTCTTCACTGCCAGAGAAACCCTAACTAAGACAGGGGTTTATGGGATACAGAAGTAGCCTGCCTCCTGTTAGATAATCCATGCCAGTGACCTAGAAATATCTACGGTTGAGATCCCAAATGAAAAGTCTGTCCACCAGGCATCCTCCTGGGCTGGGGGTGTTTAACTATGCTAGTCCATAATTTCCAGTCTCTGCTCTTAGGGACATGAACAATGCAGGTGTCCCTCAGGATCAGCAAATGGACTTTGATAGTTCACCTCACTTCAATCAGAATGGCACGCGAACAGAGCAGCCAGGCTTCTCACTCTGGGACTGATGCTCTAGGAGGGAAACATCCCCAGCTGGGGTTTGGAGAATATTTATGGAGATTTGAGAGTGGATCTGTACAGAAGTCACCGAGTAACGTAAGATTATATATATAAATAATAATAACTATAGAGTAAGAGGTCATGAATTGGAGATAGAGGGGGGACATGGGAGAAAGGAGGGAGGAGAAGTAGAGGAAAATGATGTCATTATATTTTAGTTAAATTTAAAAAAATTAAAAATTTTTGCATCTAGGTGGAAAACATAAAAGTCAAGATAAATTCTTTGTCTCATCTTGGTTTTAAATGTAACTAAGTTGAACATACTTTAGTTGAAATATATTGTTGGAAAGAATAATGCTACTTTCTGAAAAAAATTAAATAAAAAGTAATATCATTTGATATTGAGTTAAATGGGCATGACTCCATTCCTATAAAAAAGGGTAGACACCTACCCTTAGGATTGTCACCTTCAAAATATCTCTATAAATGACTCCGCCTTTTTTTCCCTCTAGCTCGTTTGAGCTCAATGCAATACAGACTTGTTTCTCATCCCTTTGTTGCAGATGTGGGTGGACAGGATGGCTTCCAAGTGCTTCTCCTGGCTGCCCACTGTTTTAAACCCCAGAGGTGAATGCAGAACATCTTTAAACTGTTAGCAATGGAAACCATGGTGTCTGAAGACAGGAATGATAATTTTGCAACCACTCAAAGTTCAATCTCGGAACTCAGCATGAGTCCAGTCCCACACCACACCAAGCACTCAGGCAACTTCATGTGGAGTCTCAGGACCATAAATGCATTTAGGTCAAAGGCCAGGACTTCAGGATAAGAGAAATGGGAGGATTTTGAACAAGTTTTAAAATGTCCTATTTCCAGAATGAAGCCTCTTCTTGCTAAGCTGTGGAGATTCTAAAGCGAATAGTGAACACAGACATCCCAGTCTATACGGACACAGTATCCACATCCTCCTTGACTACAGAAAAGCTAGCTCCAGGCTAACTTCTCACCAGGCAGGGATGGCAGATCCTCTGATGTATGCCAGGACCTGACACCACCAATTTCTCCCAGGTCCTTTTTACATCAACGAAGGAAGATGTTCTGAGATGTCTGGAAACATTAGTGAACCCACAAAAAGCAGTTCCCTCATTGCTGATAAAATGTGAAGCCCAGTGTCTTCCCCCTTTTAGCCACTTTAGCTGTGTTTATAGGGCAAGAAGATATGAGAGTCCATGGGCCCCCATTTCAGTGACTGGGTATCTTATTGGGGGTTTTGAAAACCGATGTCTATGCCCCAGTCAAAGGGTTCCTGACTGGTCAAGCAGACAACCTTAAATGTAACTTCCAGGATCTTTTCTCGTTCTAGAAGCCATCGGTTTTCCCTTGTAATTCTCAACTCTCCTTCTTTGTATCACAAGCTGGGATTCAGCAGGCCAGCTTAACACACCTGGTTCCCCCAGACTGCTGAATTGTTGACCTCCAAGATCAGCCATCAACATTCTGTTGGCTTTTTCTCATTGGACTTAACGTCTATTGATTCTTTTTATCACTTTGATTTGAATATTCTCAAATGTCTACCCAACTGGAAGATATAATTGAGAGAGAGTGGTAATGTTTTCAAAGGTAAAAACCTCATCAGTCTGGGAGCACACACACACACACACACACACACACACACACACACGCACATTTTCCAAATTATCTAGGTTAAATGCAGTCACCCCAGGGAAATAAGGTCAAGCTGTTTTCCCACTGACTCAATGGTCCTTTTGCTGCACTGTCATCTTTCCAGAAGTTTCTCTCTTCTTCATGAAGGCCCAGTGGGAAAAGTTTACTACAATATTGCCTGTCTGTGGGGTGGTTCCTATATTGGAAGAAATATAATTCAGAGCATTTGGAAATATACTGTACATCCCCAAAAGACATATAAATTTCTGTAAATAATTTCTTTTGGTTTCCCTTTCAGAAATGGATTAGTTCATCTCAAATGAGAATGACTACCTTGGGTCTATTGTTCCAGAATAGCACGATGGCAGACAGCCCTGTGAACACGGTTATTAATTTATTTGGGAAATGCAATCACTGAACACAGATTATTTGAGTTAAACTTCACCTAGCCCACATATTGTATTCTATTTTATTAGGGACCTGGGTAACTTATAGTTGTTCCTACTGTTAAGTTTAATGGTGAGAGCTTAAATGTTCCCTCTCTAAGGAAACTTTCTCAGCCACATGCATGCACCTGATTGCAACTCATCCTCCAAAGGTACGATGCATTTAATGTCATCTCGAGACATCAGTCAAACAGAACTGAGAGGGTCTATGACCTCAACAGGCTCACAGCTGAGATCCCAGAGCAGAGCAATGTCCCATCACACAACTAGGGCCCATGCTGCAAAAACTGGGCAAGTTGATGCAATATAGGGGGTGTGTGTGTGAGTGTGTGCACGTGTGTTTGTGCTTGAACGCCTATGCTGTCCACTGCCTCTGGTTCTGTCTCTGGGAATGTGGCTCACCACTCACTTTTAGTCAAAAGTAATTTCTTTAAGTTTATTTCCTTGATTCTTTTTAAACAGCACAGAATAAGTTCTCAAAGTGATTTCAAAGGGAGAGCTGGCCAATTTTTGCCATCCTTGCCCTGGCTACTTCCTATTCCCTTGTCTGCCAATAGGCTGGAGGATCATGGTCTCAGGTCCAGCACACGAGTGTCACAGGAGTGGAGTGGGGCTTCTACATGTGCCTGTCTGTCCTCCTGTGAGATGACTGCCTCTCGTGAGGGGATCTGCTTGCCATGGCTTAGGAAGCTTTTCTAAAAGCAGACATATTGATGCTGGTCCAGGCATGGTCTTCTCTTGAATACCCCCCTTTTTTTTCTCCCTGTGTTACTTTGTGCATGTTAACTTGATAAAGAGGTGTTGGCTCTTACTCCGCGCAAGGCTCCCATCTGTCCCTGTCATCCATGTCCCAGGATGCATTCAGGTGAGTGTCAGCCCCACCCATGTGGCCCAAAGACCACTGGAAGGGATTCTCAGTGCATTCACCCAGTCATACATCTTTTGCCAAGAACAGTTGAGCTGCTGCTCAGACCTGGTCTTTTACATATTTCCCATAGCTGATGAAACTGAACAGCCATGATCACCTTAGGACCAGTCAGTGTAGCTGTTCTAGGGAGCCCCTGGTCTGTCATTTATCTGATGCAGACAAAGGGCTTGTAGCCAATTTCTTGTATAATTGACCACTGGCCCTGACTGCTACAGGCTCATGGGCACGTGCAGAGAGCCCTATACTAGAAACATCTCTCAGCATTGGCACCGAAGTGTGTGGGAAATGCCTGACAAGATAACTTTTAAATGTGTGGCTTTATTAATGATAAAGGAGGACACAAATTTGATAGAAAATAAGGGGGTATATAGGAGGAATCGAAGCGTACAAAGGAAAGGGAAATGACATAATCATGTCATAATCTCAATAAATAAAAGAAGTAATAAAACACATGGCTTTAGACGCTTGTCTGTGGGAGTGACTTTTATATCTTCGGGTGTGCAAAATTATAAGTAGATTTCTTCATCTAAATTCCTGTGCCTATGGGGACACTCTCAGTAATATACCACTGATAACATATCAAGGGTGTTTCTTAACACTTGAGAAACAAATCTCATAAAGGAAGAATCCATCTGGACTGTGCTGGAAGGGAAAAAGCCCATACCAATACTACGAAATGCAAAAGATCTTCACATTTTGCTTATTTTTACGTTCGGTGGTTTAAAAAGTAAGTTTTAAACAAACAAGGCCAAACAAAAGGTAAATTGTTTTGCTCCTTTAAAAGCCACTGCCCTTCAAAAAAGTGGGGAAGGAATATGAACTCGGACTTGTAGAAAGCAATGGCAAATCCCCAGCAGGTCCCTACTGACTTATTTATGTGTGTGTCTGTATAGATTGAGGTTTTATGGTTAATTTTATCCCTCAGAACCAATGTTTTTATTGGTGCTCTGCCTTGCTTGTTGAAGATGAGCTTCAAGTTGCAAGTGGGAACCAGCAGTACTTCTGCAGTTCCTGCCGACCCTACTCTTAGCCCCCCACCCCCTGCCCTGGAGTCTTGCCTAGCCTGGCTGACCGGTGCTCTTGCTTCTTCCTCTTCTGCAAATGTTCGGTCCTTGTGGCCCCCTCTCTTTTGGCTTTCTATCCTAGCATTGCTCAGGGGTGTCACGAGGCACCTGCTTGTTCTCTAAGCCTCTGGCAGGGACCCTGGGTCTCCCCCATGGCCATCCATTCTCCTCCTTGCGGACTTATTTACAATGCTGTGTCCCTGATTTCTGGCAGGAGATGCTTTCGCCTTCATCCCTGTTCATACACTTGCAAGATGACATCTTCCATATGCAACTTGGCTGGCCCGCAGCCCTCCATCACCAAGGCTCCCCCAGCTCTAAGGCACACTGGTCAGAAATCCCTCCACCTCATCAGGACTCTGCCTTCTTGGTAACCCCACACACAGCTGTTCCTATCACCATAGCATCTCTGGGTTTACTTCTGTGTCTTATGGTCCTTCGAGTTCCTGAAGAGAGGTATAAGAACTTTAATTTGGCTCTTAGAAGAGATGAACTGAGTATGGGATTGGAAATTCTTGCCAAAAAAGTCTGATTTTCAAAGCTGATACTAAATCTTCATTTTTGCCATCACAATCTGCACTTAATGGTGTGGGATGCATGTCCTCACTTCCTTCATTGGCTCCAAAGGCAAGAGGTTTCTTTCATCTGAAGAATGACAACGGCTCTCTTTGTCAGCTTTCTATACTATTTCACAAAATGGCCAGTGTACCCCTGGGAACAACCTTCCCAACTTGGGTTATTATTTTTGGGCACAGTCTTGCGCCGCAATCTTGCAGCTCTTCACAGATGCCCCACTTGGGATGTATTCTTCTGGGCCTCTCAGTTTCCTGCCTCTGTAAGCATAGCTCCTGGTGACTCTCCAACACAGACCTCAATCTCTTTACCTGCCACAGCTAATCTACCCCACCTTCCCCTCCCCAAAAGAGAACTTTCTTCCCCCACTCCCGGGAGTTCCCAGTTCACATCAGTGTGATAAACACAAACCGTATCCAGCCCCAGAAAGACCCCACTGTCTCCCACTGGGAGACTTATGTCACCCCAAATGCATCTGTTCACATAAACTGCTAAGTCAAGTCTAGATTTTCTCCTTCCGCATCCCCTGTAGCAAATCTCTCTGCCTTTATAAAACTGCCCTTCTTCACTGAAAGATACATTACGACAGATATCACAAAGCAATAAGATGGCTCCAGAATAATCAAGAGAAGAGCAAAATGATGTGAAAAGAGTCAGGATGGAAAATATATGTGCCTCCTTGCAATTATTTTATTTCTTGTATACCATAATACTCACAAAGAAGTCTGCAGATAACTTAGCCTAGTGTTTAAAGATGCATCCAGGGAACTTTTGTTGGCAGAGTCGTGTTAGATTCAAGCATCTGGTTGGGGAGAGGAGGCACGTATTTCCAGGACTTCTTGGTTGAGCTGTGTTCTGTGTTCTTTGTAGAACACAAGGGAGGTCAGCCTGAAGTGTTTCACACACTGTCAATATAAAGAGGAAGATCAGCGTCCATGGTACCCTGCTAAACCTCTTCACAATCAGTGCTCTGGAAAGGTATGAAGTCCTGCCATTCACAGATGAAATTAGAAAATGCACGGTGAAATTTGCAGAGAGGTGTGGCTGTTAGTCATCACCAAAGGAGGTTCCATTGCAATAGTTTGAGACTATTTCAGTGATGTTAAAACAATTAAAGCGCAGGAAATAAATGACTGTGGAGAGCTCAACCACAGCTGCTGTATCTCAGTGAAACCCTACACCAAAGGCTCATGGAGAATCGCGGAAGAGAGGATGGAAAGACAGCGAGGACGCCTGTTGATAGAACATGTCCCTAGAAATGACAGAGGAAGCACACCCACGAGCTCTCAACGATATGGTTGCCTGAACAAGACCAATGTAATGACCACAACATTTGGTAAGCCAGAGGGGTAGAGGAAATGCTACATGGTGGCCCCTCTGGATGAAGAGCTACGTATGCTCACTAGCTGCTAAAAGGTAGTATCAGCTTCCCCCAGGGACTGGCTTCCACCTTGGATACATGCATCTATAGGCAAAACCAAGTAGACTCAGCAGGTTATTTATACATGTGTGTTATATGTGTAAAACTCCACACGCATATAAATAACCTACTGAATCTATTTGTTTATATATAAATCCATTTATATATAATTATATAGCACCACACATGTATATATGCACGCATATATATATATATATATATATATATATATATATCAAAAAGATGATGGATTTTGAAGGGAAAAGAAGTAGGAAAGGGAGGAAAAGCAGTGACGAAGTGGAAAGAGCGAAAGCACAGAGCACGTTAGCTTAGATACAGATCTCTCTACCTCGTTACGTTAAGGAGAATTCTGTTAGCAGAAGCCACACAGCTGGCTGATCAAATCTATTCTTGACAATTTTCTTGGGACTGGGTTTAATTTAGCCCAGAGTGTCCACAAACCTGCCCAGGTTGGCCTTGAACTTCTAATCTCCCTGCCTTCACCTATGACACCATGGTGTTAAAGGCATGTACCATCACCAAAACCTTGGACCTGGTGCTGGGGACTGAACCCAGGACTTCACGCATGGAAATCAAACACTCCACCAATAAGATACAGCTCCAATTCATGAATCACTTTTAATAAATAATTGTTCTCCCTACCCCTATCCAAAACAATTTCTGCTTGCAAATATATGTTCACACTGGACAAGTGCTTACATTACACTTTAAAATGATTCCTGACTACAGCTTTATCTTCTTCAGATTGTTGATAGCTTCAGCATTCAGCATTTTAAAACACTAAATGAATTTTGTCCTTTATTAATGGTGCTTAAAATGATGCATGAAACAATGGATAGTCAATGGAAAGGAATAAACTCATCACCAAGTTTACAGAGACAGAACGGACTCTGGCAGCATGCAGGCCATTAGCAATTGTGACCTGATGACTTTGTCCACACCGAAGACTTGGGTGGCTCGGAGCCACCACACCATGTGGTTTGGGCTGCTTCTTCTGGTGTCACGGACACGGTCTGGCTCAGCTGCTGCCTCCCACCCAGTCTCCTTGTGGCCAGAGCCATGTGTTTACAGAAAGATGGGCGTCGTCGGGGTGAGACCAGAGACTCTCAGGCTCTTGCCTTGCCTAGACTCCACTAACCTGCACAGCCAATTGCTTTCCTAAAGACTAAGAAAGAGGACATCACATGGGCTGGCCCTGTGACAGCTGTGTCCACAAGGGCTTTGTGTTGCTACATAGACCTCATGAAGTGCAGTCTCTGGGAAGTAAAAGTCACAGAAACGAGAAGAAGCAGAGTCAAGCTTTTTGCCTCAGTTTCTTTTCCTGTTGCTATGATGTCACACCCCAACAAAGTCAGTTATGAGGGGGAAAGGTTGCTAGCTTTACAACTCCAAGGTGTCGTCTGTCATGACAGTGGAGTCACAATGACAGGAGCTTGGAGGAACTGGTCACATCGCTTCCACAATAAAGAGCAGACAGCAGCTAATGAATGCAAGCATTCTGGTCCACCGTTCACATTCCCCAGTTTATACAGTCCAGGACACCCTGTTCCAGGAATGATCCTACCCACATTAGGAAGCATCCTCCCCTTCTTAATTAACTTTGTCAAGAAAATTTGTCACTTTCTTTCTCAGAGATTCTCCTTGATCTAGGTAGTCCCTCATAGGCATGTGCTAAGGAACACCTTCCCGGTGTCAACGTGACAGTGTGTGTTTTCACGCCTCCATAGTGGCGTTCTGGGACAACAGTGAACATTGGCAGTGAACACTCCTTTGTGAAGTTTGCTTTCCTCTCAGGGTTTCCTCAGAGGGTTTCAAGAAGATGGAAACATAAAGGAAATTGTTAACTGAATGTGTCTTACGCCAGGGCAGTGGAGACATCGATGTTGGTAGAGTGCTCACTCTCCACATTTGAGAACCTTAGTTCATGTCCCAGAACCCACAAGAGGAAGCAAAGCTGCCTGTGGAGCCCTGTACCCTAGCGCTGAGGAGATGGAAGTTGATCCATGAGGCTCAGGCCAGCCAATGGGTTACCTCGTGCTACAGGAGAGTCTGCTTTCAAACAAACCTCCGTAGGATGGACAGACACGGAAAACCATACCCAAGACTGCCCGCTGACCTCTGTGTGTACATGGGCAGACACCTCTACACACGGAGACATTCACTCACAGAAATACATCTTTAAAAAGTGTTCTCCCTCCTGCCCCTCCAAGCTATGATCCCCAAGCCCCTCTCATGCCTCCCACTATCAAGTTGAAGTATTTTTCTTTGATTATATATTTGTGCCTACACAAATACATATTATACCTAATATTTCCATGAATCTGTCCTATTCAGACAATAAACACAGTAAACCAAGTGATGACTTCATAAAAATTTCCAAGCAAGTTGATTTTTGAGTCCTTCATGAACCTATTTCAAGCAAAATCAGAACTATAGCCCAATATTTTCTGAGCATAAAAAAAAAATCAGTGCTTCTTGGAGCCAATGGACTTAGACCAAAGGACTCATAGAAGAGAAACATTTAATGTTGAATCAGATAGGAAATAAAAGGAAGAAATCATTCCTCCCCTTTTCATACTGGAATATTTTCAAGAGAGTGAATTATTTAAGAATATGCATTCCTCACAAGGAACTGTGGAGGAAGGCCAAGGTGAGAGCTGCCAACTCATGAAATTAGTGTGTGGACCGATGCAATTTATGGAAGGAGAAATGTGGGAAGAAAGGCATGTGAGTGCGAAGGGGAAGGTGGAATTAAAATCTGAGGCTGTCACGTCACTGTGCCTAGACATGGTCTGACCTGACTTCATAGGAGAAAGCAGATCCAAAACACCGGGGGCTTACACAGATGTATCTTATTGACAAGGTTAATCACTGCTTAACCAAGGCGGTGAAAGCTCTGCCAACCTCCTCCAGTTAAGATTATGTTTAAGATTATCATCTTATCATGGTGACAAAGTTGCATTTTCAGTCTTAATGTAACAGTACTCATTGAAGAGATAGTTGTCACCCGCTGGGGTCTTAGGGTCTTCTGCCCAGTGACTGGAAGATGCACACGGCACTTACCTGTCCGACGTCAGACATATAGACACTGTGGAGAAGTACCAAGGACCATAGCCATCATCTGTGATTTATCTCTGGCATAAGTTGGTAGAAAGGTGTATGTGTCTCAGGCTCAAAAATTTGGAACAAGGTTTACAATGTAATAATTCTTTTCCAAACATTAAAAAATAAAATTTTCTGCAACACATGAAAATTACACAAATGCTTCAATTTCACTATGTACATATGTACACACATGTGGGCACAACACCAAGGCACATAAAAATAAAAATAAAGCATTTAAGAAATAAAATAGCATTAATTTCACATATGGAGAAAACCTGTAGTGCGATGCTAAGTCTGGTTTATTTTGCCCAACGTGATGATCTGCAGCCCCACCCCATCATCCTCCTGCCAGTGAAACTGCTCCATCCTTGCCTCTGGCTCACCAAAACTCTGTTGTGTAAATGCAACACATTTCATTCGTTCTGCCATTATAGTGTGGTTAGGTTTGTTTCACAGTATAGGCACTGTAAACAGTGCAGCGTTAAAGGTAAATGTTGAGGTGTGCCCACGGTGCCCTGATTTGGAGTCTTTTTTGAATGTACCCAGAAGTGCAATAGTTGGACCACATGGTACCTCCGCTACCTGTTTGGAGGGGGTCCCTCACCCTAGGTTCCATGTTCACTATGTTCAGTCCCTCACTCACATGGGTAGATTTACAGGTCCAGTGTATTATGATTTCCACTGCTGTGAAGAGGGGCCACGACCATGGCTGCTCTCATAAAAGAGAAACATTTAACTGGGGCAGGCTTACAGTACAGAGGTTTCGTCTAATATTGCCATGGCAGAAAGCAGGGCAGCGTGCAGGCAGACATGGTGCTGGAGAGGTCGCTGAGAGTTCTCCACCCATATCCGTGGGCATCTGGAAGAAAGACTGAGGCACTGGAATTAACCTCAAGCCCATTCACAGTGACGCACTTCCTCCAACAAGCCCTTAGTCCTAATCCTTTCAAATAATGTCACTCCCTTTGAGTCTATAGGGGCCCTTTCCATCCAAACCACTACATTCAGTTGGGAGCAGAACTCCAAGATCAGGGCGCTCAGGGAGTGCTTCCCCCAAAACTGCCCTTTGTCACACATCAGAGAGACCAAAACAGGAGGTGAGAGTGCAGATTATTAATACAAATGCTAATAATAAATAATCAAATCCTTGTGGAATGTAAGGGAAACGCTGACTATGTTTTCCTTAGTCATGTGGCTGTGAGTCCTGCCTTTTCCAGGGGAAGCTCTTGGTCGCAGTAACTAAGACCTCAGCGCACCGAGGAGCTGCACTGTTTTCTTCCTGATTTCCCCCAGAATTTGTCACACTTGAAGGCCTGGCTTCAGTAAAGCAGCTCATTTCTGTGGCTATAACATCCTCTGCCCTGCATTGGGATTGGTTGTTGGATGTCCACCTCCCTACCAGGCAGGGTTAGGATTGGTTGTTGGATGTCCACCTCCCTACCAGGCAGGGTTAGGATTGGTTGTTGGCTGTACACCCTCCTCCACCATGCAGTCTTGAGCAGGGCAGAATCTCCAGGCCACATGTGACCATTTTCTGTGGTCACTGAGACTTTAACTTATAAATACATCTAAATAGGCAGCTAATAAGACTGGGGGCAAAATGAGAACAGAAACCGAGATCAGGTGTCATTACTCTTATACAGTTTCCCTAACTGGGAGGTGTGTGTGTGTGTGTGTGTGTGTGTGTGTGTGTGTGTGTGTGTGTGCGTGTGTGTGATCTCACTCGCGGGTGTCAGGTGCACTGCTGTCAGTCCTGTGGAAGTTTTCTTAGTGTGCTCCACACTCTGTACCTACCACTTTCAGCAACAGAGTCCTGGGACCACTGCAGCTTCTTTAAAGCTACCAAGTGTCCCTCACTGTGAAGAGAAAGGGCTGAAAATCCATTGCTTCTCAGTGACAGCACGGGCCAAGCAGAAGAGGGATCTGGGCATGAGTTTATAACATCTATACTTGCTGCTTGATTCAAAACATGTGCAGGCAAAGGATGCCACGGGATTCTGTACAGCGGAGTCCTGGGCCAACAGATGACAGCTTTTATGACCCTGACACTTGTTCTGTGACAGTAATTAGCATTTGGTGTGGACCAGGCACTCTGTGTCACTTTCAATATTGTTCTATTACTCAACAGTTTAAAGTGCAAACGTAGCATGAAGTCACCCTCTCATGTTGAAGACCCAGGAGACTCTGTGGTGCTGGATATCTGTAATCGTTACCACTCTTTTTCTCCGTTGGAAATTATATTTGTGTGACATCCTACACCAGGAGTCCTGTGTATATTATGTTCCCTGTCATCATTCTGATGATTCAGCCAGCCTGACAGCTTGTTGCCATGGGCTCAAAGAATCCTTAACACCAACAGGCCACCAGTCACCACAGCATAGAATGGAAGTTCCCTTCATTCCTTGAGTTCCTTGTTGTTCAAAGAAGCTGCCACACACAAGATGCCAGTCTTCTCTTGGGCATTAGCTGCCACACACAAGATGCCAGTCTTCTCTTGGGCATCAGGTTTGTGCCTTGTGTTTAGTGTGGCAAAAGCCCCTGGTGGTTTTATATTCAAATTTGGAAAAGGCCAAAAGACCTGCCTTCGGACCAAGCCACAGGTATTAGAACTGTGAAATAGTCTTTGTGTCGTGTGCTCCCAACCCACCAGTACTGATATGAATGTAATACACCACAACTGTTTCTTCCTGCATTCAGGCTTCTTAAAGGAGACACAGTGCAGCACAATTAATAAAAACCTAGAGACAGAAATTGGGGTTCAACCTGAAGGTCAAAAAAGAAAACCAGCTAGTCACTGACTCTTACCTCTATCTATCGCAATCTGAAATGGCAATCCTGCCTCCAGGAATCTCAGATAAAGACTGAGAGCTGCTGCCTCCCCTTATATATTCCTCTCTAGGGCTGGGATTAAAGACATGAACCATTACCACCCGGTTTCTATGGCAAACTACTGTGGCCACTAGAATTAAAGGTGTGTGTCATTGTGGCCACTGAGATTAAATGTGTGTGTCGTTACTTTCTGATCTGTAAAGCTGATCAGTGTAGCTGTTTTACTCTTTGTCTTTAGGCAAGCTTTAGTTATTAAAATACAAATGAAATATCACTACAACACAGTGCATTGCTTGGTGAAGGAAGCCTCAGGAGGTGAGACATGATGCCTGCTCCTTTCTCTTCCTTCCTGTGACCTTTGTTTACTCCTTGATCACAAACACAGGTGGACCAGACCCTAAATCTCCACATATACCTCACCCATGACCTGGCAGTGAGTCTAAGCAGAGGTGCTCAATATGCAGAATTAGCCAGAGCCTGTGTCTCTGACAGAGTCCTATTGGTTTTCCTGGCTGAATAAGCAAGCAGAAAACACCAAGTGCAGGCAATGCTGAGGTCATCAGCTGCATCTTCCAGCCGGAGAAGCATGCAGGAGCACACAGTGAGCTGCAATCATTCACAAGTCAGCTCTGCCTGGTGCAGCTACAAGGAGAAGTCCACTGTGTACTGTAAGTGTGGTGGATGTGCTGTGCCCCTAACAGCTTTTCAAATGGACAAGTTCTTCGTTTGTTCTTGTAGTTGTGGTTGCATGCTTGTCTTCTATCTGGAGACCGGAATCTTGCTCCATAGCCCAGAATGACCTCAAATTCATCATCCTCCTGCCTCAAGGCAGTGAAGAGGCTATGACACACGTCAACACACACAACTGAATTTAAAAACTGTTAACATTAAATCATTTTATTAATCCTTTATTTTTAATCTTTCAATATAAAAGAATAATATATTTTTAAAATCTTATGTCAAAATATAATTATCAAGTGGAATGTCCCTTTTCTTGATAACAAAGACCTGTCACTGATATAGTGTGTGAATATGAGGGAGTAGCACAGATAGAATAATGTCATTGATGGAGCCTCTTTAAAATGAGAGAAAAGTTGCACCACTCATAATAAGGATTAGAACACTTGCTAGACTTTCCTATGTGAGCTGTATGGCCAACTGAGAGTGCCTCTTGTAGAAAGGATATATCAAATGTCCCATTTGGAGTGGTAAGGATGGCTCACCTCAGGGCTTTGAAAATTAAATAGGCCACCATACTGCATCTCTTCTCCAGGGTTCTCTGCAGCAGCTCAAGTCTTTGGGGTCTTCCCTCCAGACTTCCCAGTGAGGCCAACATACACTAACCTGTGAACAGAATTCAAAGGGGAAAGAGAGCTGCTGTCAAATGCGGCATATTCACAGGGAATGTGAAGCTGGGCATGAGGTACAGGAGACATGAAAGGGTTAACCCCTCCAAGCATTTCTAGTTCATGATTTCTCATGAACATCACTGCAAAATTGGCCCCACTTGAATCATTCTCTAAGAAATTGAAAACCAAAGTACTGAGACACCATGCCAACCAATTCACTGGAGAGGAGTCAAAAACCCAGGAAATTTGCTGTTTTTATCGCTGACTGGGAGGTTCTGTATTAACTTCCTTGGTGCACCATATATTATGTTTTCTTACTAAATTTGCCCTGAAAATTTAGGGATCAAATATTATTTATTCTCATAGGACTTACTTCATAAAAACCTAACTTTACCCAGGTGAACACTCAGATGTTAAAGTTAAGAACACATTTACTAATCCAGGAAGAACACTTCATGTCTGAGTTTGAAGGTTTTGGCTGGTGGTAACTTGACACTTGGGTTAAAACTCTTGTGAGTCGAATATGAACCACGACTGAAATTCACATTTCTTCAAGTCTTATTATGAAAATGTTGTATTGTAGGAATGAACACACAGAAGAAAGTCATCAGATTGATATTGTCATAATATATGTATATATATGCTTATGAAAAAATTCATATAGAAACCTTTTACTTCCTACCAAGTGGGAGTTATTTAATTTCAAGGTTTATTTCCATGGAAGCAAATCAGCACAGTGAAAGTATCATCTCATAACTACAAAAGGTCACGTCATTAAGAGGACACAGAATCACAAGCATGTATACACACAATAAGACCTTAGGACAAAGACAAAATAACAAAGGAAGAAAAGGTCTGTAGTTACAGTTTGAGATTAAAATAACTTTTAATGTATTTTATGTTGAAAATTATTAATGTATTTTGCATATTTCATGTATTTGAAAATATGCACTTTAATGTTAAAATTTAATTTCAACAACTGAAAAAATTTACATACAGGAATTCTATATGGGCAGAGATTAGATCAAATTATCAGGCAGCTTGGACTAATATCCACACATACTCTAAAAACCAAGGTACAGTATACAGGCTTTTTAAACGGCCACAAAAATAACACAACAAAACAAATCCCCACCAGGAATTATTTTATTCTGGGACACTACACAAGTTCCAGTGGCATTAAAATATCCAAATCGAGCTGTTTACTGGTTATATTGCAAAAGAAATAAAACAAACACCCCACTACTTAAAAAAACAAATAAAAACAACTTCAAATAAATGAACAAAATAATAAAAGAAAATTTAGCAAATACTCTAACTGGAATGAGCTACAAATAAAATTGACATGTTTTGCAAATCTCCTGGTGTAAAAGCCCTATAATTAGAAAGAGGATTGGAAACACGGCCAGTTAGAAAAGCAGCATGAAGATCTTCTCTCCCTGGGCCTGTGACTTCCCAAGCCATGGGTCTTAACCATGTGGACAGTACCAGGCCTGGGACTTGGTAACATTCTTAATCCTCAAGGTTTGAGTGGACACTGATAACCCTGATGGGGAAATATATCATGAGTACAGAATGGCAAGGATTGTGCCCGCCCTGGATGGAAATTCACCCACACTAACGTCAAGCAATGACTCGAGGCCTCTCCAAGGATAGTGGGCTGTGTATGAACATGTGTCAACCAGAACTGAATCTGAGATCCCTCAGAACCCACGCATGCCCCTATGGAGCAGCCCTTTTCCCTCCTGCTTTGGGAAGGCAGTAAAAATTTCTAAAGTTGTTGAAGTCAATGAAAATGAGCCCATCTCTGAGGAGCAAACGATTCCCCAACTGTGAAAGCTGGCACGTGAGGTCAGAGAATGTGAGAACTACCTCTGAGGATACACGGGTGTGGGAGGCATCAATGTAGCCATTTGCATCATGGTAAAAGATGAATGCAATTCCTCAGAAACGGTGAATAATGGATCACACATGCAGCTCGGGCTGGGTAAACATCTGTAGCTACTCTCGATGTGGTCCAGTGTCGGGGTCCATCAGCCTCACGGGCGGATCTCAGTTGCTGGCCAGCTGGGATGGCCAGAGCTTTCCCTAAGGAGTAATATCTCTGCAAGATCTCCCCTCTGCTAGCTGCCCGATGTATTGAAAACTGCTGGAGGGGAAGATCAAGACAAATTGACCGTGTTATCCGTGATTCGTTCTGATAAAACATTGCCAAGATCTCCGAGAATCTTCCAAGTTATTAGATGAACTGATACATATGTCACCAGAAAGACTAGCTGAGCTTTGATAATGGTTGCTGAACTTATATTTATATTTTCTTCTTAAAAACTAAGGGAAACTATTGAAGCCAGAGTAACTTTGATGTTTTAATGTCAGTGGCATGATGCTGTGTGATCAGAAAGAGGAGGGAACCCATATTCTCTGCACCCTTGCTGGTCTCTGACATAAATGGACATCACTCCATTGGTGACTGAGTCCAGCACTCTGGGCATACAATCCACTCAATACAAAGGATATCAGCTTTGTGATTAAGCATATTTTTGTGTGACCAAGCAAACAGAGGGACAATGTTAAGAGTGGGAGAAAAGACTAGTATTCTTTAGCCACGTCATGTACACAGCGTATACACATGCCCACACCACAGGCAGGTTAGACGGTAGACCAGAGAGCTTTTCTTAATCATGAGGTTTGGATGAGTTTTCTCTACACTGTGAACACAGCAACACCGAGCACATAGCTGCTGGAATTGCCTTTATTGCTGGCTAAAAATGGATGGCTGGAAGCCCGGTGCCATCCTGGAGAAGATTCTGCCCCTTTAAGTACCCAGGACTGATGACTCACCAAATACCAGAAGATGATCCCATCTGTCCAGCCCATGGTGACCTTTTCATTCTCTCTTTCCAAGTGCGGGGCACTGGATGCAGACTAAATGATAGCAAGGAGGTGGGCCTCTTCTCTCAGAGAACTCACACTTCTGTGGAGAAAAAGTTCCCCAAATGCATAATAACAAGACAGCATGCTGGGTAGAGGATTTGTAAATGATGAGGTTGTGTGGAGCAAGGAGGTACAATACCCTGCCCCGTGGGTCATCAGCAACATCTGGACAGAGCCCTGCTTACCTGATGTTTCCCCGACCTGCTGCTTCCTGGGGCTTAAACAATCAGAATGCAAGTAGTAAAATCTATCAGGCCACGGTCTGTGCGTTACCCTGAAGATGGCATCCTGTGATTTTCTATAACACTGTTTGCAAAAGAGATATTATTTCGGAAAGCCAGAATGCCTGCTATCCAGCAGGTGCCTACCTGAGCTAAGGATGGGGGTTCCCATCGCTTGTTGGGGCCTCCAATTCTTTCTGCTTCTGTAATGAAGCAATAAGAGGCATGGTATCTGAAAAGTCATCAGCCTACCAGGCTCCTTCCTGATGATGTGCGGAACTCTGCTGAGCATTGGTCTGCTTGGCTTACAGTCCTAGGAGGCCAGAGCCCTATGGGCACACATGGGAGAAGTTGCCATTGTGGAGGAGGGCACAGTGCTGAGTGCCACGTCCTCTCATGTGCAGAAACAGGCTGTGTTTCTGGAAGGGAAGGGGGCCGATGCAAGTGGGAACATCTGGGAAACATCAGATGCAATCAGGGGCCAGCATGGCAATAAGAGGAGCAGAGAGAGGGCGAGCCTCTCTCTGGCCATCCAGAGCGGGGAATTTCCACCTCACCGCCAGCAGGACTGATGTGCTTTGCTCTCACTGGGCTTCTGTGCCAGGAGCAGACAGAGCTTGCCCCCTTACCCTGCCCCTGTGAATGCTACCACTGTACCTGGGAAGCGGCATTCATGCAGACCTGTGACAAAGGCAGAGAGACCACCTCAGAGCAATAGCTGTAAGGAGGGTCCTTCCAACACCAACCAGTGTCCCAGGCCACAACTGGAGATGTACAACCTTGCCTTAACATCTCTGTCTGCCATTGCCTGCAGTGAAGTCCCCACAGAAGTATCTTTGAAAGCTCTTTTAGACTCATACTACTCCTGAACTGGAGTAGAAAGGATGAGAAATAGGAGTTCTTACTCAGTGCTCTTGGAAGAAAAAACTAATACAGCCATCCTAGAAATCAGTATGAAGGTTCCTCAAAAAACTAAAGATAGAACCGCCACAGAGCCAACTATTCTACTGGGCATAGCACAGGTTTTGGGCACCATGGAGTGGGCATAGCCATCAGCGCTCTTGGGAGTTAGTGCACACATTGCTGGAAAAGATGATGGGACAGTAAAAAAGCCAGCTTCAGCTGCATTTATCCAGTCTTAAGGAATAAGGGAAAACGATCTCTTACACGACGTGACTCTAACAATGTGCCCAAGCAACAGACATATGGGCTCCTTATTTCCCATCGGAACTGCCCAAATTTTCTAGGAACTCGTGTCTCAGGCTGCCGGGTGGTGTTTAAAATAGAATCTAAGCTAAAAATAATTAATTAGCCTGTAGCACTTCTCCGTTGATTACAGACTTTAGAGTGCAGATCTCCGAGTTTGTAAGAGTCAAGGAATGACCTTACTTCATTTTATTTTGTTCTTCTTGGCTATTTCTTAAGAAATCTTAATGTTTATGGCCTGTAAATAACTCTCAAAATACCTCGATGGTTCCCAGCCCCTCGCAGCTGGGTTCATGAGCTGCTCCACTCATTCCCACTTGCTGGGATGACCTTGGGATACCCTTGACATCTGCTAGTGGTAGATCCTCAAGAGAACTGCTAACCCTACTTCACCAATGGAGAACTTCTCCTGCAAGTGTGTGTTGTTGTGAGTAAGCAGGGAGCCTGATTCAGTTAGAAGAGATGGAATAGAGCTTTCTTACTCTGCCTTAGTCAGATCGAGGGACTGAAGTGCGTCTATCCATAAAAGAAGGCCCGGGCGCTCAGGTCACAGCAGCTCAAATGTGGCAGCTTACTTTGATGTCAGGCAGGTATGGGCTAGAGCTCCAACATGTCAGCCACTGCTAGGCCATCATGAGTGCAGGGAAGGTGATGGGTTGCTAACGTTTGGCACCTTTTGGTGATGTAGACTGCTACTCCATTGGTGCTAGACCCAGCCTTGAGGTCCCTCACATACTGGCCACAGTCAATTCAGGAGCAGGTGCAAGGGGAACCTTTTGCTTGGTTGTCATGTTCTCATGGCTGAGAAACATCATTTCCTACAATGGAGCGTGACATTGCCCATGCAGCTTCTTCATTCCAAGGCCAGATGGGAACTCAGAGAACCCAGGGAAACCACAAACAACAGAATATCTCCTCCTCATGGCTCCTGGCTAACTCCCTTAGCCCTTCTCTTTAAGAACACCTCCCATTCCTCACATCTCAGGCTGGACAGAGTCAGTCTTGTTCCACGGCCACTGAGATGGAAGGTTCCATCTGCAGCAATAACCATCTCGCTTGCATAAAGTTGTCCTCAGCTTCATGAATCCTTTAATGAGTTAGCCTAAGAGACCCATCTGTCAGCGCTGTACACTGTCCCACCACCTGAGGTGGACAAGGGCTGAGGAACAAAACAACAGGACCACTGAGGCCTCCACCACCCCTCCATGTGTGGGTCATGTACAATGTACATGGCATACAATCTTGAAAAATCATTTACATCCTGATTCTAAGACAATTCATTCAATGACAAAGGATGTGCGTTATATAAAGACTTAAAAATAGCACAAAGCTTTGCTGGCTTCCTCTGGAAGCTATTTCTGCTAAAGCGCATGTTGACAGCTGTCTATGGTGTTAAGATGTTTGAGAGTCAGAATGGGGCCCTCAGATGAGGTTTCTTGCTCCTATGTTATTCAAACTCCTGAGGGTTCATGCTGAGGGAGGGGAGGATGAGGTCCTTGCTTACTGGGCATCCGTAAGTGCCACAGCCATTGGGCTTTGTGGCCAAGCCCAGCCTTCCTGCCAAGTGCCTCAGGATGCTATTTCATGAAGTGGAAAATAATTCATCAAAACTCTACTTGGATAGAGTTTTCAAGATGAAAAAATGCAAGAATGCCTAAATCACCTCCCAGGGAAAGTGTCCTCCTAATAGTTAGAAAGCGCAGCAGCATGGAAGGGCACCTTTGACAGGAAGGCATGTGACAGCTGGCCCAGCATTGCCAAACTCCATCCAGGTGGCCCTCTCCCACTATGCCACCCTGAGCTCTGGAGGACAAAGGCACTCATGATATCACGACCTGTTGTTAAGGAAATAGCAGCACCAACCCCCGGGGACAGAGCCTCCCAGGGACAATATTACTTTAAGAGGTATCACATAAATGTCACCTTTTTTCTCTGGCAGCCAGGAGTATCAGGATACCTTTGAAGCCTGTGTCTCTCCTTCCAAAGCACACCCTTAACTTTTCTTAATGTTACACATTGATCTTTCTTACCATCAAGCAAAACAAATTCAATCAACTGATTGGGGCCCTGGTGATTGAGGGCTTCAGTATTTTAAAACTTTCCCCAGCTGGTGTGGGCTTTGGGGGAGGAGTCAGAGATGAGGTGATGCCTCCAGCTGGGACTAAAAATACTGCGGCCATCCGTGTCATGCAGCATGCTTTCTGAGTACAGCACCCAAACTTGTCAATGGACCGAAAGGAAGCGGCCAGATGTCAGGCAGCCGACTCAGAGACGGACATCCGTAGTGCCTTCCGACCGGTAACTTCCTGATAGAAGAGGCAGTTCCTGAGGTCAAGGGCAGCTCAACCTACCTGTTAGAGGTATTTAGTGAATGTCTAATGTAATCCGGTGGTTCTCACAGGTGCTGTGGGTGCAGGAAGAATGGGGCCATGAAGGCCTTGTCCCTAGGATGGCGCTCTTAGACATCTGTGAGAGGAGGTGCGGTTTGCCAGTTGCTCCATGGACTTTTCCTAGGATGTACAGAGGAACACCCCAGAGAGGGAAAGACACTGCTCCCTTGATGGATAGAGGGAAGGCTCACTGTCAAGATCAAACACACAGCGTCTTCCTTCAGTTCCGGGATCATACACACAGTGTCTTCCTTCAGTTCCGGGATCATACACACAGTGTCTTCCTTCAGTTCCGGGATCATACACACAGCGTCTTCCTTCAGATCCGGGACATGTAGGAGTTTCCCTCTAATTAGAATGTTCTTCAGGGGTGTTATTCCCTGCTTATGACTTCCTTGAGGGTAGAAATGATCTTCTTCTACCTTATCCAATCATATGAGAGAGGAAGGCACCTAGGTAAGTCCTAGCTAACTCCTCGTTGCTTGCAGGGAGTGTCCACAGTCAAAGCAAACACGTTCTTCCATTATAAATTACTAGTGTTTCTGTGTGATGGGAAGAAAACCTGTGAGATTATATGTCAGCAATCTGTCACCAATCAATCTGTGTTTAAATTTTGTGTCATTGCTCCTAGTATATTTTCTTTATATGGTTTGCATATAAAGTATTTATAAAGAAAATACAACTAAAATTTTCATAGAGATAGAACCAATGTGTTTACAATTGAAATAGTTTTTGGGTTGATAAAAGGCTAAACTTTTGGCAAAAAGAAACAATTTAAATATTTAATAAACTGATACAGTAGAGTCATATTTTTTTCCGTTCTGTCCCTAGGCCTAATCAATCAATAAACAAATCACAGAGGAGAAAGAGAATTCCCCTTGGGACAGAGCACCCCAGCAGCTCCTGCTGGATATGCCTTCTCAGGCAGCTTCCCCAGAGCAAGAGCAGACAGGGAAGCTGCAACTAAGGCGTCAACCTCGCCCCAGTCATTCATCAAGGGAAACTGCTCACCCCTACCCATCAGCAAGCACACTGCAGCCTCCATCCCACACCTCCAGCTCCCCTCCCCACGGCTGCACACAGCACTGGGGACAGGGGGTGGAGCTCTCTAACTGTAGCTTAGATTGAAGGTTGCTGTGGGCATTTGAACGGTAACTGATTTCCACACTCAGTATGAACTTAATTTAGTAATTATTTATAGACTCCACTTTATGGGTGCAGTGGCCCTGCCAAGTGCCATGAGCTGCGGCACACGGCAGCCGAAACGATGCGGGGCTGGCCCAGCGGGAGCCTTGTCAGATCCAGAACAGCCGTGAGTACTCTCTGAACTGTGTCGCCAAAGAAGTAACTGCCCTGATGGCTTATTGAGTTGGGGCACCATGGCGATGTCACGTTTTCTTACACTTCTCTTAAAAATTCACTCTGTGACTCGTAATGTCCTTAGAAGCGATGACATCATACACTTATGTTTCAATATTGGGTTGACAGTCTTAACAGTTTCAAGACCAGTATGGATATACATTTGTGCGACTCAATATCAACATACACACACACACACACACACACGAAAAAATAAAAAAAATAAAATGTGTATATATTTGGGCTTCTTTCTTGGTGGGCCTAGAACCCAATGAGAGAACAAATACCCCATGATCCTACATGACTGAAAGCTGTACGCGACAGGTGAGGCTCAGTGTAGATGCTGTGACAAGTGTCTTGTCCAGTTTTCTCTGATGCTTTGATTTTCTGTACGTGCATATATTAATTTCTATGTTCGGCATTTGTGGTGATTAACAGACAAGGTTCAGAGAAAGATCATGTCCACTGAGGAAGACAGCCATTACAATGTCTGGCCTCCACACGCACGCTCACACATGTTTGCCGAGACGATGCTGCTGAGCAGGGAGAGTGTCCTGAGCAAGACAGTAGTGGTGGGGCTTCTCTCCTAGAGCGCATTGTTTTGTGAGTCAGTATCCAGCATAGATATGCACATGTGTTATCATCATCATCGTCATCGTTGTTGTTACTTTTGTTGAAGACCTTCCTTTCCCTCAGTGGAATCATATACGTTAGACACACTCTGGCCATTGCACCGAGAGGCCACCCTACCCTGGTGACACTGTGTCTTGGGTTGTTCTATAGGATATTTCATTTGCAGAGGAAGGGGCCACCAGGTCCACACTGATGTTTCTTATCTGCTGCACTGGAGGAAGTTCTTCTCCTCACAATTACTTGATCCCCAAACTTCTAGAACAATGCTCCTATCAGCAAGCATGCCTCATTTCTCACCATTGACATGATGTATTTGCTTTGGCTCCATATAGTCTGATTTAAAAATGCTCTTCCCGCCCCCCTTGTTCTTAGGAACAACTTGATCCTCTTCATTTTCCGAGCTGTGCTCTGACTTCTGAGGGGCCGAGAGCCAAAAGAGTACTTTGGTTTCCCAACGTCCCCAACTGCCGCCCCCTCTCAATAAGCCCCTGGGAGAAGAATAACACTACTCAGGCCCAAAACACAATTTTACAATTCGTTTTCATCTGCTGACGAAGAAACGACGATTGTATTTTCACATCACAAGGGCCAAGGCTAAGAGGGGACCAACAATCATCCAAAGTAGTTGGCATCACAAAGCACCCCACAGCGACCCCAGACCTTCCACACCCAAAAGCCCAAAGCATTTGGTCACTGACACAGAGTGATATACTTGGCACGGAGAGGTTATGCTTTGCAAGATGCCTTAATTCATGAGGCGTGAGACAAGGACACGTGTGTTCTTTAGTCTTAATTTTGATGCGGACTATGATACAATGCCAAGCCACTTTCCAGCTAATAACCTAAGTGCTGCTTGGTTCTGCAATCCATTAGCCCTGGTCTCCTTTGTCACAGCGCCTGTTTGGTTCACATTCCTCCTCTCACCTCTTCACAGTAGAAGCTCTGGAGAGGTTAGGATGGGTGGCCCCAGTCAGGAATAGGGATGGGAAATATCCTTTGGATAAAGAAATCCCTTCATGAATCAGTTAAGTGTCCAGCGACTCGCAGCCCTTGCTCGGTACTCTCCAGTGAAGCACACTCATGCTGTCAGAATGCCTTGCCACACTGGGGCTTACCACCGTCACGGGCTCTGAACTTGAAATACACTCAACTTCACAGGAAGTGTCTAGGCATTCAGAAATGAAAGTGATGTTATCTTCGATTGTACTAATTTCAAAGAATCAGCAATGGTGCCCCATTATGTGTAAATGGTCCCTATCCAGCAGCAAAAACTGGAACAGCTGGCGACTGGTCTGTCTGCACTGCAGAGCAGACTAAGATGTTCATATTAATCACAATGCTAGTGTTAGAGCTGGGCTCACTCACAGGTGATTCAAGCACAATCCACACACTTTACAAGAAAGGGAGGCTTCCTTTTAAACCCCAGGATCAGCAGATACCCATCCCACAAGAGTGGTGTATGTAAAAATAGGCTTCAGAAGATAGGACACAATCCATCTCCTAGCAACTTGGCACAATCGCAGAGAGGCCTGAGCAGTGCAAAGTGAAGCCAATCTCAGCATGCTTTGGCTATGGAAATGATCAGTAACACATCGGAGTTAAACTGAATGACAGATCAAACAGACCAAACAGAATCTTCAGAGTGTCTTCTTACAAATATACTATGGATGTGTGTTTTTCTCAGAAGCCACTAAAGTTTCTCCAAGACAGATCTCCTCAGAAACAACAAAGCAAGTCTTAGAAAATTCAAGAAATCTGAAATAATTTCATATAACTGACAAGATCATAATGCTACAAAAGTAGAAATCAGTATAAGGAGGTCTCATACAGAACCCTTCCAAACACACAGCTGTGAACAATACACATTTGAATGATCAGTAGTTCATTGAGGGAATCAAGGAATTAATTCAAATGTTCATAGACTAAAACAGGAAAAATTAAAACTTGATGTTCGGGGAAAGCGGTTTTAGGAATTAAATGTCTTGCTGTGAGTTCATATTTTTAAAAACCAAAAGAATGGCAAGAAGACAAAAGTTTTACACTGAAGTTAGAAAAAGAGTAGAATAAAAGCTTGAAATAATGAAGGTCAAACAGAAATTAATGAGATGAAGGCTGAAAAAGCCACACAATGGAGCATGGGACCAGGGTGTGGTTCTTCGGAACAATGAACGAGTGAGTCTTGTTGGATTTGGTTGAGTTGAGAAGCGCTCAGGAGAGTCATGAAGCACACCTCCAAGTGTGCCTGTGAGGGCGCATCCAGGAAAGCTTAATTATGTAAGGCAACTCTGAATGGGGTGCCAGCAGCCTGAAAAGAGGGTGTATGGGGGAATAGAGTGGGAAACAAGAGTGCTCCTGTCTGTCTGTATGATCTATCTTCTTTCTTCTCTCTCTCTCTCTCTCTCTATCTCTCTGTCTATCTACCTATCTAGCATCTATCTACCTACTGACTTGTCTATCCCAATCTTCAGCTCCCTTCCACCACAATGTGACACCCTCTCTGCTTTGCTACCAACTCCATGTGATGATGAACTGAAATTAGGAATCAAAATAAATATTTCCTTCATTTAAGATGCTCACACTACTCATTTTGGGACAACAATGAAGATTTTGATAAGCTTGATTGGAAAGGACTTATCAGATCAGCCTAAAGAAAGAAAAACATACTAAACAAGAAACACAGGCATTAAAAAAAAAAACTATTACAGCAGGAGTCCTGAAGTCCAGGTGATCTTTAGGAACTAGTTTGACAAAATGTCTTCTGTAAAACTGAAAATCTTAAAATATCAAATTCTAGGAATATCATCAATATTGATCCAAGAAGATTCAAACAATATACCAGATAAATAGCCAATAATAAGATAAAATTAGTAATTAAACATCACTTTAGAAAAGTGTGGGGCTCAGTACACTTGATGCTGAATCTGTCATCCTTAAGGTGAAATAACACCAGTGCTCCTGAAATTTCTTCATGAACTAGAAAGAAGAGCCTGGGATCACTCTGCTTCAAATTGAATGAGGACATCGCAGAAGAGAATGCATGTGTCTAAACCCTGGGTGACCATAGATGCAAAAACCCTCAAGGAAGTCTTTTCAAATTACTTTCAACATCACATTAAGAAATTCATAGGCTGGGTGGTGGCGGCGCACGCCTTTAATCCCAGCACTCGGGAGGCAGAGGCAGGTGGATCTCTGTGAGTTCGAGGCCAGCCTGGTCTACAAGAGCTAGTTCCAGGACAGGAACCAAAAGTTACGAAGAAACCCTGTCTCGAAAATCCAAAAAAAAAAAAAAAAAAAAAAAAAAAAAAGAAATTCATAGACATTGATTAAATTGGTTTCCTTCTAGAATGTGAAAGTCATTTAAAGTTTACAAATCAACAAATACAATATGAATCTTGAATGGAATCTAAAGGAAAGAGATCACTTGGTCATCTCTGTAGATGCTGGAAAGGCATTTAAAAAATTCAATATCTGTTTGCAATAAAAGTTCCAAAGAAAGCAATAACCGAAGTGCTGTGCCTTACTGTAACCTACACTGAAGGTGGCAAAACTGCTCACCACCTTCTACCAAGGGAATGAAACTAATACACTTCTTCTTAATTAAAACACAAGACAAAAGTGTGCACTGTCTCCACTTTCATTCAATACGGTGCTTCAATTATTTGAGTAATGGGATATGACAAAGAAATATAAAAGAAACATGATCAAAGGAAAAAATCCAACTTATTTTGGTTTTCACATGATGCCATTGTACTTAAAAGGCCCTAAATACCTGTATACCAGAAAACACTAGACAAAAATTCTTAGCAAAGAATTGGGAGGCAAATAAATATATAAAACCAGTTAGCTGCTCTGCCTAGGAACAATGAAAATCAGAAACTGGAAGACAAACCTACCTACAGAGTCACAAATTAACCAGGAATTAATATAACCAAGGAGATAAGCGACTAAATCAAATACCAAAGAACAAACGGGAGAGCTCATTAGAAGACAGACAGTGGATCCGCAGAATGAACGGGAGAGCGCGGTAGATGATAGACGGTGGATCCGCAGAATGAACGGGAGAGCACGGTAGAAGACAGACGGTGGATCCGCAGAATGAACGGGAGAGCACGGTAGAAGACAGACGGTGGATCCGCAGAATGAACGGGAGAGCACGGTAGAAGACAGACGGTGGATCCGCAGAATGAACGGGAGAGCACGGTAGAAGACAGATGGTGGATCCGTAGAATGAACGGGAGAGCGCATTAGAAGACAGACGGTGGATCCGCAGAATGGACGGGAGAGCGCATTAGAAGACAGACGGTGGATCCACAGAGGCCCTGCAACGGAAATGGCCATTTCCCTGAGAATGAGCTACAGGCTTAATGTAATCTCAATAAAATCCCAATTACACTTTTCACAGAAATAGGAAAAAATCCTGAAATTTGTGTGGAAACAAACAACATTCCAATGGACCAAAGCAGTTCGAGAAGGGGAAAATATTCTATTATAGACTTATCATAAAGTAAACATCCCAGGACTAGGACGAATTAGACACAGAGGTCATGGACTTGGAGATCCAGAAATACACTGACAACAACAATATCATCCCATGTTCAAAATGAACACAGAACACAGGTCTCTTGGGGAAAGACTGGTGCTTTAAAAAGGTAGTGGGAGAAGTGGACGCCCTGCTGGAGAAGACTGACACTCACTATCTCACCCACCGTGCCAAGGGCATCTTAGAACAGATCAAAGACCTCAAGGCATGACATGAAACCTTCAAGCTGCCAGAGAGAATGAACAACACAGTTCAGTATGTGGACACAAGAATGGCTTTCTAGATCTGTAGCCCAGAATATACATAGTGAGAATTGGCAATTGAGATTTTGTTAGATTAAAACTTTCCTGCAACAGTCTAGGGAAGAATTCCCAGGAGTACATAGCCTAGTGGGTTGAGCAAACGCTGTCCTAGCTATTGTCCTCTCCCCTATGAAAACTCAGTACCTACCTGTTAGGAATATTTCTTAGGACGAGCCTCTCTGCCAATGCAAATAATTCCAATCAGACCAAATTAGACTGAATAAAAGATGCCCATGTTTAATGCAGTGCTCCCGGGGGGCACCAGAAAAGCTTGGTGAGAGAGAAGGGGAGACCACGTGTACATTCTCGTGGGCAGTTTAAGTAGCCTGTGGGAGTGGTCTTAACCCTCTCTGGGGAGGGGTCACTGTTTGGTGGACCCTCTCAGAGGTTGAGTTTGGATTAAGGCAAATCCCAGGGGAGGAGGCTTGAAATGGAACTTTCGGTCCAATATTCCAAAGATGGATGCCAGGACATGGGAGACCCCCGACTATAATATTCCAGACTCTTTATATAAAGGGGTGTTAGGGAGCTGAGATTATGCTTTCTACAAAATACTACCCAGACCAGTACCCTTCTCAAGCTGTAGATGCACGAAGAAATTATAAAGAAACTGTTGATTACTTTCAATTAAAAAAAAAGGGTTAGAAAGGTAATCTTTCCTGAAAATCAAAATGGCTTTTATTCTCTCCTAGAAAAGAGAGAGAGGTGGGGGAAGATAGGGGGAGAGGGAGAGGGAGAGAGGGAGAGAGGAAGAGAGAGAGAGAGAGAGAGAGAGAGGATGTTACTAGGTCTTGCAATAGCACCGTGGGTGGGAAGACAGTTCCTGAAATAACCCACTGTCCTCAGACAGACACAGCCTCTTCTGTTTTAGTATTTAAAACCCATCTCAAGTCATCTACAATATTTCGCTACTTTAAAACATAAATCACTGATAACATTAATAGCCCTGATGGATCATTTTATTCAATTAATCAAGTTGCCTGATGCACTTCCAACCACTCAGATACACCAGGGAAATTGATTGCGTTCTGCACAATTTTTTTACACTGATTCTTCTAATTATCAAACTTTAATGCAGTTGTTGGTCAAAACTCACAAGTGCATTTGATTTAACAAAGACTTCTTTGAGCACAGACAAAGCCCTCGGGTACTCACTGAGAGGTGGGGCTGAGCTCTTCCTCGGCATTACCTAATCTGATAAAGTGCAGGCAGATGCTCGGAATGAAAACCTAGATACGGGGGAATATTTTCAACATTTGCACTGGCTACCCTCTTGTGCTGTGTCATGGCAGGTCTACAGTACATGATTTAAAGCAAATCAATAATGGCGGCGCTGGGAATGAGAGTGCTGTTCCAGCTTCCAGGGCTGTAAGATCTGTTTGCTAAAACCTGAGCGCAGAATTTACTCTACATTTTATCTTGACACTCAGAGCTGAGAAAGCTGTGTAGGAAATGTCCCACGGCCAAAGGTCCTTCCCGGTCAGTGGGATGAACAGCAGAGAGAAAGCTGAACGAGTCCATCACGGCATGTGGAGGGGGAATGCCAGAAGGAAGGGAAGAAGGGGCAGCCATGTCTTGCAAATACAAGGTGCCTCACACCCTCCCCATGGAGTCATGCTGCTGGCTATGAGTGCCTAGAGTTGACCACATGGTGAGAGGCTTCTCAAGGGAGAAGAGAGCATTCTTCTCTGATTAAAAATAAGAAAGGACTATTTTAGCCACATGGAAACAAACTACTTTATGTTTCCAAAAATACACATACATAAAATAATGTTTATATTGTTACTGTATAAGAGGGATGATGCTCCTCCTGGAAGTCAGCTGACTAATCAAATACCCAGGCTGAGGGCCGTTTATCTTCTGTCTAGTTAGTGCTCAGGGTGTGATCCAGAGAGCCCAGAACAACACGGGCTGCTACATTGTTGCGGTAGAATGTTATTTTCAGGTGTGTGACTTTTGTTTACGCTGCATTTGTTTAACTCTGTGAAGCTGTGTTACGGTGTCTGTCTAAAACACCTGATGGTTCTAATAAAGAGCTGAACGGCCGAGAGCAAAGCAGGAGAGGGAAACAGGCTGAGAGGATAAATAGGAGGAGAAATCAGGGAGAGAAAGCATCATGAGCGAGGGAGGAGGAGGACTTCAGGGATCAGCCACCTAGCTACCCAGCTACACAGTCAGACACGGCATAAGAAGGAAAGAAAAGGTTTACAGGAATAGAGAAAGATAAAAGCCTCAATGCTAAAGATAGATGGAATAATTTAAGTTTAAAAAGGCTGACAAGAAACAAGGTAAACTGAGGCCAGGTATTCCTAAGTGAGAATAAGGCTCCCGTATGGGATTTAACTGGGAGCTTGGTAGCAGGCCCCTCAAAAAGTTTAAAGAGTAAAAACAACCAACAACTGTTGCTCTTGGTTGCTCACTAGACTTGATATTAAGAGTCTATTGCTTGAGGACACCTCATGCTTTGATCACAGGACACGGAGAAAGCAAGATGGTACTGAATGGGAAGCCTCCTTCCTTATTTCATAGTTCCAGAAGGCCCTAGGCCAGCTGCTGGGGGAGAAAGTCACAACAGCCTTTACAGCTGTGAACTACCTTAATGATTAGCATGGAAAATGCTCCCGTGCATGCAATATGGCATGAATGTTTCCAGGAAGTAACTGGCTGTTTTCTGCTTGGATTTAAACCCTTCTGCACAGAAGGAAACTCATCCTTGGTACTGTCAATCTAGTCAAGAACCCATGGCTGGAAGCTCCTAGTCCCTAGAAGAGAACATATTGCTATTGCTATGTCTTCAAACTGCCTTCGAAACACTGATCTCCATACTCAAAACTGGTGCTATATACTAGTCATCAACAGGGAAGCTCCACCCCCACCCTCGTGGATGGCAGTTAATACAGAGATAGACAGCTGGTGAAAACTCAGAGAATAAGTGTCTGCGGAGTGCTTGACCATAAATGGAATCCTATGGCACACACACATGTCCCCCTAAGGCTCAAGGAGCATCGTGGAAAGGTGGGTTTAAGAGTCAGGGCATGGGTGTATCGCATGGGTGTTTCCTGAAAGACTCTTGTGAAAAACGCTTCCCAGGTTTGACAGGGCTGTTTCACTGAAGCCCTCACAGCAGCTCTGGACGCCTGCACAAGATTTATGTGAGATCACGTCAGCTGACATTCCAGCATGGCTGGGTAAGGACTTTAATGTCGACATCCGCTTCTAGCCAAAGAGCTTCGGGTGATTCCTTGGGAGAGGGTCAGTTTTCTATAGGGTATGTGTCCTGGTAGGTCGGCAGTGCTCCACTGCGTGGCCCTGCACATCATATACATATAGCTAGTGCTAACAGGACTCAGTGGTTACACATATAAGACATGAGAGTAGTGCTGAGGAGACCTGAAGAGTGTCTGGAAGAGCTGTGGGAAGCGGGAAGTGACAACAATAGTTCTGTGTACAGCGCCAAGAGCTTCTCCAGGAATAAACAAAACTTATTGTGAAAGAGATGCGTTTAAAAAAATCTTTTCCCATGGGAGGGAGGGGCATCTTGTCCAGAGAGAAAATCTCCGCTGTGAAGATGTGACTTTCTGGACATGATAATGAATAAAACCCTTTGTCCTTGTAAGGCAGTGAACCCAGTGGAGAACTCCTATGGCCAGCACGGGGCTTTGAGTCTTGCTCTGCAGGGTCTGGGTTTCTATGGAGTCAGCATCTTTAGTGGTCCATTCTGCATGTCCTTCCTCACATTCTCCTTAGCTCTGTGATGACATTGTTGACCCGATACAGTTGGGAAAGAAGAAAATGCACCCTAGTGAGAAAAGTCTGCATTGGCTACAGCTGAGCAGGGAACAGACAGGGAACCATTAAGGCAGGGGTGCGGGGAGAGGAGCGTGAAGGTTGTGCTGCCTTCTCTATTGCAGTGTGGTGCCATTGAAGTGCAGTGAGCTACCCCCTGTTGCAGTGTGACACCATTGAAATGCACTGAGCTATCCCCTGTTGCAGTGTGGTACCATTGAAGTGCAGTGAGCTACCCAGTGTTGCAGTGTGATGTCATTGAAGTGCAGTGAGCTACCCAGTGTTGCAGTGTGATGTCATTGAAGTGCAGTGAGCTACCCAGTGTTGCAGTGTGATGTCAGTGAAGTGCAGTGAGCTACCCAGTGTTGCAGTGTGATGTCATTGAAGTACAGTGAGCTATCCCCTGTTGCAGTGTGATACCATTGAAGTGCAATGAGGTGCCAGTGAAGTGCAGTGAGTGTTGAGAGTTTCCTACTGTAAGGTTCATGAAGAGTCACATGCAGTGAGATGAACTCAGGCTTATAGCGAGGAAAGCCCGACAGCCTCACTATGTTCTGGTCATGGAGCATCACATGACCCAGTGGCATCCACTTCTCCTGTGCACACACCCTCAGGAATGCCACCTTCTCAACACCCAGAGAATGGTCCCTACTTTGTAGCGGTCTTGTGTTTACTTGGGTTCACTGGAAAACCCACAAGAATCCTCCTTTATACAGGATATAAACTGCCTGCTTGCAATGTTCCTGCTCAGCATCAGATTAGGGCTCGACTGTGCAGCCAAAGGTAGGAGTTGTGGAAGGAAGTCCCCACATCAGACTGCAGAAGTAGTGACAGAGAACTGACCAGAAAGGAAGGTGAAGTGGTTACGTAGAGCACTTTGACGTTTTGAGACATGGGTCATCTTCCATAAGTAACTATGGGCTCAATAAAACACAATAAGATCCTTGCCCTGGAGGAAAATATGGGTTCTCTTTGTCTAATCGACACTTGTGTGCAGCTCCACCCAGGAAAAACTATTCTCTGCAAGCTTACATAGGGTGTTCACAAAGACTGACCATGTTTGAAACCATATAATAAATCTTAAAAATAAAAATATGATCTCACAAAATAGGTTCTCAAGCAACAATAGCTTGTGCCATAATCAACATATAGCAGAAAGTTCTTGAAAACTCTGATATTTCAAAGCTCCAAGATAAATTAAGCAGAGTTTGAAAATAACTCAAAATGACAACGGAATCAACCAAGGTTGTAAGCTGCATCTAGAAGGTGCCTTTGGCCTCAAACTCGCAGACCTCCATGTGTGAGAGAAAACCACTGCCTTATACAATATAAGCTTCTATCTCAGTGGAGTGGTAGATGAGGACAATGGTTTTAATGTAGAAGAGAGAAATAAAAAATGTCCATTGATAAATCAATACATAGATTAGTAAGATAATAAGGAAAACTAACACTACCAAACTTGACTAAATATATCAACAAGAATGGTCAAATATGTGGTAGGCACACAAAAGTTTTAAGCATATGAGCGGCTTCACAGCAAATACTGCAAAACACACACATGTACACCACACACACATGCACACATATACATACACAAACACACACACACATACACACATGAACAAACATGCACACACACGTACACACACATGCACACACAAGAGAAATGATACATCTTACAATTGATTCCAGAAACTGAGATGGGCAGGAAGCTTTCTAACTTAGTCTCTGGAGTCATCATTACATAAAACGAAGCAAATACTGACAGTATAATAATGGAAATACTGAAATATTATGCCTCAGTATAGATATAAATAAGTATAGATATAAACTCCCAAACACCAACAAATCAAACCCAATGTGGCTTGGTGATGATGTGTTACCACGGCAACACAAAAGAAACAGATACAGCAGTAAAACAAGAAATGAAATAAAAGGAGAAAAAAGATACAAGTTGTCACCATTTACAAACTGCATAATATTCTTTATAAAATGTTGCAAAGACTTGACTAAAATGTCTAAAATGTTCTGCTACTAATAACTGCATAGCAAGGCTTCAGGACATAAACCTGATTTACAAAGCCAAGTTTCTGTCTTGTTTGCCCACAAAAGGCCATTGGGATTTGAAATAGTAAATAAACAACCGCTCTTTCGATTACATGAAAATATCAAAACACTCAAGTGTAAATCTTATAAAGTGTTTATAATGCCTTATCATGTGAGGAATAGACCTGATTAAAGGAATTATTTTCAGATATAAAGATATAGAATGATGAAAATATAAACACACAGATCAGAGAACAGGGTGGAGAGATGTAAGACACCCAGAAACCCCTCAGCTTTGGTTTTTCAAAACCAGCATCTACAGAAGGCATCTGAACAGTCATACAACAGCCTAGGCAGACCCACCCCGCATTTCTGCACAACTGCTCCGAATATGCACATTGCTTAAATACAGCACTAAAGTTCACAACATCCACTGAAGAAATGCTGAGAGCACAGAGCTTGGTGAGGTCGCCAATGCAGGGTCAGTGTGTTGGCTCAGTGGGTAAAGGCATCCCGTGCCATGCTCAAGACACCCAGACCCATACGGAGGAAGAAGAGAACCAATATCAGCGTGTTGACTTCTGGCCGCCATGTGTGTACCATACCCATAACACACAAACAACTAGATGCGATAAAATAGCAAGGAAAGGCTCAGTGCATAATCGGTGAAGCAAACAAGCAAAATACTGAATTGGATTTCATCTAAATTGACATGTGTGGTCTGTGGAAAATACTGACAAGATTATTAAGACTGGAGCCACAGAGTGGGGGAAGATGTTACACACTCACCTAAAATTGACTTATCTGTGTGACATCCAGGGTTCTTTCAATACCCAACCATAGCAGGACAGCTTAGAGTGTAAATGCTGTACCCAAGTCTTCACTAAACAAGATATCTGAACAGCGAAATAGCAAGTGAAGAGATTTTAGCACTGTCGTTGGGGAACTTCAAATTTAAGAGAGTAAAAATGAGGACTGGCGCATATTAAAGCAGATAGCACAAAAGAAACAAAGGCTAAAATTAAAAAACCCTCATGCTGTCAACTTCTGATGAGGATGCCCAGCTAGAAAGAGCCTCATTTTCTGCCGTACGGATGGACACCCTATGTAGGTGCCTCAGTGAACACTGTGGGAAACTGCCCGCCAAGATGAGTGTTCTCTTCCCTACAAACAGGGAACCTAGGTGATTACCCAGGTGACTATAAACTTTACACCCCTGAAGAGCATATACTAAAGTGGTTTGGGTAGCATTTACCTGTGGGCATTCACACCTGGAAGTGGCCCAGCCACCTTTCCAGAAATGACAAAGGGAAAGTGATCCAGGAAAGCCGCTAACAAAGGATGTGAATTGGTCTTAATTCCGCATCAGTAAAGGATTAAGTTACTCTGACAGGGAATTCTCCTTAAGAATTCAGTATCAAGGGTCTCTTGCTTGTTGGGGAGGGGAGTGCCCTTTTCTTCAGTGGCAAAGTCACAGGGAAAGTGCCCTTGACCCATTCAGTAACCCTCCCAACAATACTCAGGCAAGGAATCATTTAATCTCCACCAGCTGCTAAAAGTGGGAAGGAGCTGGGAAAGGGGGAGAAGAAAGAGGGGTGAATAATGGCTGCATAGGAATTTTAGGGTGGTCAATTGTTGATATTCAGGATGTCATAATCATGGGCTCATGACTCTGTGCTTTTTAAAATGCTTGTAAATATCTATCTGTAATACCAACAGGGAGATGCAGCATCTGCAAAATGTTCGAAAAGATGGTTCAGAAGGTCCAGGATTCCTGAATTAAAGGGATCATGTGGCAAGGCCACTTAGCCGCATTACGAACGTATGAAACAATCTCACTGAAGGAGATAAGGAAAAAATTCCATCCCAGGCAAGTTTGAAGATAAGCGGAGTTTGTAAGAAAATGGGAAAAGAATTTGGACAGAGCCGCACAGCGTAACTGATAAAGCTCCCTACTTGGGGTTACAGGTTAGCAAGCATGATACTGCATTACATGTGTGCTAGAACTGCCTAACTAGGTACATGGCTAGCAGAAGGTGAGAAAGGAGCTGATAAGCAAGAAAGGAAGAAGAGGTTTATGCATGCGGTAATGGATTAGTCCCCAAAGCAGCTGCAAAAGTTCACGGTTACCATGATGTAAAACATGTGGCTAGACATAGAAAAACTGATACATATATTTTTATGTATGAGGGTTAGAATACTCTGCACATAGATGCTTAATGTAATACGTATCCCTTGCTATGCCAGTTGAGAGAACTAAATACAAATAACCTAAGAAATCTTCATCTTGGACTCTGGGGAAATGGCTGTTTCTATGATTGTGACCGGAGGCAGCCTGAGCTTACAACAGCTTGTGATGTATAAGCAAAAGACATGCTCAAGATTAGCAGAAATGTAAACAACTATCGGGGTGACAGGGGGATGTCAGAAAGATGTAGAAGCCAACGTTAGGTAATCTAAGCCACAAAGTCAAGTAGAGTTAGATCATAGGGTACAGAATGAGATAAGTCTTCACGAGTCCTTCCAGATAGAGATGGATAATTGAATAAGCATGCAAATGGAGAGAGGCAGGGTCAAATGGCCAACCTTTCCACGGATGACAAGTTTAAGCAATCAGTGTTCATGCCCCCACCTCTAAGGCGTCAAACCCTCCTGTTTATATGTATGTTCTCTACATAGTCACTGCTTTCCAAAGGGTTCAGGGCTCAGAATGCAGGAGGAGTCAGTTATAGTAGGGAAGCCTAACCAACCTTCTCTCTGCTGGGAGAACCCGTCAGTACCATGATGGGAAGCCATCTTGCTGGTTCGTACACCTGCTGTGATGTAACAGAAATGGGAAACATCTCCACAGTCCCTTGTCCAGAGTCCTGAAGACTGAACCTGATGAGGGGAAAACATTGACAAATCATACTGGTGACCAATATTCCACAAAACACCTGAGTGGAACGCCTTAAAACTGGAATGCACCAAAGCCAAGACCAGCCTGAGAACTGGGACCCCGGGCAGAGACAGAGGACACGACTATGAACTGTAAGCCGTCCCGTACTCTAATGAAGGAGAAACCCTGGCATCAGCCAAGACTGCACATGGGACTCAACACCAGTCTACCAGGGTTGAGGGACTACCTTCTGCAAGTGTTCGGTCCAAATGTAATAGAACAACCTGCATGGAAACTCTGTTCTTCATGAATTTTCTGTAAACGTAAGGACTCAATCCATGCTACTTTTGATCTTCACTCCTCTGAGGAGAAAGATGAATAACTTAAGTTTGGTTACAAACTGTAGAGGGAAATGAATAAGATTTCATGACTCAAGCATAGCATGCAATTTTAAACAGAAACCAACATTAGTGCAAATGGCAAGATGCAGTTTTTAAAAAGTGGCAAAAAGCCTTTAAAACGAAGCATCACGGAGATATTATTTTATCTCTTCCCCTTGACTTATCTGTTAAGACACAGAGACCGCTTACTTGTTAAAGTAAAAACTAACAAAAGTGATTGATAGTGGTCTTCGTTTATTTCTAGCTACAAAAGGACGCTTCTCATGCCCCTTACGTTCAAAAGCATATACATAACCATCACTGTGCTCAGCACTCCTGCCCCACGGGCTCACTTTTATCATCACCATTGCTACAAAGACTTTGGTCACAGCACTGCTCTTGGGAAGTGTGTTGTTCATTCATCCACCACTGTGGCAGAATTTTGAAAAACTCCACAAGAAGAGACCATGTATTTATTTGCGGCTCATGGGTTCAGAGTGTCCAGTCCATTGCTCTGAAGCCTGGCTGGAGCGTGTGGTGTGAAAAGCTACTGGTCCTATGGGAAGCGAAGGCAGAGAGAAGAAGGAGTCGGATGGCCCTTCAAAGCCAATGACTTCAAACAGCAGCTGAAATTACTGACCGGATTGTTAACTTGTGACCTTTGGGGAATATTGGAGAGCCAAACCACAATAAAGGAGTTATAGGATTACATCTATTTTTAACTTCCAACATCACATCAGGTATATATCATGAAGAAAGTGGAAGCAAGCAAGAGGTTTTGTGGTTTTCCAGGCAGTACCATAAGTGCTGGATCTGGAAGCATCCTCATCAGACCAGAACAGGAATAGTAGGTAATCAACCCCACTAGGAAATTCTGTCTTCTGTGGGCAGCCTGACCCCAGTAGGACAACAGTCCAGCTTTTAGGGAATTACAAGATCTGGTCCTGCTTTTCTCTACGCTGGCCAACTGGAAAGGGCATATTCCATCTTCATGCTGTGGCAGGCGGCAAGTCCAGCGTAGAACCAAGCACCCGGGAGCCAGGCGACTTCCATGGCATCTCAATGTGTTCTTATCTACTCAGAGCTGCAACGCTCACAGGAGACAGGACCAGGACAGAATCAAAATCATGCCGTGGCTGTGGCTCCCGAGGAACCAAACCCGTCGCTCAAAACACATGTGTCTAGCAGCTGGAGGAATGTGTCAGTTCAAAGGAAATAATAAAATGCAGGGGGGAAGGGGGAATGTGAGCCATCCATTATTTACTTCTAACATATGTTAAATAACTGTAATAAGTTTGTTTTCATGTTCTGTAACTAGGAAATTTTACCTTATCTCGAAAAAAACGAGAAGACAGCCAAGTCACAACATGTCTTGTTTCTTTCTAAATAAGTCATTTATGAGTGTGGGTGTAATGCTGACTCTGACTGTATTAGCAGCAAATCCTGGCTACTTAAAACCAGGAAAATAGCTTCCAGACGTGTAATAGCTAGCAGAGCTTCTTCTTGAAATGACTCCGAGCAGTGCCTCTTATCCCACGTGTAGGGCCCAGCTGAATGAGCAGGCGCTTTTCAGAATGACGGACATCCTGAGGAAGCTGATCTCACCACTCAAATTACAAAAGGCTGCCAATCCTAAAAAAAAAAAAAACAAAAAAAAAACCTCACCGTTTACCATACAGACCCAAGAAGCTGGTCAAAAAGGAAATCATACATTTCCAAGATGAGATCCTATAAGAAAGAAAGATAGGACAGAAATGATAAGTCTAAACCAATCATTACCTCTACATGAAACTCATGTCCAAAGTTGCATATGTTAACACATAGTCTTGGGATAATATAACCTGTCTGACCTGGGACATTCAGCCATAGTTATCAGGATGTCCAATACAGAAGAATCTAGTTCTACTGCTCTGTATATTCCTTTCTCCATGACAGAATTCAACCTAGTTAAAATCTTTATAGTAGGTTGAAGTCATTTAGAAGCAAAATTTGAAGGAAGAAAACTTGTCACATGACAAAGAAACATTGTGATTTGACGGCCTCCAGGAAGCATTATCTACCCTAAACCAGTGGACAGCCCTTTTTACCTGTATTTGGGAAGGAAGGGAGAGAAAAGACAGAGAAGCTTCCTGGAGCAGGTGTAAAATTTTGAAATAGACACAAAATAGCTTGAATAAGGAGCACAAGTTCTAAACACGAGGGCACCCTGTCTGGAGGACAGGATCATGACCATCATTGGCATCTGCTGAACTCTGGGTCGTGTGCCCTATGAGAGGGACAGTCACAATTTCCAACTGGTAGATAAGAAAAATAGAGCTCTCTGCCCAACACACATAAGAGCCCCCTGCTCAGGGTCATGCAATCAAAGGAGGAAGCGGAATGTCAGCTGTGCCCAGAATGGGACGAGAGCGCTCACTGCATTGCTGCTCTGCCCCAGCATCCCAGCCGAGCTCTGAGCACTGCAAAGGCCGTGCAAAATGGCTGATTCACATCCGCGTTGCTGTCGCCCTGCACCCCAGACTGCCAAATGATAAATATTTGTTAGATGAATGCTGTCTAGGTTGTAACTGTTTGACCCAGGCAGTGTCATGATCAAATGGGTGTTTGGGGAGCACTAGTCTGATAGAGTGCAGGTTAGTTGGACCAGAAGTGTGGGAGTGGAGATGAGAAACGTCTTTAGGGACCACTATAGTGGAATGGCGTGATGACATCTCAGGCAGCCTCCGAGCTTAACTCTCCAGTTTCCACTGCACAGAGCACGGCTTGGGAAAGGCACTCAGCTGACCAGGATTCCCAGCTTGCTCCCTGTCACCTGTTCCCATGTACAATCTCCAATTTTTCTGTACAGTGCTGGAGACTTTTCTGACCCCATGCCACGAGAAACTTCTGGGGATTAAGACCATATTCCTTTTACACATCCCACCCCTTAACCCTAGGTCACATCAGTGTAGAATTCACTTACTTCATATATAGTTCCGAAGGAGTTTCATCTACACATGTCCAGACCCACGGAACACGTGATGAACAGAGTTATTGCTACTTGGGGCCTGAGGGTGTGGAGGGAGAAAAGGGAAGGAAGAAATGCTGTAATTGTATTATAATCTAAAAGAAATTACACAAAGGAGAAACACATATGCGTTCATTTATTGAAAATACGTTTTCATGTGCCTACTGTATGCAATGCGTTCTCCTTTATCCTAGAGAGAAACGTGATGGTTGTTCTTCCGCACCCCACAGATCATCATTTTCATCATAGTCAATTCCGGCATGCCCTGGGAATACATGAAACACCCCCTCCCTCAGCTGCTCCTCCCCAGCCTTCTCTTGTGCCTCTTTCTCTTTGTGGTAGTTTGAATGCAATGGATCCCCATAATCTCACAGGGAATGGCACTATTAGGCGTGACTTTGTTGGAGTGGGTATGGCCTGGCTGGAGGAAATGCGTCACTGTGAGGGAAAAACTTTGAGGTTTCTCATGCTCAGGATGCCACCCAAGGTCTCAGTTGACTTGCTGTTGCCTGCAGATGTAGGATTCTCAGCTACTGCTCCAGCACCACATCTGCCTGCATGCCACCATGCCCCGCCATGATGATAATGGCCTGAACCTCTGAAATGTAAGTGAGCCCCCTCAATTAAATGTTTTTCTTATGAAAGATACCATGTATCTCTTCACAGCAGTAAAAACCCTGACTCAGACACTCTTGAACGCAGATTTCGAGTTACCCTGAAAGGCACATCTACACTCACACGCTCTGTATTCCCCTTTGACGTTCTGTCCTCTGATGCCCCAGGTCCTGGAGCCATGGCCACCTTCTTCATCCCCTCCCTGCTGCTTCTCTATCCACACTCAACTTAGACAGAAAAGCCTCCCCCAGGAATCCCTCTGCATCGTCCCAGCAGCCGGTGTGTAAAGGCTTCTTTCTCTCATAATATTTGCAACAGTGGCCTGGCTTTTGTTGCTTCTCCCTGTGGGATGCATTGACTTGATGGGGGAAGTGACAGCTTAATGTATGTGTGCAGAGGGACAAAGGGAGAAAGGGGAGGAAGTAACTCCCATCTCCTCACTGTCCTGTGAGAAGGTGGTTAACTCACATCTTCCTTGCAGGTTGCTTCTGTCCTTACTTCACTGACAATCACACATGAGGTGCTGCGTGCCTGGCTTCAGCTGATGGCAGCAACAACACCGAAAGACCAACCTTCAAGGGATTGGAATGAACAACAAAGTAAAAGACCAACACCCTGGTCTGAATAACCAACCAATGAGGCAGGAAGGAGCAGAAGCCGCTTCTTTCCACAGACAATTGTCATTCACTGAGGGAGAGTTGGAGAGCTGGATTTTCTGAGACGCCAAGGACAATGGCACGGGGTTTTGATCCTACTTAATGTGCTGGCTTTGTGGAAGCCTAGCCAGTTTGGATGTTCACCTTCCTAGATATGGACGGAGGGGGGAGGACCTAGGACTTACCACAGGGCAGGGAACCTGGACTGCTCTGTGGACTGGAGAGGGAGGGGGAGAGGAGTGGGGGGAGGGGTAGAAGGGTGGGAGGAGGGGGAGAAGGGTGGGAGGAGGGGGAGGGAAATGGGAGGCTGGGAGGAGGTGGAAACTTGTTTTTTGTTTATGTTTTTTTTTTCTTCTTTTCTTAATAAAAAAAAATTATTTAAAAAAAAAAAAAAGAAAAAAAAAAAATAATAACTTGCAGTATCCAAAACAGCATAGAATACGCATTCATTTAAAGCCACATATTAAAATCATTTCTATAGCTAATTCTTCCCACTAAACAGAGACCTTGAAATGCCCATTTTAAGACACAAGGCTGACTTCATAATCGTAAATTTTAAGTTTTCTTCTGAAGTACTTTAAGATCTTAAGTTATATAAAATTATAAGTTTAAAAATGAAACAAAAATGCAAAAATATTAAGTAATGAGGGAGTTAAATATTCTAGGAAAGTAATATAGGTAGAGGAAACCTGTGGGATTGTACTCTCAAGATGTAAACTAAGGGCTACAGGGAATCTAAGCATCATGGGAGATGTCAGATTTGCTAAGGTTTTCTTAGGCCAAATCTCCTGACTGACCAAGAGTCCACAATCCTCAGAAAAATGGTGAGGTGCATATATTTGTTCAGAGGTGGGGAAGGGGAGACTTGATTAAGGAAAAGGAATGTCTTTGTCAATGGCTTCTAGCCAGAGAGACATTAGCGATTACCATCATCTGCATGTGCTTCTTGGTTTATGTCAATGATGATCAATAATGGGGCATTCTCAACAGAGAAACATCTCAGGAGCTCATGGAGATTTGTATCTTGTTAGAAAATTCCTGTTCAAATCCCAGTTTTTAGGACACCACTGAGAGCTTCCTCTGAAGTCTCTACAAAGCTACTCTTCTTTATGGGGTAATGATACTGGCTAACTTCTGCTTTCTGTATCTGTAATGCACTGATCCCATCAGTGAGTTGGCGTACATTTCCCAGGCTCGCAAGGATTTGCAACAGAGGCTATAACTATATAAAGTCTTGGGGGACCATTTTTCTATTGTTTTGTCTGGACTAGTTGCATTTATTTGCTTCTCCTACTATTTATAATAATTTTTAGTATTGAAGTGTCTTTGAGTGTATAATGCTTTCAAATACATCATCTTCACTGGCCTTAGGATCTGGCACAGTTGTTAGGCATAGGGAACCATCTGGGGAATGGAGATTTACAAGTCCGTCATTAAAGCTATCAACAAACAGTCACTGGGTAGCTACTGCAAACCAATCACTACATTGAGTGTGTGTGGAGAAGGAAAAAAAGTAATAATATCACGATGGCAGGTGCTTCAAATAACTTCAAAGTAGAAGGTGAAATAAACACACATGAATACTCAAGTATCAAGGGGAATGCTTGTTCTTTCTGAACTGTTTTCCTTCAGTTCTGTTGCTTTTTTCACACACACATTTCCTCCAGGCAGGCTGACCATCATCACCCATGGCCCCACCCAGATCTCCAGAATCGTTCTACCAGAAATTGACAGTCCATGTTCCTCTCGAAGAATAGTCAAACACATCATATAAATTTTGGATGGATTATTTCTCCCCAAACTTATCTCACATCCCCGTTTCTAGTTACTAACTGTATTTCAAACACTTCCTGTTTATCACCCAACCCTTCGTGTTAACCCATCTCAGTGGTTCACTAAGAATCATTTTCACAGCTCTCCAGTGCTCATCATTACCCGGCATAAAGTCAAGGCACTGCAGATAGTAGAACAACATCCAACCAAGAGTGTGTGCCCCTTGTCAGTGAGATAGATACAGTGATCTCATAATCGACTCTGATGGGCTCTGACTTATGAACAGTATTGGGTCATAATATGAAAGTGGTTTAGCAAATGGGAGCTAAATGAAAGAAAGTCAGAATGTAAAAATAATAGGGTCTCTTTTTTTTTTTTTCCTGGTAAACAGTTCTAAAATGGCTCACCAGATTATGGCTCCCCCGCTGAGCTGCTAAGTTTTTGGCATCTTGGCATAGACTATGGGCATCTGTGAAGAAGGGACCTTAGTAAGAAAATGCCTCCATCATATTGGCCTAAAGGAATGCCTAAGGAGCAATGTCCTAATTGATGACTAATATGGGAGGACCCAACCCACAGTGGGCAATGCCACTACTAGGCAGATGGTCCTGAGGGCTGTAAGAAAACAGGCTGAGCAAGCCAGTAAGCAGCACTCCTATGTGGCCTGTGCTTCAGTTCCTGCATCCAGATTCCTGCTTGAGTTCCTTCCTTGACTTCCTTTCATGATGGACTGAAAGTATAAGATGAATAAACCCTTTCTTCTGCTGTTGGCAGAGGCTGTTTATTCAATCCTTGGCTACCCAGACCCAAAATAATCACACAGAAACTGTATTAATTACTAAACTGTAATAATTATTAAAAAACATTGCTTGGCCAATCATTTAAACACATTTCTAGCTAGCTCTTATATCTTAAATTAACACATTTCTATTATTTTATATTTTATGAGGCTTGTGGCTTACTAATACCTGCATGCAGGCATCTTTCTCTTCCAACAACTCTCCTCCTTTATACGCTTGAAATTTATGCCTTACCCTATTCTGCTCTGCAATAGGCCCAAAGCAGCTTCTTTAATAACCAATAATATTCACAGCATACACAGGGGAATCACACATCACCTCCCCTTATCTGTCTAAATAAAAAAGGAAGGTTTTAACTTAAACATAGCAAGACTACATACAACAAAAGAGTTATCAAGCAAAAAAGTGTTACAATATTTATATCTATTTAATCTTTTATCATGACCAAGGAAATCTATAATTATAACTACTTATTTTTCAACTCCATTAAAGGCTCCAGAAGGATATAATATCACCTAAGTAAACAGGAAGTACATTGTAAGCAACTTCCAAAAGTAGAAATAACAGAGACATCTTGCTGCCTAGAGAGTCACCCAAAGTTCTTTTGTAACATTGGGGCACAAATCTTCAACCTACAGGCCATAGTATCTGGCAGACATTTCCATGAAGCAAGAAATTTCCAAGACAGTTCCACCTATATTGGTAGTTTGTCAGTCAGTTTCTTCTGTGTCTTGCAGAATGTCTGGCAGATTCTTTCATGAAGTAGGAACTCTGAAGGACTTTCTCATCTTTAGTCAACTTCAGCAGTCATTTTTATGTGGATTCTGCATGTTCAGTTCATACAGCATAATATCAAGCAGTCCAGGCAAGAGCAGTTTCTTGCCCCAATGTCTAACAAACTCCATAAGGAGCCTCTTCGATGCCCAACATCCTCTTGAAGTAGGTTGGTGCTTCTAGGAGCAGATGAGTCTCATTGAAAAGTTCTGAGATTTTTAAATTTTAAACATTTTAAATGCCATGTTCTATAGATCTTTGAAAGGTTTGAAGAATAACTATCCATCTGAAATATATCTCTGTACATTTAGAAACCTAACTAATATGACTTCAAGCTTGACTAGTATAGATGACTATCTGTTAACCTGCAGTTTTAAATTATACACTACATTTTTTTTTTTTTGGTTTTTCGACACAGGGTTTCTCTGTGGTTTTGGAGCCTGTCCTGGAACTAGCTCTTGTAGACCATTACATTTTTAAGTGAGTTACACAAACACAATACCTTAAAGAAGGGCAGAAATACATATCAGAAAATTGACCTTAAATTTGTATCAATAGACCAAGATCCATACAAATACAAAGTATTCATCTCTATATCATAGCCCCTTTTAAATGAGAACAAACATTTATAAACAATATTTGGGAATTTTGGCATGGTTTTCTTCAAACTGCTTCCTGATTTTGTTGGACAAAGTATTTTGTGTGTTTATGGTGACCTTTTAAAAGGTCTTGGCCCATCAAACCACATTATTTTGGAAGGAATCCACAGATTCTTATCCTATGTGGAAGCAAAAACAGAAGTTTTCTAAAGCAACATATCTTTAGACCCAAATTCTTAAGTCAAGATACTATATATGTGTATAATAATGACTAGGACTAAGTCTGCTTTGCCTTTTGCCTCCACCCAATCAAATGTGGAGGAGGTTCTTTCAGTGCCATCTCTGTAAGCTATGGTCACAGCTCCATTTCCAGGCACACAGTGGGAATATTTTGCCATTAAGCAAGCTGTAACACTCTGCTCACAAACCCCATTCAAATGCTTGGTCTCCTGAAAGAGTCAGAACTGTCCATTTAACTGGCACAAACCAGAAAGCTTTCTTAAAGGAGCTGCAGTTTTTGCTGCTACCACTGAGTTGGGAAGCATTTTCTTAAAAATCTCACCTCTACTTGCTTCTAGCAAACAGAGCTCACATGAGAAAATGTTACTACCAAAAAGCCATGCTTCACTTTGGTTTTTTGGTGTCTAGAATTTCTTTCTAAGCTCTCTCAGTTTTTATGTGGATGTAGTCAGCCCCATGTTGAGCACCACTTTGTTGGCAGAGGCTGCTTGTTTGTTCCCCAGCCACCCAGACCTGAAATAATCACATAGAAACTGTATTAATTAAAATACTGCTTGGCCAATCACTTAGGTGTATTGCTATCTCTTAGATATTAAATGAACACATTTCTATTATTTTATACTTTACCATGAGGCTTGTGGTTTACTAGTACCAGCACATGGGCATCTTTCTTCTCCAGTGGCTTCATGGTGTCTTCTCAACTCAGCCTACTCTTTCCTCCTCTATCTGCTTGGAATTCCTGCCTTGCACTATTCGGTAGTAGGCCCAAAGCAGCTTCTTTATTAACCAGTGGTATTCACAGCATACAGAGGGGAATCCCACATTACTCCCCAAGCTGATTTTGGTCATGGTGGGTATAGTAACCATAACAGAAAGTGAACTAGAACACCAATGTTTATATATCTCTCAGTTATTCAATGAAATGCTAATTAAAGCACAGAGGTTAACAGATTTGTTCCATATATGATTAATATCTAAAATTAGTAGACTTTAATGCAGAAAGATTGAAATTTTCAGGTAGACCTCTAACAGTCACTCCTAATTTTCTAGCAGAAGAGCCCTCAGATATGGGGATCATATAGAACAAACTTTTGGCTTTGAAGTTCAGAAGCACACATCAGGAATTGTGAGAAACTTCTAGTAGCTGAAAAGGTCTTTTTTCCCTTGCCCCTTTGCCAAGCCAATAAGAAGCAGGAATCTCTGTCCTACAGCTACATGCAACCAAACACTGACAACAAAAAGAAGTGTATCCTTCCCCAGAGAGTATCTCATGCCTTGTTAGCCTCACACAACCCTGGGTAGAGAATCCAGCCCAGGATGCCAGACTTCAGACCTAGAGATGTATGAGCTGATCACTGGGAAATGTTTTGAGATTTTTTAACTTTTTTGGTGACTATTCAGGAAGCCACGGAGAGTTATCCCAATTTCCTTCTACTTAAGTTTGTTACAGAGAGAAACAGACAAGCACCACTTACAGGGCCTAGAAACAACATGAGTCTGTATAATCTGGACTTTGTTCAGTGGGCATGGTCAAGGATAGGCATCCTCAGGGGACTCATCAGTTGCCACAGTAATGCTCCTTAATAAACCATCAGCCATCTCAGAGCAGAATAAAGCATCCCACACCACCTAAGCCATAAGTTCCCAGGTTCTTCAGTGCTGGTAGATCAGGGATGAGCTTGGGAAGGTGGTTCTGTGACTAATTATTGCCATCCCCAGAGCTGTAAGTGACCTGTGAATTTTTTTATCTATGGTGACCTTGTCTGGTTATGACTCCACCCTAGCCAGCACTAACCTCTATGCTGAGATAAGCTATACCTGCCATGTATATTTCATATCCCTTACACACACACACACACACACACACACACACACACACACACCAATAAAAAAAACCTGCAAAAACATCCTCTCGAAGGAAAGGACAGAATAGACCTGAATCACACTCACCTTTTGTTGTTCAGGGAGTCCCGTGGAAGGGTCTAAGAGACCCAGAGGCCATCGCTCTAACAGATGGAAGGACATGAAAGTGTACAGGGAAACGTGTTTGAGAAAGGGTTGGGACTGAAGACCATGGATGGTCGGTCGTAATGAGGGGAATTCACGAGAAACAGAAATGCTGAGGGTGAGCTGACACCAGTCATTACTCTTCATTTTCTCCTAACGTTCTGCTAAGATAATGACATTTAAACTCTCTGTGCCTAAAATAGCTCATATATATATATATATATATATATATATATATATATATATTTGATTAACTGCAGTAATAAAAGTATTGAATTTGTTATTTGGTCACAACACTCAGTTTAATAAGAATTCCTCAGCAGAAAAATAAAAGGAAAGAAAGGAAGGAAGGCAGAAAGGAAGGAAGGAAGGACAGATAGAATAACTACATTGAATATAATTTGGGTTATCTGAGTCCAAAACCATGAAATTTTCAACATGTGCTTTGAATTAAGTACAAGCTGCATATCCAAGATCCACTAATTTCTCAGGAGAGATTCCTCTGTGGCTGTGAAGAGAGCATTGAATTAGTAAGAATTCTTATTATTATGAATTATTGAAGACCAGTAAAATACAAATGTTAAAAATTACAACAGGCCACCAAATCATATTTAAAAGCATTTCTGTGCTCCATTAGAAGCTTTAAGCTTTATATTTATGGATTTTCAGTTTTGGCCACCCATGTAATCCACTAAAGCAATAATATGTCATCCCGAACCCCAAGTTACTCACATCTTTTCAGACAACGTTGGCTTAAAAAACTACGTATCATCATTCAGCCAATTTGTTTTCACTTCTATACAAATTAGGAGGAATTTGTCAGACAATAGTATTAATGTCAAGAGGGTAAATTGAAAAAGAAATACTTGCGCATTAGGCTTTCGTGCCAGAGGCCATCTGAATCCAGAATCCTCTGACAGTTTTCAACTGTGTCCAATAACTTGCTTGCTCTGAGTTGCTTCTTTGTTCCTGAGAGGAGCATTATGACCAGAAAAATACAAATTTGGAAGAAAGGGTTTATTTGGCTTACATGTTGCAATCACAGACCAACAGCAGGGAAGTCCGGGCTGGAGCTAAAGGCAGGTACCGAAGCAGATGCCATGGACAAGTGCTGCTAACGAGCTTGCTCCTTGTGACACGATCACTTACTTTCTTGCAGTGCCTAGGAGCATATGCATTGACATGGCACTGCCCACAGTGGACTGGGCACCCCCACATCAATCCCTAATTACAACAATAACCCCATGGGCTTGCCCACAAGCCAATCTGAAGAAAGAAGCTCATCAACTGAGGTTCTCTCTTTTGAGGAATCTCTAGTTTGTGTCAAGCTGACAAGGACCAGCCACTGCAGAGCCTGAGCAAGCATGCTCTAGCTCCCATAAACTGCTAAAAAACAAAAAACAACAACAACAAAAAAAACCCTGAGCAATCACCCAGAGCAGACCCAAAAGAGCAAGCATATAATGCCAATAAAATAGCCAAGTGAGTACCAATGACCTCATTTTCCCTTTCTTTTCCTACCTCCAAACACTCCCGGATACCCCTCTTTGATCTTGTTCAAATTCATGGTCTATTTTTTTCATAAATTGTTGTTACATACTCATATGAATATACATATGTAGTCTTAAATACATGAGTGCAACGTGATCAGCCTGTATGATGTTACTTTTATGCATGTTTTTAGGAATGACTGTTCAACATTGAATAATGTGGTCTTCCCAAGGAAGACTCTTTCTTTTGCTCTCAGCTTTCATGAGTTGCTTATAATTCTTTGTGCAGTTTGAGGCCTTCCCCATCTGCCTTGATGGTTGTTTCCATTCGTGTTGAGCTCACGTTTAGTCAGTCATGTTGGTGAGACTTTACGGGAGTACCTTCTGACATTCCTAAAGACGCAGTATCACAGCAAACTCCCTAATCCTCTGGCTCTTACAGTCTTCCACAGTGGTCCCTGACCCTTAGGTACAGGAGTTGTGTTGTAGATGTATCTGTCATGACTGAGTTCCATAACTCTGTGTTTTAATTGGTCGTGGTTTTCTATAATGGTCTTCACCTGTTACAAAGACAAGCTCCTCTGATAAGGGGAACAGATTATACTTATCTGTGCACATAAAGGGCAAGTATTTAAAATGCATTTGTGGGTTATATTAGTTTAGGAAAGTAAGTGGCAGTAGTAGGTTCTCATCCATGATCCATGACTTGATTAGCCCTGGGTAGTTGTCTACTTTCCCAACTACCTTTCAGCCACTTTCTGTTGGGTGTGGCATACAAGCTTGTGTGGGTATTCACAGTGTGCACATCTGTGTGAGGATGTGTAGATGTGTGTGCAAGCACACCAAGACTGGAGGTTGGGCCAATATCGTGCTCCCTCTGATTTGTTGAGACAGGATCCCTTAGAGAACTGATTACTCTGGATGAGCTGGCTAGATGACCTCCAGGGATTCTCTCCATCCTTTGCAACACCAGGATGACAAGCACACATCTCTGTGTCTAAAGTTTCACATGGGATCCGTCCTCCAATCCATATACTTGTAGAACAAGCATACACTCTACTGGCTTGAGCATTCCCCTCACCCCTTCAACCATTGTTGAGTGTCCATTTTATGCAGGAGGAAAACTTATTTGTGTACTCTTAAACCCTTTATACCAGGGAATGTGTTGTCTTTTGATGCTGTTTCTCATGCATTCATGCTTCTTCCCAGAATAGATGTCTTGGAGTCTTGGAGATGTGACACACACCTGCATCCTTGGAGATGTCCTGCCTGTAAGGACCATTAACTGAGACAAGCATTCACGTCACTGAGATGATTGCAGGTGGGTCTCCTGGCTACCCTTACACCTAAACCTGTATGTATTCCTGACTCTGACTCCGTTCTAGCTTTACAAATCTCCCTCTCATCTCCATATGGGTGGCTTTACATATCTCGTGCCAGTGCCTATGTGTTTGACTGTCTAACCTCCACTTCCAAGTGCCTACAGCTAGATCTACCTCTAAGTGTTTTTAAATATTAAATGAAAAGAAAATTCATGGACTTAACATCTAATGCTTTGTAGTCACCTCTAAGACTTACCCAAACAGTTTACTAGATGGACTTAAAACTGAGATCTACAAGCCACTAGGAAGTGCCTTGTTGGAATGTGTGAATGTGGGGTTTGACGTGGCTGTGTACTGCTCATAAAGCATCCAGCTTCTTAAAAGGCTGTGTTTAAATAGGCTAAGGTTTAAGTTACTGAAATGATTGACCCTTTGATAGAGTAGCCTTGGTCATTTCTTCAATTGGAGACCAGGAGTTCAGAGAGGAGATTTTGACCAAAGACAGTTTAGAATGCTGCCAGAATATCAACCAAACCATAGTTCCTTGGACACAGAAAAATTTGAAAGAGGATCCTGGACATGGAGGAAGTCATAGAAACCAATAACAGACCATACACATGTCCAGGGGAAGGGCGGTGGATGTGCCACGGAAATCAAACAGGCCACGCCCTGCAAGGTATTCAGATTCCGTGAAGACTTTGAACAATACTATGAGGAGATAAAGTTGAAACATTACATGCAATCCCTCCATAGAGGAAAACAAGACATCTGCATACCCATTGTGGGAGACAGCTGGGTAAGTCTCACCCAACAGAGCTGTGACACTGGAATAAGGCTTGAGCTAAGGATGGTTCCTGTGAATGAGTGGGGAAAGACCAGGTCTGGGGAAGGCCCCTCAGAGACTAAGGTGTGAGCAGTCCGGTTTGCAGGGATGTGGTTCCAGCCTCCAGCTACTGCTTAAGGGAAGAGAGGCAGCTGCTTAAGAGAGCTGAAACCAATGAGGAATACTGAGAATTCAAGAACAATCGCAGTGGGTTTTTGATCCTACTGCACGTACTGGCTTTGTGGGAGCCTAGGCAGTTTGGATGCTCACCTTACGAGACCTGGATAGAGGTGGGCAGTCCTTGGGCTTCCCACAGGTCAGGGAACCCTGATTGCTCTTCGAGCAGATGAGGGAGGGGGACTTGATCGGGGGAGGGGGAGGGAAATGGGAAGCGGTTGTGGGGACGAGGCAGAAATCCTTAATAAATAAATAAATTTAAATTAAAAAAATTTAATTACAAAAAAAAAAGAGAGAGAGCTGAAACCACTGGGATACACAGGGCTTGAGATGTCCTGCCCCCTACCAGTGACATGCTTTCTCAGACCTGACTCTGCCACAACAGCAGAGACCTGAAATTGTATCTTATGGGTGATAAGTTTGATCTCACTGCTGAATTCCGGGGAGCTTTGGCTATTTAACTGCAATTATGCATTGTAAACTAAGCAAAAATACTATCAAGTTCTCACATACATGAAAAAAAAAACCACTTGCACACAAAATATAAGATGAATGAAATACAAGAAGACATTTAATATTTATCCTGCCCTGTGCTATGAACATGATCTCCTTCTAAAATATCTAGACACATGGAAAGAGCAATTATAGGTATAGAATTCTTTATTTCTGCCCCCAGACCCACAACCATTCCTTCTGTAATTCTATCATAGATCCTGCTCATAAACAGATCCATCAGATCCATTCTCAACCCCACTCCTTACTGTTCTCCATGGCAGCTCAAATGAGGTTGGAATAAGGAGCATGTTTCCAATATTAAGACTAAAGCATTTCCAACTTAAGTTTCCTTGGCTTTTACTCAAGCTATAGAATTGTGGTTGGTTCAGTATTGAGTTATTGGTTCCCCTAGTACCATTAAACCTGTGTGAACACATCCATCCAAGAGGAACTTTCTTTAAAAATTTTACTTATTTTAAGAGTGTACGGTCTTCACACCAAGTAGTGAGGTACTATTTGAGGTAGGCATGAGTAGCCATTGACTGAGAAGATGGATTGAGGTTGCTTCAAATAACACGTTCTGACATGGAAGTGGTTTTACACAAGCTTTTCATGTTCAGAATAAGACATGGTCATAAGTCAAGGCATTTTGTAAATCGATTGGCCAGAGCACAGATGAGGAGGTTCCAGGAAATGTGGGAAACCTCTGCTCTTAGTCTTGCTTTCTGCATTAATGGAGGCTGGTGGTGGATTCTGGTTTTACCTGATTGTTGAAAGCTGACAGATTCAATAACCCAAGATCATTTGTCTATAGGTCTGCAATATTCCATATCTCCACAATTGTGACTCCAATCCACCAGACAGCCTTATAGAACCTTTAACATTAGTATGGCTTTTTTTTCTTGGAATCTCTACTTAATACTCTAAAAGTCCCTACCACCTCCTTCCACAGTCTCTGGTAGCTCACCCGTATGTTCTTGGCCTTGATAGATAAAGACCCTCATTTTGTTTGGTCTGTTTCATGAAGAGGTATGTGTCTATGTTCATTGTTATTCTGTGAACTGAAAGATCCATTGTCCCAGAATGTATGGATCATCATCTGAATATCTGTTTCCATGGACCATCATCAGTACCACTAACAGTGAACACGCAGACATTAGAGCATTAGACAGTGGTGGGTGGAGAGAGAGTGGATCCGTGGGTGGATGGGTAGAACACATGATCCAGGAAAAAACTGGAATTCTAGGTCAAGGAGGACATTGACAAGTCACATTGTTCCATCTCCTTACTCTTCCTTCTGCTAAGGGGTAAACAGCCTGAAACCTCGAGTATACTCTGTAGGCTTGGTCCTCAGAAGTGGACGGGGATGACCATTGCACTGTCATCTCCCATAGTGCGCCAAGCCATGTTTGATAAAGCGGAGCTATCACTTCACGCTTTTCAAAACATTGCACACACACACATAGACACACACACATGCATGCACACACACAGAGAGAATGAATTTGGTGTCCTCTTCAATTAAACCTCAAGTTTTTTCATGTACCATATTTTCTTTTATCACATTTTTTTGTTTTATCCAAAAGTAATTGATGTTCCTTTCTTGTGGAAGTAATTTTGAGAAATCAGCAATTAGCATACACAGTTCCTTCGCTAATTGTCCATAGATATTTTCATCAGGCTTTCAGAACCCATGCTGTCCTAATTCAGAGCTGGACCCGGGACAAGCATTACCTCATCGTGCAGAACACTGCTATAGGAAACAAACCGGAGGGAAGGAGAAAGCCACCCAGGGCAGTGTCCTCGTTAAAATGCAACAGGGAATGCATGGTGCCCATGCAGCCTTCACTGCACTAGAGTGAACAGATAGGGATGGAACAAAGAGTAGATGCTGCGGGCTTTACAGCATCCAGAAAGACTAAGGCTTGGGGCAAAGAGGCCTCTGAACCAGGTTATAGACTAGACCCAACAGTGACATATCTCATTTCTTCCAGGACACCTTGTTCTGGAAGGTGTGTGTGTGTGTGTGTGTGTGTATGTGTGTGTGTGTGTGTGTGTGTGTGTGTGTATGCGTGTGTGTGTGTGTGTGCGTCAGGTTGGGGGACAGTGAAACCATATGTACTAAGCATCTGATGAGCTCAGACCCTGGGAAAAGTAAACAGCCAGAGGGCCTGGTGGGTCATCAGGGTTATTCTTTGTCTACTTTCCCTAAGGTGTATGATTTCACTGTCAACGGCTCAGGGCCTGGTCCTCCAGCCTGGGCATGACTCTCATGACAAGCAACCCACAACATTACCGGGGAGTTTGCGGATCCAGAGTGCATACGGAGAACCAGCTATCTATTTACTTGAAGTCACATACCTGTGTCCAGCGCTTACTTGGTCACCTAAGCCCAGAGTTCTTGTGTGAAGCCAAAGCCTCCTGCTGGCATCCCTCCGGCATGCTCCCACATGGAGAAGACAGCCATAAGCCGTGGATGGGTGTAGACAGACCTGCCTGTCCATAACGCAGTTCCCATTGCCTCCTAAAGCCAGTGCACAAAGGTCTCCACAAGGGCGCACTCACGTGCCTTGAGCTCCCTTTTGGAAAGACAGAGCTCTTCTTGCTGTCAAGCCATGCGCAGCTGCACAACTGTGAAGTCCTGTGATTCTTACTTTTCATTTCTCTATCTAGCTGTGTCTTGTTTTTCTGGTTCTGCCTCCCTCTGGGACTCACCTAAAGCTCAGTCTGTCATCCACTCTGTCAGCTATCTTTTCCGGTTCTGTGTCATGCGTGAATGTTGTGAGCCTGCTCTTTGTGCCTTCATCCATTGAAGGGGAGTTAGCATGTGATGGAGAACAGCGCACTGCCGCACGCTATTAGGGCTTTCCCCTTTGCTTGACCCCAATTAATTAGTGGAGGTCTTTGAGCAGGTGGGTGGAAACAGCTCCGGCTGGCTGTGCTGAGGTCTCTCTGCGTACACAGGGACAGCAGATGGACACTTCAAGCCAGGTGATGCAGGAAGCCAGGGGCCCAAGGCATCGGGTGCCCCAGCTGAGTGGTCACCATCCATGCAGAGATTGCTCATAGTTGCCCTGTAGAGACTCGTATCCAGCAAAAGCTGATTAGTGGAATTAAATGTGAAAAGCCGCTGTCGTCTGCAGAACTAGCTGAGTAGCTGGGTCTTGTGATCAGCGCCTCCTTATGCAGCCCTCCTCAGCTTGTTCACAAGTCCTCCTGAGTCTGTCAGTGTGGAGCGTACTGGCCCATCACCTCCAGAATCCATCCCTTTGCCAGTGGTAAAATTGAAGAAATGTTGGCCCCCTCTGCTCATTTGGCTTTTCTCCCGTACTTCAGATTTTTCTTGTGTTAAAATAGCTCCTCTGTCCTACCATGAGTGCCCTGAGCTAAGGCTTCCATGGTCTGGGGCGTTCCCTTCTCCTTCCCTTGCTCACCCACTCCTGTAGGATACAGAATTATTATCTTAACATGTCCATGGCTCTACCTAACCTATTCTTTCACCAAAAAAAAAAAAAAATGAAGGAATAAAACACCCATCAAGGGGACATAGTCTCTCTCTGTTCTGTCCCCAAGGATGTCCATCCTTTCCTTTTCCTATTCATTCCATGGACATCAAACGGTTCTGTGTGATGGCTGATCATAAACTGGAAGCTTCTTCAAGAATATTAAAAGTGGGAAGAAGTTTAGGGAGTTGTCTCGTTTTGGTTTTATGGAGAATTTGAGTGAAGTAATGATCACTAAGTGGCTAAACAGAATAAGCCCTGTAACCGGTGAAACTAGAACCTGGAATGCACAGATGATGAACACACAGTCACATCTGTAAAACCTGGGTCCATAAAAGAGTCAAAAAATAAACATAAAATATACAGGTGGGGATGTCCTATTTTTTCTTGTGGGTTATATTTAAATGTATGAAAACAACCAATTAAATATTAATTACATCAGTTATTCTTAAGTGAGATATAGTTGAGTGAGTTATAATAATGTTAAAAAAGAAAAAAAAACCTGTCAAAACATGCAAGACAAATGGGATGTTCGTGTTCCTTCTGTGCTTGGACATGGATCTCTCAGAGGGACCTAGGCTGGGCGTGTATGCTGTGCCAGCTGTTTTTCCAAGTCCCTGATTTGTTTGGAATATCTTCTGGTACCGGGTTCCTATTCTCCTGGCAAAGCACCTGTGAGCTGGGGCGGAAGAGGAGGAGTGGGATGGGTGGGGTGGACTCTGTTTTCAACATGACTTCAGCCTGCTGTAATGCAAGCTCTGAGCTCCTGTGTCCACACATACTTGAATGGGGTGTGTGGTTGATTTATGAAAGCTATTCGGGTCAAGCCATCTGAGCTCTCTCTTCACTTAAACTCCAAGAAGAGGCTCCTTTAGAGATGCCGTGAATGTAAGATATCCATTAGCAGCTGACAATGGGAACATGAGTTCATTTAAAGTCTGAAATGTCAGCGTGAGATTAATCTGGTTGAGAGAGCTAGAGCCCAGGAGCAAGTATTCATTCAGACTCTATCACGTGCTGTAATTTGATCAAGAGAGAGTAAAGGCAAGGCACTTCTCTCATTTTGCTTTGAGATCTGAAATGTAAGTATAGAGAAAGCAATTGACTTCGCGCGAGGCGACCTTTTCTGTCACACTTGCAGGTGTGCTATAAGGAAAGGCAGGGGAGATACCTGGTGTTGGTGAGCAGAGGAAGTGTGCTATAAGGAAAGGCAGGGGAGATACCTGGTGTTGGTGAGCAGAGGAAGACCCAGACCAGAGCTTCTCAGGGTGACGTCCTCCGATCAGTGGCTTCAGGTAAAACAGGGCGGCTCAGTTCCACTGACTCAGAACTCTTCTTATAAGCTCCATGGCCCTGCTCTCAGCTGTCCTCCAGATGGTCCTACACCGTGCCACAGTTTGCAGACCAGCCAGGGCACACCCGTCAAGAAAGAGGCCCGAGTGGTTGTGTTGAAATGTCTTCCTTCAAGTTCAGGGCTTGCTCATGCCCAACGAACACTCAAAGACAAGTAGAGATAGTGGGAACTAACTCCTGCTTGTGCCAAAGACAAGCCCAACAAGTTGGGGATTCATACAAGACAGACAATAAGGTCTTACATATGTAGTTCTGCTCAAAAGGAAACACCTTGGGATGACGATGCAGATAGTAGGCTATTGGTGATTCGTTAAAGGGGCACCAGACATGAGGTTGTCTGGATAAATAAGGGTTTTCTAATCATGGAAAGTGTTTTCTATTCTGATGCCACGTTGGCAAGGCATTCGCTTAGCGAGATTACTTAGTGCTCGGTGTTTGTAACTACGGCATGCCTGAGTTCAAATATGTAAGCAGGATTTTGTCTTCTATTTAAAAATTCCTCTCAAAGACCTTGGTGAGAAAGGAACAGAGTGCAGAGGGCAGATAGACGGACAAAGGTCAGCAAATGAAAGACAGACTCACAGTCTTTCCTTGTGGCTCTATGCAAAATAATTGTTGGCAGAGGCAGATGGGCGGAACAAAAGAACCAGTTCCATGTCTTCTTCCCATATTGCTACCTTATCCTGCAGCCTCTTCCAGGAAGAATGCTGGCAGAGCAGAAGAAAGACATCCTAACACACTACCGTGGGCCATAGACAGTAATGGAACTGTCCCGAGGTAACCCTCCAGCTGTGAAAAGCTTCTACAAACTTCTCAGTGTCCTGTGGTCACCTCCACATTTACCATCAATAACACGTATATTTCAAATAGTTCATATGGACTATTATATATATATGCATATATATATATATGTGTGTATGTATGTATTTGTGTGTGTGCACACTCACATGACACGCCCTTGCTCATAAGGAGTTCCGAGGATGGCTTGCAGGAGTCGGATTTCCCCTTTCACCCTGTGTGTCTCTGGGCTTGACCTCCAGTTGTCAGGCTAGGTAGGAACCACCTCCATCTAGTGAGACAACATATAAGTCCCAGGATGTGTGTTTAAGGGTGGGGTTGGCCGTTCATGCAGCCTGTAATCTCAGCCCGTGAGAGATCATGGCAGTTTAGAGAATGCAGCCAACCAGACGAGGAGATTGTGTGTGTCTTTCACGTCTTCAGCGAGGACAGGACAGACTGCTGAAGAGGAGGAGTAGGAAATGCATCCTTGCTGCTTTTCTCCAGGGTTGCTGTCTGTTTGCAGATGTTGCCAGCACTCACTCCTTTCTCACTATCTGCCTTGGGAATAACACAAGTGTACCATGGGCACTAACCCTGTTTCTCTTCCTATTCCAGTGCCTGTTACAGACTTGCACAACTAGAAAAAGAATCTTAACTTGCTACCCATGCTTTATTTCCTGCCAAAATTATGATCAGTCCATGTAAAAAACCTATACACACGGTGTTGGAGGGTCAAGGGGAACAGTGTGTGGTGGTTGCTGTGGGTGTGTCTTGACTAGGCTGCGGAAGTGGAGTTTACTCTTGTCTGGGCACCTACGTCAGAGTGATGTCACCATAGTAGGCTGACTAGGCAGGCAGCTCAGGGTTGGTGGGTACCTCATCCATAGAGGGACATGATCTGACCACAAGGCCGAGGAAGGGAGAATTCCCTATGAGTTCCGGCTGTCTTTGAACTGGGCACTGTTCTTCCCTTGCCTGTGATGGGAGTACAGACTAGAACAGAGGCAGCCTGTGATGAGCCTGTTCAGCGCCTCCCCCCACCAGGAACTTGCAGTTAATTGTACCAATTAATATCTTAACAGTGACCCTTTTCAACCCAACTCAGGTAAACATAATGTTAGTACAGGCGGTTCTGTATTATGGTGTAAGACCCTCACTGTGCTGTGCCCACCCCAGACCTAGAATGGTCTGCTTTGACAGGGCAGAGGCTCAAATTCTCTCTTAATCCCAATTTGCTTGCAATTCTGGCATGCACTGAGGTCAGTGCTCAGGGGTGGAATTTTACCCAAGGCTACACATTCTGTTGTCACAGAATAACATCTGGGTCACTCTCAGCATGGGGCAGGTGTATCAGTGCTGGCATGGGCTACCCTTGGCTCTTCCAAGTACGCCCTTCTAGGGCTCTTCTTGCGAACCCCTAGCCTCTTTCTGATGGGCAGACTCACATGGGACAGTATGCATGGCTCAGTGAACTGAAAGCTCTTAGAGGGTTTTCCCAATTAATTTCTAGTGCACATTGTAATATGCTGTGATTTATGAGTCATTCCTTTGAAGTCACTCTGGAGTTTCCTTTTGATTTGGGTTTTCTGAGTTGATGGCTATAAGCTGGGACTTATAGTATGCAGCAAATATATTTGTGTATGTGTTTGATTTGTCATCAAGCAAACTGTTTAGTCTGAGAATCCACTTGCACAGACTGTTTCAGTGTGAGGAAGTGTCTTACAACCCGGCCTGGGGCTGGCAAATGCCTCTTTCGTGCCTGACTCATGGATGTAGCCCGTAAATGACAGCTGGGGTTTTGCAGACGGTGCCTGCTGTCACCAGCCTCCCTGCACTCTGCAAATGAACTCACTGAAGTGAGCATGCATTTTCCTGTCTGGTGAGCACAATAGCGCTCTAGTCGGTTCTGGGTGAGAAGACAGTGGGTGCTGCCCCTTGGCCTCACGACAACACGGGAGCAGATTCTCGACTGCTGAGGATATGTTCTTTGCAATGTGCTGGATGGACACCCTCCATCCTCACAGAAGCAGAGGCATATGCAAACAGATTTAGGAAGCAGTTAGGATAAAATGGCTATTGTTTTCCTTTTTAATGCTTTTCAGTGAGATATTTTGAAAACCCTCGCATCTACTCACCTTTCTTAAAACAAGGAGATGTCACACGGACTTGCAAGATCTAAATTCAGGTCCTCCTTACTTAACTGAAGGAATGAGTTTATTCAAGAGGTCTGCAGAATTGTGATAGTTATTCCTGTGTTCACAGAATCTCTTCCTATCTTATCTATGATACACAGTCCATAGACTCGGTTGATTTAATATTAGGCTCCAATAGTCTTATCCAGAAAATAGAACAAATGCCAACTTGGAGATTGGCCTTCAGATGAGGTCTAGACCAGAATTTCCTGACCCTGCTGACACTGTCAAGAACCCGGTAATGATAAGCGGCCACACAGCTGACAGAGTTCAACCTGAAGACTGTAAATTTATTGATGTGAATTCTCTAGATGTCTTTACATAAAACTGAACCTCAGGAATTGAAATCTTACAAATCCCTACCCCAAAAATCTCTGTCTTGGAAAGCTCCACCCCTAAGAAATTCTAATTAAGTCCTGCAACTGTTCAGTTTGGGACTACCCTTTCTCCACCCAAGTAAAGGTAACTGCTCTCCTGGTTTCTTCCTGTCCAATAAATCTCTTTAGTGAGGTTTGTGAAAGTAACAACCTTCTCTCACCTGAGCAGAGCTTTAATGGCTCTCACTAGAGCAGAGTTGAGCAGGGGCAGAGCAGAACTGTAACACTGACTGGGGAAGCTTTCCCTTGCTGAAGAAAAGGGTTACACTCAGAGAGCCGAACAGAGCTGTGACGTTTCTCAGGAGCAGCAGCAGCGTGGAACGGAGCTGTAACTCTTCTCATGAGCAGCATGGGACAGAGCTGTGACTCTTCTCAAGGGCAGCGTGGAACAGAGTTGTGACTCTTCTCAGGGGAAGGGTGGACCAGAGCTGTGACAACCCAGCTGGGGAAACCCTCCCTTGCTGGAACAGAGTTGTTATGCTTTCCCAGAGCAACTACGGTAACACTTTGCTGGGAAACCATCCACCACTGGACCAGAGCCGTACACTTCCTTCTGTTGGGATAACTTTACCTTCAGAGCCATAGAGATTCTTCAGCTTCCAAGTGCCAGGAGACTTTCCCTTCAGAGCTGTAACATTTGCACCTTGTCTGTCATCCTCTCATCTCCATTATCTAGCCCGTTGTTATCACCCCTGGAGGATGAAAATCCTGTGAATACACAGCTATTTAAGGATTATACTGAACCGCGGCTGCGGGGAAATGCAGATGTTAACCTGTCAAATAGTGAAGTCACCTGTGTCAGGTTCCAGAAAAATCTACCAAGACCCAGAAAAATGGCCACTGTCTCTTCAATTTTAGATTGGATGCAAAAATATATGTACAGAATGAAGACAAATCTAATATCAAAGCAATTATTTAAAACCATGTAACTTCAGAAAAATGGCACCCAGAGTGACAAACATACTTAGAAACCCTTAGAGCTATTGATGTGTGTAGCTTAGGTAAAGTTTTTGCAGATGTGATGATTGAGGCTTTTGAATTTAGAGATGATTATCACAGACTGAGTAAAGCTGAGTGCAATCACACCTGCCCTGGTAGAGGAGGAGAAAATACATGCAGGAGAGGAGAGGCAGGGAGGCTATGGTAGCAGAGTAGCTACAGGCATGGAACTTCATAAACAGGCCGCTCTGCTGGCACCTTCACAATTCTGGACACTGACTTTGGTCTGCTGGTCTCCAGAACAGAGATCGTACACTGTGGTAACAGTGTTATATTAAATAACTGGTCTCATGGGAACTTAATGCTGCAGCAGCGTGGAACCAACTCATTAGCCAAACCACTCACTCTCTTTACCCTCTCAGAGTAAAAATGTCCCTCCTGTTCTCCTTGTTTGTCCAGAACCCACTGCTGTGTCCTTGGTGCGAAGTGGGCATCTGGACACACAGTGTGTTCTGACACCCAGATTGCTTTCCACAGACTTAAGCATCTAGCCTGTCCAAAGTATGTGCTGAAAATAAAATGGACTTTGTTTGGGGGGGGCAACAAAATGAATAAAATGGTTGAAAACATGCTGGCTAGTTTTATTCAAGCAAATACAAGTGGCAGTCAATTGGGAAAAGGGAAACTTGATTAAGAAAATGGATCATCTGACTGTCCATGGGCAAACCTGTAGTGCATTATCCTAGCTGGTGGTTTTTAAGGGAGGACAAAGTTCACTGTGGTTGCCCCCTTTGTGCTGCAGATGTATGGCTTCTTGCTAATCCCACCCTGCACCCCCACTGATACTTTAAGCCTTGAACAGGACCCTGCCTTTCAGGCTTTCAAAGGTCCAGAGAGGCTGCTCTGTTTCCTTTTACAACAGACAGTTGGCATCCCATTTCCTATAAATGCTGTGTCCGTGTTTCACAGGTTCATAAGAAGGTTAAAGAAAGAGCCTACTGAATGAGAGCTGAACAGGCCCCAAGTTAGGTGGTGAGAGCCAAGAGAATGTCCTGGAATGATCAGTGGGGTGTTTGACTGTGTGAGCTGGCAGATGGGGCAGGCAGCTCTCTGATTGCAGACTGGACCTCAATTCTGAAGCACTCTGGGGCTGCCAGGAAGTGTCATTACTCGGCTTCCCAAAGAAAGACTGAACTGGACATCAGTGTCTTCAGGTGAATGAAGAGTTGGTGTCAGATGCTAGGAGGTCTCCTTACATGGATCTTCCTCATTAAGACATTCTTCCTACCCAGACACGGAACAGCAAAGACATCTGAAAGCCCTGGGATGGGGAGATTCCAGACCAATCTGAATCTCTGAGGATGGTTCATTGGTTCATGGGTAGAATTATTCTGTCAGTTGAAGACTTTCATCCAGGTTTTCAGGAGAAGGTTGCAGCTGCTCTGGATCCCCTACACTCTTGGTTTAGACACTTTTCTGGGGTCAGCTGATGTAGCTGTAGTCATGGCTACCTGGGAAAATTCCCTGGCCTCAGCGGTAACTTCATTGGCTGTGAGCAAACACTTCCATTGTATCATTTGTCCTTCCCAGTTCTGTGGCCTTCGTCTTCAGCCTAAATATCCACAGTTTTATAATAAGTAGAAGACTTAATATCCTGAACCCCTCATTTTACCATCAAGTGTGTGGCTAGCTGCTGAAGATGCCATTGCTTCAACTTTCTGTCACACAAGGCGCCCATGAAGTCCATCCCTGGGAACAGTTAATAAACAATGATGTTTCTGTGGGAAACAAAGTCATGTTCTTTATGATGCAGCCATGGCAGGCTAGATGGGAAGAAGAAAGATTTCAGAGAGAAAAGAAAATGAATAGCAAAGGGTAATTGGGGGGGGGAATATAATCCTGATACATTGTATTCATGCATGGAACTGTTGATGTAACAGTAATACAATACAGTACAATACGTTGTACACATGCATGGAACTGTCGAAGTGGCAGTAACACAATACAATACATTGTACACATGCATGGAACTATCGAAGTGACAATAATACAATACGGTATAATACATTGTATACATGCATGGAACTGTCGAAGTGACAATAATACAATATGGTATAATACATTGTACACATGCATGGAACTATCAAAGTGACAATAATACAATACAGTATAATATATTGTATACATGCATGGAACTGTCGAAGTGACAGTAAGAGAAAACAAAGCATTTAAAAATCTACAAAGATTGATGTCTAAATACATCATTGAAAAACTGCACTGAAAGTCAGTGCTGGGAAACCATAACTGAATTACTAAATATCTGTAAATAAATAAAATTGAAGTTAAATGATCAAGGGTTATGAAAGCTCTTGAATGACACAATGAACTGAACAATGTGAATTGGAAATTGCATAGCATACAATTTTCAAAAGTTAAGCAAAAATACATTCTGTCATATGAATGTTATTCAAACCCAGTGTTACTGAATTTCAAGACTGTGGTAATAAGTGAAAAGTAAGCAGATCAAATTACCAGCAATTCTAGAATTTTCTCTTTCTGCTGCACACTGAATTTTAATTTCTGTCCTTCCTTTTATTATTTTCTTGTAGTAAGAGTGGCAACTCTTGCCAGCGTTTTCATACTTTCCTCAGAATAATGGCTACTGTTATTGACTTCCCCTGTCTAGGCAACAGCTGATAGAGTGCAAGAATGCCCAGAAAGCACGGTTTTGATTTGATAGCCAAAATAATTTTAAATATATACAATAAAACACATGTACTAAAAATAAATGTGTGAGAATTTGTGTTAAATTTAGTGGATAATTTGAAGAGAATCATTGCCAATGTTAGACAAAGAAGTATCACCTGGATCTGGTGATGGCTGGGCAGCAAGAAAGATCATTTGCTGCTCTTGAAGAAGACCAGGGCTCAGTTCCCATAACCCACATGGGTGGCTCACAACCCTCCTTAGAGCTAGATCATGGAACTTGACACCCTCTTCTGGTCACTGAGGGGACGAGTCTCATGTGGTACACTTACATACACATAGACAAAACACACAAAATGAAAATAATCATTAAAAAGAACTACCAAGATGGGTTTCCTGGTCTTATTTCTACTGCTGTGATAAAATTCACTGAAAAACAAGCAAAACATGGAGGGGAACTGTTCATTTGACTTACAATCACAAGTTATAGCCCATCGTTTGGAATAGTCAAGGCAAGAATTCAAGCTGCTTGTCAACTCATATCCATGGTCCAGAGCAAAGAGAAAACGAATTCATTCTTGAGCCACCTCTCAGCCACTTTCTCCTCTCTTACCCTGCTCTGGACCCTCTGTGTAGGGAATGGGGCCACACTCCAGGGGCTGGGTCTCCGTATGTCAATTAATGGTCAGGACAGTTCCCCACAGACAAGCCCAGAAACCATTCTGATCTGGACAATTCCCTCATTAGATGGTCTTCATGGGTGTTTCTAGGTTGTGTCGAGCTGACAATTAAATCAAACCCGAACCCCACTGCCACTCCTTGTTACCTTGGTACACAAACTGCCTTCTTACGCCACAATTTTCACCCCTTGTCACCAAAGTCACATGTTAGTATCATAATAAAATATGTAATATAAAATATAAAGTCCAATTTCAAAAAAGCTCCTGATTCTTCAAATATTTCAAAACTCCAAAAGCCCAAAGTCTTTTAGCTGTATACTCCTAAATTCAAAGGTTGCATAGTTAAACATTCTTATTCCAAAAGGGAAGAACCAATGCATCGAAACACTCACGCCCAAACAAAACCAAAATCCAGCAGTGTAAACCCATGCTTCAGAGTCTGAAATCTGGGACTCATTCATAACACAAGCGTCTATTCTCCAAAAGGCCTGGTAAACTGTGCTTCTCCATCGTGGCTGCCCATAGCAACAGAGCTCACCTCTTAGGGTGGGTCACTTCTGCACCTGAGCTCTCCTTGAAGAATGGCTCATGGTTCTGGAATCTCCAGCATCTTGGAGTCTTCATTGCAACTGGGGCTCCACCTTCACTATGGCGTCTCTGGCCTTCTCCACAGAAACTCTGGCCAGACCATACAGTGTCTGGCCTCAGCTGCTTGCCAACTTTCCCTCATGCCCTCAAAATCGGGATCATGTGAATGGCTGTTAGAGTCCCAGGTCCTGCTGCAAGCTTGGGATATAGCCTGGCCCCCGCAGGTCTTAACTTTATTAGCTTCTGTATGCAGACTTTGAAGAAAACTTTAATATTGTCCCAATGAAGTTCATGTTTCACCTAAGACAAGATTACTGATCACTTCTTATCAATAATAGTTGCTTCTTCAGGTCCAGGCTGATAAGGGCACATAGATTCTTAGCCAAAATATCACATGAGTGGCCCAATTCTCCACAAAGTCCTTGTTCCCCTCTGAAAGCTCTTGAGCAAGGCCTCCAGTGTTCATATTTCTCACAGAATTCTCCTTTTCTGAGTTCCCACAAGAATGGCCGTTTAAATTCTGGCCTGTGTATTCAATGGCTTTTCCAGCCTGTGACCCAGAAATTTCCACATCCCACCCCAAAACAACATGGCCGTATCCACTACAGCAAAATCTCACAACCCCCCATTATCAATTTCTGTCCTGGTTTTGTGTATGTTGCTGTGATTATGAAATAAGATAAATAATAAAATAATAAAATATATAATGGATAATAATAAAATAATAAAATAAAAGGATCCCTAAAAAGGGAATTATAGGAGGAAGGGGTTTATTGGACTTATAAAGCAAGCTACAGTCCAGTGTTTTAGGGACGCCGGGCAGCTAGTCACATCACATCCATGATTAGGAACACAGAAACAATACATTCATACTTTCTTGCTAACTTTCATCCATACCTCTCTGATCCTTTACTGCTCAGGGACCCCTCTTTAGGAATGGTGCCCCCCTCAAGATTCTATGTCTTCCTGAATCATTCAGAAATCAGGAAATTCTTCCACAGATGTCTACCAGCCAACCTGATCCAGATAATTCCTCATTAAGACTCTCTTCCCAGGTTGCTCAAGGTTGTGTGAAATTGACAGTTAACACCGACAAATACAAGGAGCGAGATGGTGTCATTAGCATCTTCTTGGTGTCTCCCTCACCCCAGGATGGCAAATTCCATTCACCCAATCATTCTGGCAGTCACGTGGCGTGCTATCATCATCAGACTTTGGAGAAGACAGCCTGGTAAGGCAGAATAGTTTTCTCCGTCATCTCAGAGTAAAAACCAGGTTAGAACACAGCAGGAAGATTTTCTGATTCAGGATCCGTGGCCTTTCCACTTCAACAAATGCTGAAACGCTGCTGAGGACCAAGGACTCATTGCTTTCCACTCACACATTTGTTACATACACACTCTCCATGAACCAGTCCCACACAGGACAGGCAGCTAAGCATCAGAGGGAAATCTCCCATATCTATCCAGGTTGCCCTGTTTCCATCAAGCATTTGCTAAGTAACTTGGATATACTCATGGGTAGAATTTGTGTTCTAGAGATAGAACTCTCACCATCATGAAGTTCATGACCTAAGGAGAGGCTGGGGATTCATAAGAAGATTTCTAAGATATATCAGGGATATATTCTGGTACACAAACATTATTCAAACCCAACTCCTTCACAGTCCTATCTTATTAACTGTGGCATGACCAGGGAAATCAATTATAGTAAACATGCCAACTAATGCCACCTCTCCAATAAAACACAAAAGAAAGCAGGCCAGGGAGGTGAATGAGATTGGATCAGGCATGGTCTAATGTGAGAGGAAGACCACATTACAGCCAGGAATGGCGCAGCAGAGGAAAGACAAGGAATGGTGAAGCCTGTTGTGGGATACAACTGAAGACAAGATTACGAGTCCATCTTCCTCTCCCATGGTACAGAGACTGTCAGACTCATGTCAAAGTTCATAGGAGTGTCTTCCTCAGGTAAGGCATGTGTCCACTCATGCTAGTGAGGTAATGTATCTGCAGCCTTGGCCCCAGCAGATGGTGAGCAGTGTGCTGTGACCATGGCAACAGATTTGCAGGGTCTGCAGAGTTCACAGAAGGAACTGTGTAGATGGATGGAGAGCACACCTGTGGTCATAAGGACGCTGGCAGATCCTCTATGGAATTGGAGCTTCAGAGAAGAGAAGGAAGGAGAGTGCTTGCCAAAGACTCCTCTGAAGGAGGCTAATCTTGTCTCCAAGGCTTGTGAAAGGCAGTTGTAAGGCCATGGTCCTTCCAGCCCCTGGAGCACCCACTGCAGATCTCACGGTGATGGGAGAGAAGCGCAAGACGATTCTTACCCGGGTATTGCAACCTCTTTAGACAGCTCTGTCTCCTGTCCTCAGTGTTGTCTCAGCAACTCAACTTGACAGTTTTGTCTAGAGGCTGACTCCTTCATGTGTCCTTGACTGAGACTTGTCCTTGGCTGCTCTGAGCAGCTGAGTGGCTCTCATAGCCTCCACGGTCCCATCCCCAGGCTTTCTCTGGTCACTTAGCCTACCCATAGCCTCCTGGCTGTGCTTGTTTCTAAATGAAGCATTGAGGACTAATATCACACCCACCCGAAAGTCAGAGAGACAATGGATAAAGGATGGGTCCCTGGGCTGATGGTCCAGATCTCAGTCTAGCTTATGGGCTTTGACTTCTGGTACCCACATCACACTGAGGATTACTTCCCATCTTTGCCCACTGTGTTTCTTGTCAAACACATACTCAACTCTGCTCATTTGAGTTTTAATCCCAAAGCACTTGGATAAATTTCAGGAAACACAGTTATCTCCTCTCTGGGTTTACTAATAAGAGTGCAAGGTTTTCAGTGGTCAGCACTGAGATGGTGACCTGAGCCACACACTACATGTGGCCAAAGGCATCTCAGCTGCACAGAGAGTGATGGTGCACTTGGCACAGCAGACAGTTCATGCTCATGGTCAGGGTGTAGATGCTGTGTTTGGCAGGAAATGTGGTGCCCAGAGGTGACTGGAGCTGGTGAGTCTGACACATGATCCCAGAGTGAACTAAGTGTCCTAGTTAGCATCGATTCTGTAGGAACTAGGAAGCCAGCAAAGAATCCGCTGGCCATCTAGGAAGGTTAAATGGTGGAAGGTTATACTGAAGATAATCCAGTTCACTTCAGTAAAACTTAGTAAACCCCAGAAAGAAGTCAAATTGTTGCAGCTTTTGAGATATTGTATGGATTTCACGGTAGCAGTAACTGTGGTTTGCTTTCAGAAGGCAGTCTGACATTTTATCTTTGCATCTATGTGGGGGTGGGAGGGCAGTTTTAACTCAAAGTGTGTGTGTATGTCTGTGTGTGTGTGTGTGTGTGTGTGTGTGTGTGTGTGAGAGAGAGAGAGAGAGAGAGAGAGAGAGAGAGAGAGGAAAAACTACAACCCAATGAAGCTAACTGCACCAAAAAAAAAAAAACTCATAATCCCACAAGCAACAGATAACCTCACATCAGCAAAACCCAAAGTAGGGAAACACACAAACACTACCACCAAAAAAATAACAGGAATTAACAATCACTGGTCATTAATATCTCTTAGTATCAATGGATTCGATTCATCTATAAAAAAGGCACAGGCTAACAGGATAGGTATGAAAGTAGGATCCAGCCTTCTGCTGTATACAAGAAACACACCTGAACTCCAAAGACAGACATCATCTCAGAGTAAAGGATTAGGGAAAGATTTTCCAATGAAATGGACCTAAGAAACAAGCAGGTGTAGCTATCCTAATATTTAACAAAATGTACTTCAAACTAAAATAAATTCGAAGAGATGGAGAAGGACACTTCATACTCATCCCCAAAAAAATCCATCAAGATGAAGTTTCAATCCTGAACATGTTTGCCCCAAATACAAGAGCACCCACATATGCAAAAGAAACATTACTAAAGCTTAAATTATACATCAAACCCCACACACTAATAGTAGGAGACTTCAACACTCCATTCTCCCCAGTGGACAGGTTAACCAGAGAGAAACTTAACACAGAAATAAGAGAATTAACAGTTGCCTTGATTCAAAGGAACGTAACACAAATCTATGGAACATATCATCTAAACACAAAAGAACATACCTTCTTCTCAGCACCTCATGGAACCTTCTCTAAAATTGACCACATTCTCAGTAACAAAGCAAACCTCAACATACACACACACACACACACACACACACACACACACACAAATTGGTTTGGGTATCTTTAGAATTTTCCACAAATATTTTCATACTGATGTCAAAAGGTCAACTTTTAAATTCATCCGATCCTTTAATATAAGCCTTATTATTGTACTTTAAGTTAATCCCTGCTCTACAGAAGGCTGTTTTCATATTTTTTAATAAGCTACTTTAATAAAGGTATTGTTTTAGCTTTTAGCTGACTCACTTAGACAGCCTGGGTATTTAACCAGGTAATCTGAAAATAATGATAGTTCAAATTTCCTCATTCCAGTCTTATTGGAATATAAGTCACTTCACAGTGCACACTGAACTCTGAAGTTGGATTGTAGAGTGTGCATTTGCAATCAGACAGGCAGCGGTGATTGGTTTAACTACTGAGATGCCACATGTCACACAGACCTCAGGCATGCTTCCACGAGGAAGCTAATGCATCGGACCGGTACTGACTGGTTAGTGGGGCTAGTAATAGATTCAGCGATGACATCACCTGTGGGGCAGGAAGAGTCTGACCTAAGAATGTTGCTCTTTAGCTCAGGGTTTATGAGAATTGTCAGCTTATTTCCTTATTCTGGTAAGTGTCAACCATTTCGTGGGAATAAAAGAAGCATATACAACCCTTACGTATCCTTACTATTATAGACATTCCTAGAGATTGGTAAGCAATAATCACTCATAACCATGTGTTAAGTAAACCTTCAAAATGGTCTATGATGTAGAAGGCAGATGCTGATCCTTTTCTCACCTTCTGTTAAGACCAGTGGACCCTAGACAGTTGACCTTTGACCTCTGTCTCATCTCCTGTCACATGCCCTAGGCACGGCTATCTTCAGTTGTTGGTCAACCTTCCACTCAAGTCTGCCCTCTAGAAAGATCTCACAAATCCATAAGCCGTCACTTCCTGCTTGCTTAAGAAACCCTTCTCCCTCCTTTCTGGGGTGAAGTCTTTACTTCTCATCTCTGGCTCGCTGCTGGACTTCAGGAGGAAGTGCATGGATACACTGACTTCCTTGTCTGTCCACAGCCAAGAAGCACTGAGATGGGCTGGGTCCCTGTCCTCCTCGGTGCCTGGCAGCCTGAGCTGACACACCTTGGCATCACACCTCTGCCACTCTGAGGCTGAGCCACCGGAGAACATGACAGACACACTCCTTTCCCAGGTAGCGGCTCTCTGCCCTAATGTAGACGTTAAATCCATAACCAAACACACAGCTCTGTCTTGTGAGCCCACAGTGAACTCATCTCGAAGCCCCTCTCTCCTGCCAAGCTCCTGCCTTCCGATGGCCATCTCATCCCGGAAACACCTAAGGAGCAATAATGAGATAAGGTCTGCCTGTAAGGTGAGAACTAGACAGTCACAAGTTCTGAACCTGAGCTTTAGAAAACTGTTGGGAAAAGTGGTCTATCTGGAAAGGAATGAATGCCAATTCCCATGCCTCTGTGGAAACAGACTTGGTGGGAAAACTCTGTAAGGACTGGCTTTTGTTCACAGTGAACTTCAGCCTCAAAGGGCGTCCAGATGGATCCACCACCAGACCTCTCTTTCAGCCCAAGATAGTCAAACAGCAGGATGCCCTCTGCTTCTCTGCTGTGCAGTGGCTCTAGGGACAAGTGTGACCCCTTCCCTAACTTGGGAATCCAGCCAGGCGTGTCCCAGAAATAGCTTTTATGTTGAAGGAAATGGCTCCAACTTCCTCCTCCCACTTGGGTTTATCCTTCTATCATAGACATGAGCCCACATTTATGCTTCATAGGTGTGCGCATGTACATAAATTGGAAAAGAAAACCCTCATTTCATGTGGATAATTTGATGGCAGAATACGCTTTAAATACTCCCAGCACACAGAAAGAAAGAACTTGGCGTTAACTTTCTTGGCTGTGGTGATCTTCACTGTGTGTACTATCGTGTAGCATGAAGTATCCCATAACCTCATTTGGTTCATCTTGAGTTGCACGGAACCTGTAAGGATGGGAACATTTTCCACTGCAGATTGTTTCAACAGTTGGCAGAAGATTAGGCAGGAATTTGAAATGTGGTTGCTCTCTATTTTAGAACCTGCTAAAAATACAATGACTTTCCTTCCGAGGCGCTGTATCTGCCCTGGTCTACACGCTGTCTCTGCCACTGGCGGCCCGCCAATGGGAAGCGCGGGCAGCTGGGGCCGTCCCAGGGGTGCTGCTATCTTCTCATGCTCTTCTAGTCTCCGCTCAGTTCACCAGCCTCTGTTCCAGGTTTCCTTCTATGGCAGGGCTCGCAGCAGAGAGGAACAGGTGTCGACTATCATCTAGATGGTCTTCCTCTGGAACAACACCTGCAGGGGCATGGCTCTCACGGCCATCCTGAGCATGCTCACAGGGAGATGAATACCAGGGTCTGTCATGGTGCAGTCAGAGGTAGGAGCGAAAAACTATGGAGGAGTCACCTCACAAATGATTCTGTAACCAGTCCAGACCGAGTTTCATGGACCAATGTTGTGTGTGTGTGTGTGTGTGTGTGTGTGTGCGCGTGTGCACACGTGCACACGTGTGTGTGTGAATAGATATGCAACTATGCACATGTGTACCTGTAAGCACATGTACATCAGCAGACATACCTGTTCTGTCTATTGCTCTGTCTCTTTATGCATCCATGGATTTAGTTTCCTTGGTGATCACAGATAGAATTACAAAAAGTTTCTCAAAGCATTTGGGGTGTTTAAAAAAATACAGAAAGGCCAAGCTGTGGTGGTGCACACCTTTAATCCCAGTACTTGGGAGGCAGAGGCAGGTGGATCTCTATGAGTTCAAGGCCGACCTGGTCTACAAGAGCTAGTTCCAGGACAGGCTCCAAAGGTACAGAGAAACTCTGTCTCGAAAAAACAAACCAAACCAACCAACCAACCAACCAAACAACAACAACAACAAAAAAAAAAACAGGCAGCTGTATAATGTGAGGAACAGGAGCAAAACCCCACCGCAGGGACAACTGCTCACCTGTGTACTGAGGCTGTCTGAGGAGCCTCGCAATGCCTTACAGAGATGGCCTCCCTCAGGAGATGGCGGGTGAAGCCCTGAGGACTTGCTGCTCTCCTTGACATCATTCCATCCTCTCAAAAGCCTTTCCTTCAGGAAAGCTGAGGCCACAATGTAGTTGCTGAGGTTCTCTTTCCTCACAGAAGAGCCATAGCCACCAAGCTCTTTTCTTCCAGGAAAAGACCGAGGATGCACTGAGAAAATGATCGTCAGTAGTGACCTGACATTGCATGCTATCAATCCCGGTCTGCCACGCTGTACTGCGGCCATAGGTAGTAGGATTGAAGGCAGGAGTGCAGGCAATAGGATTTGAACAGAAAACATCCTTTGGGGGGATGGAGTCCAAGCCTGAAAGAATGTCACCATTATCCTCGATCAAGCAACCAGGCCACATGGACAAAGGGCGAGAGTTGCTATTTAGGGGAGAGCTGAGATTTCTTAAGCTAATTGGTTGGTGGTTGTCAGCCCAGCAAGTTGGATGCACAATGAGGAGCAGGAATCACAGAGTATGAAGCCAGTTCTGCCTTTCCTTGAGGGTGGCGGTCAGTGAGCAATGAGTGCCTCAGATGGAGGCTGGAGAAGGACTTCTCCCAACTCCTGATAACAGCTAACCCCTGACACCAGGATGGTGCCTTCTGTCTTCTGCATATGCTCAGTTCTCAGGAAGCCAGGAGGGGAGGGATTCAAAGGCAGAGTGTGTGTGGATATAGATCTGATCATAGGAAACTCAGCCACCATTTGCATACTGACCTGTGCTCGGCCCTTGGGTCACAGGATGGGGCATCGATACAAATCTCATTAGACCTTGCCTACATGTTCTGTGCTTTCACCAGATGGACTTTGCTGTCTTATCAGGGTTGTCGTTTAGAATATAGCCCACCTTGGGACCACTCTCCAAGGTTACAGATTGAACTGTCTGTCCTCATCTTCAGCTTCAATCTGAGACATCAGGAAACATCCGAGAGAGAGGATTAGAGATGTGGTTCAGTTATCTCACATGCAGGGAGTCAGGGGTTTGATCCCTAGAACCAAATAAACCAGACACCATGATACACAGCTGTAACCAAAGCATTTGAGAGGTAGAAGCAGCGGAATGCAAAGTTCAAAGTCTTCCTCAGCCATCTGAGTTCAAAGTCAGCTTAGCGTGTGTGAGAAAGAGAGGAGAGAGGAGGGCGGAATGAAAGAGGACAAAGGACTGATATATCTACAAGGTTGCTGAAGATGCTGAGGATGGCACTGTAGAGCTGGCATTCTTCACCGAGCTGGTGCATTGCTTAGCCTGGACTTGGGGCTCAGTTCTCCACTCTGCTCTTGTTCTCACTATCAGGAGCAAAGCCTCTTAAAGACAAATGTCATATGTTCGCCGGGTCTCTGTATTTTTTTAAAAAGAGAATACACTCTGTTCCAGATTCTTTTTACCCAGTGTTTGCTTCTCAGGGCTTCTACCCTGGCTAAGTTAAAACCCTCAACTGTCACCTTTATCTTCTCTGTCTACCTCGCTGCCAGAACCCTGTGTGTTGTACTCAACGAGTGACTGGAGGTGGGACCTTGGCAACACCAATGAGCAATGGGTTCTGAGTAGACGTATAACGAAGTGCAGAGTTCTCCCCTGGTATTAAGTCTCCAAATAGTGTGCCCAGAGTCCGTGACTATGAATCCTCAGACTACTTTGAGTCTTGCTGTGCATGGGACAAGAATTAAATATCACAATATCACAGAGAACTGTGTGGCCCAGGAGACTTTCTAAGGTGCTTAGCTATCTGCAGTTACCAGTTCCAACTCCACAGGTCACTTGTAAAATAAATCTGTCATGAATTTGCTGACAAACAAAAAAACAGCTGGGCTTTTCATCATTTTCTCCATAAGGCACACCTCTGTTATCTGAGAGTGGTTTCTGCATGAAAGCTTTAGCAACGGCAGACAACTTATTGGAGCTTCAGTTCTATGGAAAAGCTGAGTGCAGCAGATCTAGGCGTGTGTTTGTCGTACAAATGTGTCTGGCTGTGCCTTTCTGAATAGGCTCTTTTTCCTTTCACTCCTGAAAGGCTGCTTCTTCAATGCTCTTGGCTTGTGTGTGAGAATCCAAGTGGCCTGAGAACAGGCCATGAGCTGCTCAGAGCCCGTAGGGAGCTCTGCCAAGGACTCTCATTGGGCCTGCTTCTGTTGTCAGGTGCCTGAATCCGATCCTGCTCCCTGGAAGGGTGTGTGAGGAGACTGTACGCCCCTGCCCAGGTCCTCCCAGGCCTGTCTGGAAGAGCCTGTGAGAGGACCACCCTCCCACACCCAGATCCTTAATTGTTACCATGGTTTTTCCAAAGGTATCAGAAGACGAAACTCCCCCACCCTCCAAGGAACTGCCCACGTTCCACTAAATTAACTAACTTATCCAGAGTATTAAATATTAATCCAATGTCAAAACAATTACCCTCTTCCCAATCTATCCCCCAAATCTCTTCTTAGCTTAAGTGTTCCTCCCTAATGACGGGTTTAGATTCATCCAGCTGACAGGAACTCTTTGAAATCCAAGAATGCCAAGAAACATTCTTCTCCTTTCCGTCAGGATTCAACATGCAATTTGCATAAACCAAATGGTTGAAAATATTACCAAAGCAGATCAATTCATTTTAGGAATTCAAAGAATCAAGCATGACTAATAAAAGCTCAGGGACTAATATTGGAGTTCAACCTGAAGATCCGAAAAACAAAACAGCCAGTCACCGGCTCTTACCTCGACCTCAGTCCAAAATGGCAATCCTGCCTCCAGGAATCTCAGAATGAAACTGTGTCTGAGAGCTGTCTCCTCCCATTTTATAATTCTCTCTAGTTCTGGGATTAAATGCATGCACCACTGGGATTCAAGGCATGCATGGCCCGGTTTCTATGGCAATTAGTGTAGCTGCTGGGATTAAAGGTGTGTGTTACCACTACCCAGTCTGTAAGGCTGACCAGTGGGGCTGTTTTATTCTCAGATCTTCAGGCAAGGTTTATTTATTAAAAAACAAATAAAATATCACCACAATGGCCCAAAATGACTTTAGTTGGGCGCTCAATTTAACCACTGTATAACTATCCATTGTTTTGAAATCACTTGTAAGTATCCATGGCATATTTTGGTTTCATGTGAGTTTAGCAAGGAGAGGCGGTGGCACATAGCAAGCAGGGTGGCATGGAAGCTCCCGTAGGGAGGGCACATGTGGGGTCACTGTATGTCACCACCGCATGTCGTGGATGTCTGCCCTGTGGCCCTTCCCCACTGCCCTCAGTCAGACTTCCCATGGCATCCGCCAGTACAACTCTTCATAACGATGCTCATCATTTCCTTCCTTATGACGGTTGAGGATCATGCTGTAATTTCAGCAGGAACAGATAAAGCACTTTCCTGTGGGCGGCTAGGATTCCCTTTCTCTTCCCAATAACAAACGCTGTTTGCTCCTCTTCCTCCCTTGTCTAAACTTCAATTGCACTCAGAAAACCAAGAACAATGAAGCTTATGCCAAAAATGCACTTTTAATTTTAATTGTTAAATTTTTACCTTTTCACACAAAATTTTTTTCCACCCAAAGTCAAATTGCTATTCCAGGTTCAAAGCCAAGTTTTCGGAATATTCCCATCAGAGATCACAGGATCACCCGGGTTGAATGTCACAGGGTCAGTGCCAGTCCAATATGTAAACACTCAGGAACCATAGTACTCAAAGGACAATCAGAAAATGAGGTCTGTAGACTGATGGTCCTTGGGGAAGACAAAGGCAGGTAAGACTGTCCTAACACTCCAAGAGCTCACATTTGGAAGCCTCAGGCTGACTGTTTGAGGGTGCTGCAGAAGACTTGTGAGGTAATCCCACTTCAAATGCGCAAACTTCCTGCAAGGATTTCACAAAAGTGGCCATGTCACCGTTTTACCCAAGAGGCTCCGTACAGACCCAGATCTTCTCTTTGGCTTAGCTATTCTCACACTGAAGAAAGAAAGAGTCCATAGAAGTGTACAGAGGTCTCTGACGTCACACTAAAGCGGAAATCCAATCCAATGGTGTAAATTCCTTACTTCAGACCTTGGAGAAGGAATCGCATCAAAGTAGGTTCCGGTGGTATCGAGGCACTGCTGGTGTTTGTCTGAATCCTTCATCTAACTTCTCAAGTGTGTTCCCTCTGCAGTGAGGTGCCGTGAAAGTTTATGTGACTGATTGGCTGCCTAGCTGGTTAGATGGTTGGATGCTAACTGCTAGCTATTGGGAATGGGAATGTACAGCCATTCCCTGCCCCTAGGACACCATCTGGGAAGCAGAGGAGTGCACTGGGAATATTAGAGCTATCTTATGTCTGTAAGCATGTGCTCAACATCAGAAGATACTGTTCTTGTTGTTATATGAACAACATCCTTGATATAAGCAAAATAATGCCCCAGAGGGTGACTGACCTTGGCTCTCTGCTCTCCCGATGGGAGGTCAACCTTGGATTCCTCAGGACCAGAGCCCCAGTGCTATGATCCTCCCACGGGCAGTATCATCTGACTGGTTATCCCTGTCACTTGGTCTACTGCTTCACTGGGCCCAGTAGGGAACTAAGCAGAAGCACCTGGCTTCCAGAAGCAGGTGACGACAGCTACCGGCCAGTGCCCCCCGCCCATAGCTCCTAAGGGAGGGGCAGTGGGCGATTCTAACAGGGCTTCACACCACAGGCAATCCACCATACTGATGAGCCCTGCAAATCCACCATGGTAACACAGCCAGGAGGGTCAGCAACTGGGCAGTGGAAGGAAGGCACCTGACTCCTATCTGCACCTGAATACAGAGCAGGCATAGCTCACGGCCTCTGCTGTGGAGGGCCCCCCCCTAACCAGGCTCCATGCCAAGTTCTCTGTGAGCATAACCTGGTGTGTCTCACAAATCCTGCTGAGGCACACACTATCATTAACCCTTTCCACAAACGAGGAGGCAAAATCTTCAATGGTAAAAAGACTTATTAAAAACTACCAACCAAGGGCAGAGCTGGGAGGGAAAGTTATGTTCCTCTGACTATCTTAGTGCCACTCATAAGAAAATCAGCCAGTATTTGCTGTTTCTTACACATTCTCATCTTTCTGAAAGTTTCAATCCAGGTACTCAGTTCTCAGCAGAGTTTCTTTGCAAATGACTTTACAAGATCTTTAATAGTTAATTGTCTTAGGTCTCAAGCCTGTCCTGGCAGAGCACTGAGCTTCCTAGGGTCGTGATGTACCTTATGTCTGATGCTGTGCTCTGGAGACCCTGCAGTCCTGGAAGCAAAGGGCTATATATTATCCTGTAGATATTATCATCAGGTTGAGGAAAACTGCTAAAAATGCATTTTCAAGGAAATGAGGAAGAGAGGGAGGGAGGAGGGAGGAAAACATTTTATCATTTTTGTATTAATTAACTATACTGTCAAATAGCATTATTAAGTACTTCTATGATTTTGTTGTATTTAGTTGTGTATATGCGTGTGTACATGTTCACCTGTGTACATGGAGGTGAGACTGATGTTATGTGTATCATGGAGAATCAAGACTCAGGTCTTCGTGTTTGTATAACAAGAGCTTTCTAGAACGAGAGAAATCGGACACCAAAAATAGTTGGAGAGACTTCAACGGACTCGCAGTGGTAGCTGTGGATTGAAGATGCAGGGGAGAGCAAGGGGTCATAAAGAAGCCAAGCATCGGATGTCAATGAGACTTCTCAGTCCATTTCCCCACCATGGCTCTCAAGGAGAACCGAGAGAGAACTGAGCCGTGGGGGAGGGCTCCAGGTTAGGATACAAGGTATTGAAATTTACAGCAGCAAAGCAAAGCAGAAAATGTAAGAGTTATCAATGGCAGAAACAGAAAAGAAATTAAAAAGCACCAGCCCCGATGCTGAATAGACAGATTCGACATCTCCAAAGTTGCTTCATGCAAGGGTTTCCCACTCCTCCCTAACATGGATGATCCCAGCCTCCTCAAAGGTGTCTTCCCCTTCTTCTAACCTTGGCTTCAGTTAGGATGGCTCTGATGACTGGGTGATATGTCTCACCTGTACCCTATCTGTGACAGGTAAATTTCTGTCTACGAGGCACCATCACCCCAGCTCTGTGTGGTAATTTCTTCATGGGTTAGTTGCTGTCGTGATGGATTTTTACAAACTGCCTGGAAGCGCAGTGCCTTTGAAGTCTGCACATGACTAGCTCTGCACTGGGAAAGGCTGTCTCCACAGTGAGCTAGCAGACTTTGAACTTACCACCCACCGTTTGGTTTTGAGTGACATTAGCGAGTCAGTCATTCAACAGGACTTCTGCCTCCACTCAGGCCCTGAAATGAAAATGATTGCGTCTCAAAAATGATAGCTTCTCAAGAAAAACACAGAACCACGGTGTGGGGGGTGGGAGACACACGGTCCCAAGAGTTGTCTCTGAGACTTTGCACTCATTTGCCTTCAGAATATATAAGAAAATGTTAAAGATTTACAAGGAAAGCAAATCAAACATTTACCCAGCAATGTTATTGCAGTACCCTGCATTCCATTCCTGTCTCAAAACAAACAAGGATCTTGGAGAAAAGTCATCAGACAGTGTAGATGACCCACTGGGGTGAAGAGTCATACTGCACCCATGTCTCGGGTTTGAGAGCATTCAGACAAGCATAAGATCCTTGGGAAGTTTTAGAGGGACTTTGCAAGGGGATAATCCGGCGCTTCCTTTGGGGTATGTGGGAGATCAACGTCAATACAGGGTTCTCCTCTGGACAAGTGGAATATTTAGGCCAATGAGAATAGCATCTCTGCTTCCAGTTGGACCATGCTCTTGGGCCCATCATCAAATGCCTTCCCAGAGTCCATGTGGATGCAGCAGGCGCACTTGGGCTTACCTCTTGGTAGAAAAGCTTATGAAGAGCACCATCCTCTAAGGAAAGGTTCCAGCAGAAAAGAGCCATAAACATTCTGGTGTGGAAGATGAAGGAACCACAGTCATGCAGAAGAGGAGGGATTAGACAACACCAGGCATCTTCAGGCTCAGAGGTAGATAGTGAGCTCAAAAACGTCTCAGAGGAAACTTCTGGCTCACCTGCCTCACAGAGCATGGTGCAAACCCCAGGTCATTTATTGTAGAGTAATCTTTTTGTACACTGTGAAGATGTCTCTCCTGTTTAACCTCATCTGTCAAGGCACTTCTGATGAGTTTAATAAAGAACTTGATGGCCAATAGCTAGGTAGGATAGGATAGGTGGGACTTCTGAGTAGAGATAGGAATTCTGGGAAGGAATCAGAGAGGTGGAGATTCACCAGACAGATGCAGAGGAAGTCAGATGCACAGAGGCCATGTGGCAGAATGTAAACAGATTAAGCTGTAAGAGGTAATTGAGAACAAACCTAAACTAAAGCCAAGCTTTCATACTTACTAAGAAGTTTCTGTGTCATTATTTGAGATTATTTGACATCCAAAGAAAGTACAATTACAGTCATAGCTGCTCCTTCCAGCTAACCTGCAGATTCCTGTTTTCCCACTTTCTCAGGGCCCTCACTCTGGAGAAGGAACTGGGAGATCTCAATAGCTGTATCCTCATGTCACATTCTCAGTCCTGGGCTAGCCTGTTCTACAAAACACAGAGGTATTCAGAACACCATAAGAACTGGAGAGGATGCTATAAAACAGACTTGACTTTCAAAGCTGATGAAATTTTCAGCTTACATCCAAGCCACCAAAGGTAACTCAAGGACATGGAAATAAAATGTGTTAACAAATCCCTGAAGTCTTTCCGAGTGTCCCTCCCCTGTCTCTACCTTAGCAAGGATGCTAAACAGACTATGACCTCTGCAGGACCGTGAACAGGCAGGGCTACAGCCTGTGAAAGCACCTAAGCAAGCTTAGAAACCAGAAGTGCTTTAGGGTGGAAACTGTCATCCTTCACACCATGATTTTCATTAAAAAACAGAGTATTTAATTACATTCACAAACTAACTTGTACCTTTCCCATTAAGGTGCCACTTGCTCCCATAATGCAAAGCTCTAAGATTCCCACAAACCCTTTGCTGAAGCTGTAGCAATAACACCCAAGGGGGTCCCCTTCTCCCATGTTGTGCTTTTTCTTGGGATGAAGTCTTAGAAAAAGTTTTGATCCTGTGGTGGAGGGTGAGGTCACACCTAAGCTCCATGAGTTTGACTTAGAAGGAGGACGCAGCCTGAGGTAGATCAGGCAGAACAAGACATGAGGAAATTCAGTAGATGCGGCTACAGATCCTAAGTCAGGTTCCCTCCAAAAGACGTTCAGCTGAGCCACGTGGCAGCAGCTGTACTCAACACAACTCAACTCCAGTGTGGGAGGAAGATAAATCTGAGGCTCCCCCAGCCTGATACAACTCTACACTGTGCCTTCCAAGACAGGAAATAAGACTGGAGATTCTACTCTGTGGACTGTTCCTGGCACTGCCAATGAATCCAGGATGTCTGGAGTAAAGACTTCCCAGACAATGAACCAAGAGACATGAATTGTCCTTGAAGACAGTGGCCTTTGAGATGGAAAGGAATTCCACCAAGGACAATGAAACTCCTTTCAAGGGTAGACACCTACCTCACTATCTCCTGTGTCTCTCAGTGGAAGCTGTCCTGGAGCCAGGACAGGGACAGTATACCTCACAGAACCTGCTTTGTGACCTCCTGTCTACAGGAATGTTTCTTTAGTGTACACTTTGCTGGCTAAGATGTATGCACTCTATTAGGAGGATTTTTTTCTTTTTCTTGGATGGTATTTGTCCCCAGAATCACAAAATTTAACAGTCTACTTTCCATTTTAAGAAAATAACCTTCTCTTCTGTACTCATGAGCAAAGGTGCATAATTTCTAGAACTTTCTTCCTGGTCCTCCTTTCTCAATCCATCATTGGCTCCTGGATGTTCTCCTTCAGTTCCCTCTCCAGATCTGCGATAGTTCTTTCTCTATTGGAAACTGTTGTTTAATTGTAGCATTTAACTAAGATGGTGTGAGCCTGTAAGTATGTGACATCACTGTGCTGTTTGCTGTGCACAGGTGTTCCCTTTTTACTTAGCTGTCTGTTTACTGTTTAAACAAACCATGAATCCTTTACTTTACAGCAAGTGTTCAAGGAAGACGGTGCTGTCAAAGAGAAAAAAATCAAAAGTTATACTCCCCAGAAGCAATTATTCTTAGGCCAGCTGTTCCACCCCAAATATTCTGATACCCTAACCAGACTCTACAGTACACACAACTATTGTCCTGAGAAGGCTGCAGGGCTTGAAGGACAGGTCCCTGCTGTGGAATAATCCTCTTGTACACTCTAAAGATTTGTCACTCAAATTGGCATAATAAATCACTGATTGGCCGGTAGCCAGGCAGGAAACATAAGTGGGGCGACCAAACTAAGGATGATGGGAAGGAGAAGGCAGAGTTAGGAGTTCCTGGCCAAATGCAGAGGGAGCAGGAGATGAACATGCCATGTTAATAAAGGTACCATTCCATGGCAGAATGCAAATAAAGAATATGGGTTAACTTAAAATGTAAGAGCTAATTAGTAACAAGTCTGAGCTATTGACCAAGCATTTATAGTTAAGATAAGCCTTTAAGTGGTTATTTGTAAGTAGCTGCAGGATAGGGAAACTACCATTTACAGGTCCCACAACAGAATGGTCAAGGTCACAGCAAACAACCATTCCGCTCCTTGTGAATCTTCTTGTCCTTGCTCCTCTACCATCCCTCTGTCCATTCCACTTGCAAGTCTCTTACAAACACATGGAAGTAATGCCATCAACTCTTCATGCCACTTTAAATTAAACCAGATCCCCCACTAAACTCCACATGTTACCCACCATCTCTCTCTTTGACCAGAACAATGGGACCAGCCTGTGCTTTAGTTAGTGGACCATTCCAATGGAATCCCAGACCTCACTCCTGCATGGCTGTTTCATAAACTATCAAACACCATCTTAATGAAGACCTCAAAGTAGCCTTGAGACACTACCTTGTGACTCTCTCCTCCTCCTGCCCCATGTTTCTTTTCTCATTGTTGCCATCCTGACTCAGAAAGGCCTCCTGGATGAACAGGGTAGCTGTTCCTATGGGATGATAGGTGGGAGATAAGGAAAGATTTCTGCCTTAGTTTTATCTTTCTAGCACTATATGAGGCTGGTGCCCCTGCCATCCCTTTCTGCAGATGTCTTGAGAACTACTGGGATGCCAACCCAGGAGTCTGCTGGGTATGAAGCTGGGGGTCTTCAGAGCATAAACCATGAGTCCTGATGACAAGCGGCCTCATCAGGCTTCTTTCTTTATTCTCACCACTATTAATAAATCTGCACCTCATCCTCTGCTCTCTTGAGGGCCCAGCATAAGATCAAAGTGTTTTCTGGTAATGCAAAGGTCACCTTTCAGCTTTGGGGCTTCAAGGGTGCACAGGCTAAGCTGGTCAACACTGTGGGAAGTGCCCGCTTCTCAGGACATCCATGCACCACAGCTGGTTATAGTGATATTGTGCAGGGAGAGGGAAGAATGATGACCCTCACTAGCTTCACTATTCTTGTCCTGATCTCAGGTTTTAGAACTGTGAGAAAATGAACTCCTCTTGTTTAACCCACATGTGGTATTTTGGTAGGGCAGCACATGCTGAGACACCCTGCTTCTCAGAGGAGGAGACCGAATCCTCGAGGGATTAATTATCTTTATCTGGGCACACAGCCAAGGAAGGACTGGGCTACAAATACCCTCTATTTGAGCCAACATGCGAATAACCAGTTAAGCCGAAGTGGATAGAAGCATTCAATATCTAATAACTTTAGATAAAAGTCACTCAATTTTATGTTAAGCATTTTGACCCACTTTAGATGGATTTTTGTACAAGGTGAGAGACAGGGATCTAGTTTGGTTCTTCTGTGTATGGATATCTAATTAGTGCATAGAGTGGTCTATGTACACAAAAGAACTTTATTAAGCCATTAAAGAGAGTGCCATTCCAGGACAATGGATGAAACTGGACACCATCATGGTAGGCAAACAAAGCCAGTTTGGAGAGCAGGACTATACATATAGGATCCATCCAAACAAAAATGCCACAGCTAATCCCATTAGTTTGTAACCTTCTTTTAAAAGTGAATTCAAAAAAACACTTGATAGTTTAGCTGATTCGTTCACATTTAGTTTTCAATTTCGAAATAGACTTTTAAAGAGTTTTGGAACTGAGGCTGCAGCTCAGCAGAAGAACACTTGCTTAGCATGTGTGAGGCCCTGGTTTCATCCCAGTGATGACAAACACACAAACGCACATCGGTCTCGTCTGTCTCGTTCTTTTGTGCATTTCGAATGTTCATTTGGGAATAGTGTTAGATTTTAGAGTTCCAAAGACATTCCAGGAGACTCCTGTCTACTTCAGACCAACCTCCCCCTGCATCCAGCCCACACAACTGGAGTGGTTTATTCAGTAGAAAAATGATATGAAAAGTGAAATGACATATATCTGAAACGTTAGAATCAAGCCCATCTCTTTGTATGCCGTCTTAAAATTAATATAAGCTCTCAAAAGAGAAACACTGACAGGGAATCAAAGCAGAAAGAGCATGGTGTCTAAATTGCACGGTCCAGGGATTTCCTTCTTTGCCATTTCCACCTTCTGTCCCAGGATAGAATCCAGGTATCACACTGCCTGGGCGGTTTTCTGAGTGGCAGCCCATGACCTGAGACCCACCCCACCGATCTTCAGGCTGTGTTTGGTCCTGCCTCTCTCATCTCCCCATCAGAAGCTTCTCAGGCCCCCCCTCCCCCAGCTTGATAGTTCTGGGGTATGATGGCCAGACAGGTTGCTGGGTGTCCTTCAGCTTAGATCTCCTAGATGCTTTTTTCATAATTGGATTGGAATTGCTGATTTAGAGATGCCATAGGCATGTCTGCATATGTGTGTGTGTGTGTATGTGTGTGTGTGAATGTATACAGTGATGTATATATAAGTATATATAACATACATTATATATAGTTTTATATAGGTATGACTATATATATATATTGCTTTTCAGTTGATATGAAATAATCTTAACAAAAGTAATGTTAAAAATATAAAACTATTAGGCACCGAATAAATGCTATTCGTTGCAAAATGTACTCTTCCTTGAGTAACAAAAATCGCAAATGTCTGTAGATTTCATCAGTCTCTTCCTGTTTGCTTATGCTGAGATAATAGGTGTGAAGCCACCCAACTCTACCCACACAGCTTTGTGTCACTTAGTCTGTTCCCTGTAGAGCATCACTCTGTCCAGGACTTACATCCAGAATCTTGTTCTGTCACCTGGACTCATACATGCTAAGCCATTGCTTCTGTCTCACCCTCTATGAGCCGACCTGCTTTCTGGTTTTCCTGTCCCAATGTAAGGTTTTTGAGGTTAAATGACACCATGGCACACAACAGACTTTCATCACTTACAGCCATTGCATGGATGTATCCATACAATGTTTCCCTTGGCTTTTGTGGTGCTCCGCCTTATGACTGGGGGATGCGGCTGCTGTGAGTACCCCTCGTATGCTTCATTCCCACCCCTGTTTTCAGTTTCAGTTTTAGGGTTTTAGACTGCTGAGTAATATTGCAATTCAGAACAATAGGAAGTGACTTTGAACCTTCAGTCTTCTGAGAGAAGTTGGAATAGCTACCGCCAGGAGGACCTTCTGAATCATGCGGTAAAAGTGGGACTACAGAACTTCCAAAAAACCCATAACCAAAACTTCTGTGGGCCTCCTCTGTACAAAAAACAAAATAGGTTGTCAAAGCATGGCTGTGTCTTCTCCCTGCTCCCCTGAGCAGGGCCCCTGTCTGACTATGTCAGGGAAAGAGTCATTTTACCATGGGGATAATGGCTCACACCCACATGCTTCTACTCTACTCTTGTCCAAGGAGGAAAATGACAAGACACACAGAAAGGTGTCATGATGATCACTGTAACTGATGCTCCAAGAAATGTGTCCAAGTTGGTCCTTTCCAGGGAATCGGAGTTCAAGCTGCTTAGTTAGTCATGTTTGGTCACCACAGCCACTGATTGCTTAGTCATGTTTGGTCACTACAGCCATTGATTGCTTAGTCATATTTGATTATAGCCACTGATTGCTTAGTCATGTTTGATTATAGCCACTGATTGCTTAGTCATGTTTGATTATGGCCACTGATTGCTTAGTCATGTTTGATCACTACAGCCATTGATTGCTTAGTCATATTTGGCTACCATAGCCACTGATGGCTTAGTCATGCTTTGATCCCCTCAGACTCTGGTGCTTGTCTGAGAAGCATGTGCTTCTTGTTCTTACCATTGGGTGTGTGTTGACAGAGGTGTTGTAGCCGAAGGTAGAGTCATTTGCCGTGTAATCCCAAGCTAACACATCTTTTCCTAAGGAAAGCTTAGCAGGTATGAAAACTTAGCCCGTGTCTCCCTAGGGGAGCTGTTCTCTGTCCAGTGAACAAGATGCTGGCTGATGCTGGGCTTTTTCCACCATCAGTCAGCAAGAGAAGGGCTTGGACCTATGTTCCAGGGAGCCCACCTGGCTGGTCTAGCCATGCATTTCTGGAATTTATTTGATCACAAATTGCTTTAATCACAAAATGACTCCCAGGAGTCTCCTAGGAGGGTCTAAAGATTCCTTGCAGGGAGAACTTGGATACTGGTAATGAAGTTCAAATTCACCAAAGTTTTTTTTTTTAATCTAAGATAAACAAACTCAATGAGGCATAGGAAATTCAAACAAAAGCCAGCACATGCCAAAGCACATTCATGTGGCTGAGCAAACACAAGGGCATCCCAGGAACAACATAACATGAGGATCACATACCTTCTACGACTTCTGTCCCCTTAACTAGGTGCCCATAACTCACCTTCAGGTCCTAGGCAACCCAGAACATTCCCCACAAATAAGGCGAACATTCCCCAAAAGAAATCAATGTTTTGCTCAAAATCAATATGCAAACCTGACACAAAAACTGACGACTGTTGATGTTTGGATTGACAAACAAAGTTATATTATTTGTTTCACTGAAAGGAAGCCAGACTGTTGGTGTGGTGATCCCTTCACACTTCCTTATTTCATAAATAAGTAAATGAAACAGCAAGTTTGAGTTATATGTTTGGCACAACCAACAATTCATTAGTCAAGACTTAAGCAGAGACGAGAAGCCTGCTTCTCTCAGTGATGAGCCCTGGGATGGCAAGTGACCATTCACAGAAGGCCAGAGGGCAGACACATTAGACAATGGAAAGTAACCAGGAAAGCAGTGGGAGATCAGAGCTCAATAAATTGTTCTTCAAAAGACACTCCTTTATTGATGGACAGTGGTCAGGGGACAGTCACAATCAGAGCAACACCCACATGCATGGTCAACAAAATCAATTAAGGAAGCTGGACAGCAAGGCTCAGACAACCTGCGGTGTTCCAGAGAAGATAGAGCACCCTCCAGAGGGAGGTCTAGTGAACCGACGATCCAAGGTCAGAACAAGCGGTCAAGCCAAGCTTGGTGTTTTATTTTCCTGCTGTGTCCTTTTTCTGATGTCACAGTGGAGGTTAATCACAGCTGTGTATGGGATGTAGCAAGTGCTTCAGGGAGCAGGTAGGGAGGAGTCGTGATCGTTAATGAGGAGAATGAGCTGTTGTCTGAGCTGTTTCTCATTGCTGTGATAAAACACCCCAACAAGATCAGCTTGAGAGAGAAAGGAGTTATTCTATCTTATGATTCCACAGGGATATGGTCCATCATGGCAGGGCAGACTGAGCAGCAGGCAGGGAAGGCTTGGAGGCAGGCGCAGGAAGCTGTCCGCCAAGGGCATCTGTACTAGGGAAGCAGAGAGCAAATAGAAAGTGATGTTGAGTTATTATAAAGCCGCAGAGTCCGTTACAAGCACCCTGGTAGAGCCAGACTCGTTTACCAGGGGTTTCTCACCTCCACACTGTAGTGCCAGCTGGGGACCAAGTGTTCAGTCATGTGAGCCTGTGGGGCCATTTCATATTCAAATCACTGCAGCTATTCCCTGGAAGTCAATCACCACTTTAAGGATGCCTCTGCCTGTGGAGCAGTAGGACAACCTTGAGAGTTACGTGCACAAACAATTTTTAAAAACAAGGTTCCTATTACTTAGGAAGAAAGATGCCACTCACCAGTTGTCTTGAAATGTTGATTTTTGAACAAACACCTGAACATTTTCAATATTGCCACACTTCCACGACTGATAAACCCATGCACTAGGGCTACTTGGCTATCAGAGAGACCCCAGCCACAACCCTGAGTGGATGTGAGAAGCGTGTTCTGCCTCTGCATGTATCTTTCTGTCGCCACACAAAGTGTGTGGCTGTGGAGGCTCAGCTGTACCTCTGCAGACAAGGCTGTTATAAACCTGCTTCTCACCCGGTCAGCAGCTTCCTGTAAGGCTGGCTGCAGAGGACGTGGCTTGCTCTGCCACCTCCATTACAATCCTCAGTGATGAGCCAGCCACCTTCCTGGCAGTTCCAGTGCTCACTCTACAGGGATGCGGTAGTTAGCTATCAGCCGAGGAGAACTGAGTTTCTAACACGACCCATGCACGGGGCCCTGGAAGCCTTGGAGGGATCGGTGTGCACTTTGTGCAAACCTATAGTTACTCAGTGACAGGGTAGTCTATGGAACAGTGGGAACCCACTTGGGGTTAGAAATAACTCGTGCAGTGAGTGAATGATCAACCCCGCTTTGAGTAGCACACTTCTCTTGAGTGTCCTAATGTTCTGGAACCAAACGCCAGCTATGGCTGAGGTAGGAGACTCCTGTTCACAAGGTCTGTGCTTAAGGACCATGAAAGCCAACATCAGCATGCTGTGCCACGTGCTTTCCTGGTCACAGACTGGGCGACGTCACCCTGTAGATGGCCCTAAAATCCTATTCAGGGACTGAGTTAAAGTGCTTGCTGCACAGGTGTGAAGGCCAGAGCTCAGATCCCCAAACACGCATGCAAATGCCAGGTGATATAGCCTGCCTGTAATTACAACCTCAGAAGGCAGAGACCAGGGATACCCAGATCAAGCTGGGTAGCACTGTACATGAACGAGGAAGTCAGGACCGCGAGGAGTGCATCCACACACTGAGACAAAGGGGCTGATCTATTGGGAACTCACCAAGGCCAGCTGGACTGGGTCTAAAAAAGCGTGGGATAAAACCGGATTCTCTGAACATGGCAGACAATGAGGGCTGCTGAGAAGCCAAGAACAATGGCACTGGGTTTTGATCCTACTGCATGTACTGGCTTTGTGGGAGCCTAGACTGTTTGGGTGCTCACCTTCCTAGACCTGGATGGAGTGGGGAGGACCTTGGACTTCCCACAGGGCAGGGAACCCTGACTGGTCTTTGGGCTGGAGAGGGAGGGGGAAGGGAGCAGGAGGGAGGGAAATGGGAGGCAGAGGCGGGGAGGAGGCAGAAATTTTTAATAAATAAATAAATAAATAATAAAAAAGACTGAACATATTAGTGATCTCTGGGTTTGAGAGACCCCACGTCAATGACTAAGACGGAAAGCCTGGAGGATAATCCTGACATCAGCCCTGGCTTCCCCCTGCACACACATCTACACAAACACAAGATGCATGCATACCGACTCAAGTGTATAACATACACAAAGACATGGTAAAAGGAAGACAAATCCAACCATGACAAAGGGATTGCTCACTTGTAGATCTCAAGGCAGAGTTTGCATACTTGATGCATGATGCTCCTATCTAGGAGGGAGTAACTGCAGCCTAAAGATGCTGAATAAAGCAGATGTTCAATCCAGCCACCCTGTCAAGGAAGACAGCGGAAGACATCATGTGCTCTCTGTGTCCGGCTGGCTACTCTGCCCTCCTTCTTCCCTGGCTCTCTTTCTGTCCAAATAAGTCCCACCTAACTTCTTCCTGCCGAGCTATTGGCTGATCAGCTCTTTACTAACAGTGAGAGCAGCTTGTCTTCACAGTGCGCAGAGGGGTTATTCCACTGACCCAATGTGTGTGAGAGTCTAGATTTCCAGAGATCCCTGCTCTCTGACTTCATCATCATCCCTGGAACACATCAACTATTTCATGGTCCTTTCTAACCATCCCTCAGACAGCAAGGAGTAAGAATGTGAAATGAAAAACCACTTCCCTCCTTCCTGAAGGGAGACATGCTGCCTGATAGAACCTTTCGCCTGGCCTTAGCAAGCTTGGGAGTGGCAGGGATTGAGGAATGTAGTTTTTATTTGAGGTGTCTGCATGCACAAGGAAGTAAAAATGAGGCTCCCATTACTGAGGAATAAAAGGAGACCTGCTAGAGGAAAATACAACCTTGGCAAGGTTCCTTCTTCTTATGACATGAGAAGGTGATTAAGGTTCTTACAGACATAGCATTTGCTATAAATACAACGTCTTCATTTCTGGGTCACGTTCAATGTAGACAGGCACTGATTTCCAACTACCTGATATCAGAACTCTCCACATAAATAACACTCCTAGTCTTGCATCAAAATCTGCCCTTTTCCCCATTGCTTTTGCCCACATGAGTGTCTCATTCCAAAGGCTCATCTTAAAACAGACAACCAACAGCCCAGCCTGCGAGGAGCCATGCTTCGGGGATATTCTCCCACCAGCTCACAGTGACACAGGGACCACAGTTTTAAACAAGGGACCCTCTGAGCCACAAGACTTTGTCTTCTCTGAAGACACCTGAGGTATCCTCTTGTCTTAGGTTCAGATGGCTTTACATGCCCTATGTCTGATTCCCAAGTCTTTTAATACAGTCCATTACCCTGGACAATTCTCATCATGGCGGGCATGTGACGATCATGGAATCTCATGGCTCCTTTTCCTGAAAGGTGTTAAATGGTGGGGAAAGTTATTTCCTCAGTCGCGTTTCACAGATATGATGATGAGACTGGAGACTTCACTCGTGGTCCATTCCAGTCCTAATAGGTAGTGTGTAGGGAACTGGTGTCTACTGTGAGCCACAGTTTCACTGTCTACTGCTTTTCATAGCTTCGAAACATTGCTGAACTAAAACAAACCATTCACAAGATGCCACAGAATCTATCCAAGCTGATTCCCTATAAGCATGGCCGGACTAAGGTGATGGTGGCATCCCACCCAAATCACTGATCTTCTTATTCTTGTGGTGATCTTCAAAAGTCAGTGGTGACTTTGATCATGGCTCCTACATGCTCAGCTTCTAATCGGACTTTTCTCTGGAGACAGATTTCTATGTTGGAAGTTTCATTCATAGGAGGGAGCACATTTTTTTTCTAAAACACAAAATATTTGTATATGTTAGTGGGTAGGTGTGTTCGGAGTGATAGCAACAGATTCTGGAAGCTAAAGTGTTGTGTCCTAACTGGGGTTAGTTAGTTGTAGGTTGTAAGCTGCGTGATGTGGATGCTGGGAACCAACCTCAGGGCCTGTGCAAGCCTAATATGTGTTTTTAACTGCTCAGTCATCTGTTTAGCATAAAGTATATTTTAATGTGGAAGTTGATCTTGTTTTTCCATCATTTGGATCCTTGGAATTGAAGTCAGGTCACCAAACTTAGCAGCAGATGCCTTCTGATCAAGGAACCGTCTCATAAATTCTTCTCAAGCACATTTTTATGATGTATTTGTATATTGTTAAGTGTGTTGTTTGACATGTCCAATGTTTATAACACAGTCTGATCACACCTGCCTTCCACCTTCTCTTATCTCCTCCACATCCCCCTCCTATCTAACTGTCCTGTTTCTCCACAGCCGCCGCCATGGTTTGATGTCTGTTTTGTGACCCTCTCAGCGTTCCGAGGCCTTCCTGTGTGTCCATGAGTATGGAGATAGCCGCTGGAGTGTGATAGCTCACCAGGAGGACCATTACTGATATGACTGACCCTTCCCTGCACAACCCACAGTGGCTTTGTAGTCATGCATGTCTGGTTGACAGGGCTCCAAAAGCAGCACCTTGGCTCCTACCATTCACACAATGAAAAAATATTCATAGATGTACTTGGCTGTAGCTTAGCAAATTACATGAAGAAACTATGTCTATGAGCATAAGCATAACATAAAAATGATAAATAGGAGGATGCTAAGAGAAAAAAGTCATAAATTTTCAGTCATTTGATATACAAAGGACTTCATTTTGACACTTTGCAACCTTACAGATAAATTAACCTCTCCCGGATACCAAACAAGGACCCCACAAATAGATATCTAAAGCCAGCTACCAATGTGCTAGCCATTCCGGATGGAAAATAAGAGACCTCTGCTTGGTAGTCGGTTGGCAAGCCTGAAGATCCAGACAATTTCTGGTACAAGTGGGAAAATGTGCTCGTAACTTACCAGTGATGATCTCTCCACATATTGATCCATGAATGTCTATGTCTCTCACTGATGGCTCAGCCTCAAAGATCAAGTCTGAATCTGAAACATCATAATATAGAGGGAATTCAGACGAGGTCATTGATTGGTGAACTCTCAAGTGCAGCAAAGGTGTCCATGTAATCCTTGAAGCCAGTGGAGGGCCTTGGCTGACTCTGACAACACCATCATGTGAGTCTCTATGTTCTGCTCCATCGAGAGCCCTTGATGGTTCTGTCGTTGAAACAATAGTGACAGACTAGGGCCTCTTTCCTGACACGGCTCTGGGAGATCATAGCTGACTTCATGGATTCAGAAAACCAGTGTGCTTCCTGTGCTGGGGGGTACTGCACACACAGCAAGAACATCCTGATTCCCTCGGAAAACACAGCCTCCAAAGGGACCTTGGAATGAAAACAGGCATCTTCTCTGACCTTCCATCAGCCCTGGCTCACCTCTGTGGCTGTATGAGTGGAGATGTGGTCACTCAGCTTCTGATATTTTGTAGTTTTGCTTTGGGGGATTTTGAACACTCAGTCCCCTTTTCTAAAAAATTCTCCATAAAATCTATTTGGATATTTTAATAATTCTTAATGGATGTATTTTGAGCCAGATTTAATAATTTTATTTCCATTATTTTGTACTCTGCAGTTTCCATGTGTTTTTATATGCCAGAAAACTACCCAATGATGCTGAAATTCAAACATCAAAGAGAAGAAAACTTGGGCCAGCATTGAGAAGTGGCCATGTGCCAACATGAACTCAGAATTCCATTTTAAGGGCAAGCTGGGCACAACAGGGTGCATGCAGATCAATTGACCAGAAACTGTTTAGCAACTCATGCAAGGCCTTGCCCAGTTATCTGTTTATTGGAATTTTTCTAGCAATTTATTCTACACACACACACACACACACACACACACACACACACACACACGCCACATACACACAAACTTTTTTTAATAAAAAAACTCTCTATTTTCTTTCTTTAAAAAAAACTCTCTATTTTCTTGTAATTAAATTCAAGTTTAAAAGACCACCCTTCAACCATGACCCCTATTTAAATTTTCTTTTTCAGACTGAGTTTTGGCGCTCCACTGACACCAGGCAAATGACTCTTTATCTCTGTCCTTAAGTAACTAGTTTGGAGGTCAGAAAATGGTGCTCACTGTATCCAGTTTCAGCATCTGCTCCTCTTTTACTGTAACTGTGAGCTGATGGCTCCGTCTCACAGAACCTCAGCAAACCCACAAAACTAGGAGTGTGATTCTGTTCACCCTCCTCCTCCCACTGACGGTGCTAGAGCTCACAGGGGACCCCTTCCTAAATTGCAATAATGTGATGGTTACTTTCAAACGTCAACGCGCCACAACCTAGAATTACCTGGGAAGGTAACTTCGAATGAGAAGTTATCTAAGTCAGGCTGGCTTATAGGCAACAGTGAGCAGGAGCGTCTTGACTGTTGACTGAGATCTGAAGAACCAGTCCACTGTGAGCAACACGATTCCCCCAGACTGGGCCTCAAACAATGTTAGCATGAGGTAAGCCAACACGCGAGGATGTAGGCAATACAACTATTAACTTTACCTTAGCCCCTTATTAAGGATGTAATGTTTTAAATTTGGGATTTAACCTCAAAGCCACAATGGACTCTAACTTGGAGTTTTAAGCCAAATAGACCTTTTCCTTTCCTTTTTTTCCCAAAGATATTTTATCACAGCAACAGATAAAGCTATGACACACATTTCTACACCAATAGTTTTCATTGGTTTTCCCAGAGAACTGATCTGAAGGCAAGAGTCCAAGGTCAGGGAACTTGAAGGCAGCTTTGAAAGCACACTGGCAGGGACGCCTGGAACCCAGAGAAAAGACTGAGGATGGAAGTAGATATTTGAGCCAAGAGGTTCCTAGTTGGGTGACTGAGCTAACTCCAACATTTCTGGACATCTCTGTGGAGCCTACACCACAGGACACCTCCTCAAAACCTGGGAAATCTCAGCAGCCAACTCCCCAGCTATCAGGGGCACAAGTAACTGCCCACCACTCCTTTCCCAAGCACTGCCCATGAGTGGGTTACTGATAGGTCAGGGTACCAGCTACATGACTCCACTTCTGCTCCACACCTGCGTGTGTCCTGGGTGCTCTTCAACTACGCAGAAAACCAATCGTCACCTGGTCACTGGGTCCGCAGAAAACCATTGTCTGGTAGCTAACAAGTTCTACTTGCTCTATGTTCTGCTGGCTTCAGCTAAATAAGTCAAGGGGACAAAAGTTTTGGCCATTGCCCAAATGTGTACAGTTCAGGGATGCCCTGAAAGCAGGCAGACTTTCATCTGCTGCTTGAGTCCTGGCAGAAACTCGAGATGAAAAGAGCCAGGAAGGATAAACGTTCCAGACATTGCTGTATCCTCAGAGACGGTAGCTGGGGGGATCTAAAGTCCTGTTCCCTAGGGGATTCAGCGACTGAGAATAACAGTCCCGCTCCTATTGGCACTGCCCTTAGGTGGTTCCATGGTTCCTGCCATGATCGCTCCCTGTGAAACACACAGGCCTGCACCATTATCTAATCAGAGGAAAAGTCCTTCAGGTGTTTCAACCATTCTGCCACCACATACCCTTTAATTAACAAAGCCATTTTAGCAGGTCTTGAGGAGACACTCATCACTGGTGGAACCACCATCCCCACTGTGGAAGTCACCAAATTCTGTGGATTCCCCACAGAGCATGTTCAGACCACGTCTTCCTGGACCTTTGACAGACTGTGGCTCTCCCAACCCTGACATAGTACGGTCTACACTTGAACTTGTTAATCAATAGGGAGCCTACACTAAGGTGCCAAGATGACAAGAAATCCCACATTGCATAAAAAATTGGTACCCCAGGAAACACCTTTGGGACAAAGTCACTTAATAAAAAAAATCCATTCTGTAAAAGTAGTGGATGTATACAGTCTTACAAATATGCAAGTCTCAAAACACGTGAGAACTAACGGGAAAAGGCACAAGAAAGAAAAGCATTGCCTACAAAAGATGAAAACTCACTGCTAACAGTTCCAAAAGAAATTTAGATTGAGAAGATAAAGAAAAAAACCTCAAAAGAGCAGTGCTATACTGTATATCTATAATCCTCCCAGCGCTTGAGAAGCTGAGGCCAGAAGACCGTGAGTCCTAAATCTTTACACTCTATACAGCAAACCCTGTCTAGAGATAAAAAATACACAAAGAAAACAAAAACAATTATCTTTAAAAGACCAATAGAATCTAACAAGATTTGGTTAAATAAAATTAAGAAACCTACAGAATGTGAATGAGAAAGTCAGCAAGACGCTTTGAAAAAGAGCCAAATGGAAACCTTCTAAATGAGGAGTTCAAAGGGGCAAATGAGAACCTCAGCTGGCAGTCTCAACACAGGTGCTGTAAATTAAAGGAAAGATTGTAAATTAACACAGGAAATATTGGAGCCTGAAGTCAGGTATTTGCCAATAAGAAGTAAGGAAGATAAGAGAATAGTGAAGATATTTGGGAGAACATGAAAAGAGATATTCTGCATCACCAGAATATCTGTCTGGAACCTAGAAGGCAGAGGATAACAGCATAGAAAACAGCTCCATAAAATAAAAACAAACCCTTCATCTCGACAAAAACATATGTTCTATGTGTAGGAGGTGTCTGGAACTTCTAACAGACAAGGCCACCAAATCAGAAAAGATTTCTTCATTGTCGCATATTATAATTCACCTGAAAAATAGGTGTGACAGAGAAAGAATCTTAAATCGCCAAGAGAGAAGCCTTTGGGAAAATTCCAGGACAACTCCTTAGACTATGGCCCTTAACCTTCCTATTGTGGCAACTCTTCACTACAGTTCCTCACGTTCTGGTGACCCTCAAACATAAAATTATTTATGTTTCTAATTTATAACTGTAATTTTGCTATTGTTATGGATCATAATGAAAATATTTTTGCTTTCTGTTGGTCTTAGGAAGCCCTCTGAAAGGGTCATGACCTACAGGTTGAGAATAGTTGCCTTAGACTAAGAATATATTTTTTCTGCAGATATTCTGCAGGCTATGGGGAAAAGGAATGATATAATTACAGCATCTCAGAAAAACAATAGGCAATCTGAATTTTTGTGCTCAGCAAAGCTGTCCTTCAAAAATAAAGGATAAAGCCAGGCGATGGTGGCTTTAATCCCAGCACTCGGGAGGCAGAGGCAGGCGGATCTCTGTGAGTTCGAGCCCAGCCTGGTCTACAGAGCTAGTTCCAGGACAGGCTCCAAAGCCACAGAGAAACCCTGTCTCGAAAAACCAAAAATAAATAAATAAATAAATAAATAAATAAAATAAAGGATAAATAAAGATCTTACAAAATAAGCAGAGACAGAAGGAAGAAAGAGAATTATAACCTCCGGGCAACCTTACAGAGGATGCTTAGCAGGGGTTGGGGGACTGCAGAAGTGACAGAAAGACAGCTGTCCTCATGGCAATGGTTTTTGAAAGGATGAAAAGAAAATATATTAACAGACATTCGAAAGATAAATGTGTGAGAATTGAATAACCTGAGTCACCAAACAATACAGACACTGAAGTAAAAAGAGGGGGGAAACCCTACCAGCTAAAAGAAGTCAACCAAAGTAAGTTAACCACTTCCTTTCCAGAGCCTTGAACAGTGTAATAGATCATATAAGAAATACAGGACTGGCTAGATCAATTTTTATAAATAATTCAATACCATGTTTCCAGCAAGAAATCCAACTCACCAACAAAATCACGCAGGCTGTTAATGGCAAGAAAAAATATTTTCCAGGAACAATTAGATCCTAAAGTGAGCAGGTGTAGCTACACTGAAACCTAACAAAGTAACGGCAAGAGAACCACGAAAGGTGTATGACAGCAAAGAGTGGATTCATGGATAAGACAGAACAGTTGTGAATCTACATGCATCTAACAGCTCGAGGTTTATTAACTAAACAGTCTTAGACCTGGAAGGAGAAATATACACCAGTGCACAGATAGCGGCAGACTCCAGTTACCCTCTCTGATCAATAGATCACATCATCCACACAAAAACAATCAACATAGGAACAGCATGGTTGGGAGAGGGAGAAGAGAGATGGGGGGAGACTGGAAGGAGAGGGGGGAGGGGAAATGTTGGTTGGGATGTAAAAACAACAAAGAAAGAGAGAAGAGGGGAGAGAGAAAAAGGAAGGAGAAAGGAAAGAAGGGAGGGAGGAAGGGAGAGAGGGAGGGAGGGAGGGAGGGAGGGAGGGAGGAAGGAAGAAAGGAAGGAAGGAAGGAAGGAAGGAAGGAAGGAAGCCTTTGAGTTATTGCTGTGTGTGCATTCACAATTAATGGACCAGCAGTTTCAGCATGGTAGTTTTCGGAGGCCTAGATTCCTAAAGAAAACTTACTCTCCCTCCTCCATACGCCATCCAAAACCAATAGCTTCCCATCTGCCAATAGTTTCATAAGTCCCTCCCCGTCCATACCAGGGTCTTGGGCAGGTCTTTTACATGCTGTCTTAGCTGCCATGAGCTCATGTGTGCAGCAGTCTTGTTAGGTCCAAATGTCTAGCAAATGCTTCACTGCCGATCCATGCAACCTTGGGCTTTACAATCTTTCTGCTGCCTCTTGCTCCATGAGCCTTGGGGAGGAAAAATACAATATAGGAATTACATTTAGAGCTGAGCATTCCACGGGCTCTTATTCTTTACACCTTGGCCAGGAGTGTCTCTCTATTATTCTCCGTCTATTGCAAAAGAAGTTTCTCCAGTGAGGGTTGAAGGAGTCACTGAGATGTGGGTATAAAGTCAAGAAGTTAAGAGCAGTTTATTACTGTGTCCATTTAGCAGGAAATTAGTGCTCAGTTCTCCCCAGGGCCGGTGACATAGCCAGTCATAGGGGTCTGATTTACTCAACAATACCAAGCATGAATTCTGTGTTGCGGAGTGAGCTTTAAATCCGATCAGAAAGTGGCTGGTTACTTCTGTAACACTGAGAAGCACTGAGCTTAAGTAACCTCAGAGGCACTTTGAGGGGGAGGAAAGGCCTCCTGTTGTGTCCTGCTCCACAGCCTCTCCCCTGCCTGGGAATTCCAGAATGTCCGCTGAGAAATAGTGGAATGTCCCAAAGTGTCATCCTTGAGAATATTTGTACTTCGAGTATATACTGTGGGAACTCAACAGGGCTAGAAATAGGAGATAATAGTTGAAAGACAAAAAAATGCATATTTCAGTAAATAGAAATTCTATGTACCCCCAGCTTCATCTTCAGTAAACCAAATATAAGAACATTCTATTGAAGAAGAAAAAAAAAAACCTCGCAGGAGATAGCATGACAATAATGGAGAACAAATCTCCACAAACTGATTTCTTGTTGAGGTTCACATCAGTGGAAGCCAAAGACCTGCCTTCTCTGCTGCCACAGGGGCAGCCACACCTGCCCAGCGGGGATCAATGGAGAACTGTGTGCACATCACCAGGGTAACCGCGGGGCCTTTGTCAGCTCCAACTGCCAGCCACTAATCTCTACCCACACTTCCCAGTCACCAGCTTCTCTCCACCTCACCTGCCAGTCACTAACATCTGCCCAATCCACCTGTCAATCACAAACCTCCACCACAAATACACATGTATTACTCACTAACGCCAGTCCACCTCCCCTGCCAGCCATTGGCCTGTGGCCACTCACCTCTGCATGGCAGATTAAAAACTGAACGTCATTCCCAGTGTGCATAGATAAATGGGACTTTGTGCGTTCTCCATATTCGAATTCTCCACAAGTCTCAATTGCTTGGCTAATTATAGTACTCAGAGAAAATCAAACTTAGCCCTATGTTATAAATACATTTATCTCTTAATTCAAAACAACGTTTCCAGTCCCCGCTATGCAGCTCATCCTATTGTTTCCATCTTGCTCAAGCTAGTGACTGGGTTTTGAGACTAGAAGCCTTATGGTCTCCTCAGGCCATTGCAGAGCTAGCATGAGGGTTTCCTCAAGATCAGTTGCCTAGGCTGAGAATTCAGTGCCCTCTTAGGCCACCTCCTTTCTAGACCTCTCAGGCTCCTTTGGGTACTCCCACCTGAGGGTGACACACTTTCTCTCCAGCAGACATCTGACCCTCCCAGCAAGGCACCCAGATCACAGTTCACCTACGCCTTCCTTGGAGAGGAGCCCCTTGACTGACGACAGGCCTTGGGAGCAGCAGTCTGTGGACTCAGTTCCCAAAGTTGACTGGCCATGATACCAGAAAGAATCCATTAACATTCGCACATAGAGATTTTGGGGGGAGGGTATACATTTTTATCAGCCAAAGGTCCTAAATAACAGCTCATAACACACACACACACACACACACACACACACACACTTAGCACTTCCTACTTTGAATGATTAAATAATTGAAGGATGGAGGACAGGAGATCTGTCCTTACTCTCTAAGCCCAAGAATTGTCACTTATTTTCTTGAGAGACTGTTGTGAGATAATGCTCTTATACACTGTAAAGATTTGTCACTTGTATTGGTTTAATAAAATGCTGATTGGCCAGTAGCCAGGCAGAAAGTATAGGCGGGGTCACCAGAGTAGGAGAACTCTGGGAAGAGAAAAGGCAGAGAGTCAGTCACCAGCCAGAAGCAGAGGAAGCAAGATGAAAATGTCTTACTGAAAAAAGATAGCAAGTCATGGGGCTAAACATAGATAAGAATTACAGGTTAATTTAATTTGTAAGAGCTAGTTAATAATATGCCTGAGCTAATAGGTCAAACAATTTATAATTAATATAAACGTCTGTGTGTTTCTTTGGGACAGAACAGCTCTGTGGCTGGGTGAAACAGAAACTTCCACCTACAAAACAGGCATACTGAAATAAAGATAGAGAGAGAGAGAAAGAGAGAGAGACAGAGAGAGAGAGAGAGAGAGACAGAGAGACAGAGAGACCCCATACTTGGTTGCTGTTTTTGCCTAAGTTGTTCTATTATCAGCAAAGACTTAGGAGTCAGATATTGGGGTAAAAACCTGATATATCAAAGAAGTGGCAGAAGGGCAACCAGCTGACTTTCCCCCTTTTTACTGGAGACCTAGCAAAGCAAACCTCTCCATATGTACCAGGCAAAAAAAAAAAAAGACCAAGAATCTCTAAGTCTCTCCATATTCCTTCCTGTGCCTCTCTATCCATCTTCCTAGGTCCTCCATCCTCTTTGCGGCTAATTCTTGTCAACTAGTTACTGGTTCTGCCTTCTGATCCAAGGTTAATTTTACTAACACAATCTAGGAGCTTCATAACACAATCAACTATCTCATGACACTTGGTCAGCTCGTCCACATATGCACAAGAGATAATCACTGATGCCCTTATGAAAGGGAGGCAAAAGGATCTGGCCCTAAAACAAGGGATGCAGATTGGCCACTGGGCACTTCTAAAGGCCACAAACAGTATTTCCTTGGAGCCCCTGGGAACACTTGTATTTCAGTGGCATGACATTTGTTGAACCTCTGGCTTGTGGAACTGTTAGGGAATGAATGCGTCTCTTACAATCCCTGGAGATCTCCCTGTTTGTTACTGCATTCCTGGGAAGCAGAAGTCAAGAGTGTATGTAGTCCTCTGGATGACTGCATGGACTTCTATTCTGATCTCTAGTAGTTCTGAAGTGTAGAAACTGAAACACAGGGAGTCCCAGAGCCAAGACCGACACTCAAGCCATCTGCTACAAAACATTTGAGAACTTGGTGGAGGAAACTCAGAGCCATATCTGGGACTGTTGTAGAATTCATTCTGTGTGTTCACATACTTTTGAATATTTAAGACTACATAAGCAAGCTCATATAAATCTTTGGTGGTTCTCCAGATGCCTCAACCAGCCATAGCATCCTGTTGAGAAGCATGGATTAATTTGTCATTTCTGTATAGAGGAAGAGCAGGCACATTGGAGAGATTTGGTGGGCTGATATTGTAACAAATGACATATTGTGCCTTTAGCTGGCAGAGTGTCAGGGTGTAGGACACCCACAGAGTTTAGTAGACCCTTGGGAACACAAACATCATCCAACCACCAATGGAGCTTCACCCATTAAAGAAACATCTGCTTACTTAGTATTGCCTTATCTCAACCCATGGTCCCACAGACACAGACTTCTCCTTGTAAAAGCCCAACACACATATAGAGGAACAATGTTCACTTTGTAGTTTCCAGGCTCATAGGGAGTGCGCTAACCAGAACTGTCTGTAGAGACACAAGTCATTAGACACAGCCCATGAAGGCTACTCATACACCCAGTAGGGATTACTGACCATGAACTTTACGACATCACGGGTGATGCTGTAGAGGGTGTATACATCATGAATGAAAATCCATCGAGCTGTAGGAATCCAGTGCACATTGGGAGCTGTATCAGAGAGGATCTCAAAGATGAAGGTAGACAGAGGGAGACATTTCTGACTGTACGAGTAGCCTGTGACACTTCACTGAAACCCTGGAGGACATCACAGAGAAGATGGTCTTCTCTGCCAGGCAGGCAGGCATTCATGCCTCAGACTTCTGCTTTGCTCTGAGTGTTGGATTAGAATCTGCCTGTGCTTGACTGCTCCAGTGTAGCCTTGGACAACTCTTGTCCCTTGACCTTGCCTCACTGTTGTTTTGGGTATCTTGGTTGTGCTCTTTGGAACCAAAGATTTTTTGTCAGAGGCCTAGTCAAGTATGCAAGCACCACAGGGGTGTAAAGTGGATCAGAACCCTTGAAGCTACACAGTATTTTCTCCCTGTACAGTCAGTTTACCTTGAAGATGATAAGGGCGAAATCTAGATGTCAGGAAATATGTAGATATAGAGTAGATCAGATGTAGATGTAGAGTAGATCAAATGTAGAGTAGATCAGATGTAGATGTAGAGTAGATCAGATGTAGATGTAGAGTAGATCAGATGTAGATGTGGGGTAGATCAGATGTAGAGTAGATCAGATGTAGATGTAGAGTAGATCAGATGTAGATGTAGAGTAGATCAGATGTAGAGTAGATCAGATGTAGAGTAGATCGGATGTAGATGTAGAGTAGATCAGATGTAGATGTAGATCAGATGTAGATGTAGAGTAGATCAGATGTAGAGTAGATCAGATGTAGATGTAGATGTAGATCAGATGTAGATGTAGAGTAGATCAGATGTAGATGTAGAGTAGATCAGAGGGCTTAACTCTGCTTCTCGCTCTAAAACATGAAGGTCCAATCTAACTGTATGGGTGTATGGATGATAGATTTCAGAAGAGGGAAGGGGGCAAGAGTATAGGTGGGGACAGGGGACAGAAATTAAATAATCTGCAGTTATTCATCATCCCACCAAAGAGATGCCAGCCCTTTGGGGACAGAGGAATGAAGTTCCAACCGTCTACACACTAACTCCCATGACAAAATCGGCTCCTCTCTGCTTGTCATGGGAGCAACTTGAAGACAGCCTGAAAGATATTGGCCTTTCTTTTTTAAATATAACATTTTATAATTTATTTGAGAACATTGTACATATTACATATTTTTATCATTTCAACCCTCACTCGTTCTCCTAACTTCCCCAAGATCCATCTTCCGCCCATTTCCAGCTTTGTCTGATAACCAAGAAAAGGGAAGAATTTTTTTTTTTAATGTCATAGTAGGTGACTTGATTTCAGACCTTTTCCATCATCCAGGTAGGATTCATTTTGTATAAAAGATAACAATGATTAAAGGATTCTGAGGTAAACTCAGTAATAGTTGAGGGGACGTGATCCCAAGTAGTAGAAGAACAATGAGGGAAATAGGATAAGTAAATGGACCTAGAATTCTTGGGCTTAGAAAGGATATGGGAAAATGAGAGTGACGTTGCCCAGTGCAGCTTCAAGAAGAATAACTTAGGAAGAGTGGTTTGTTTTCCGGTGTTTAGGTTGAGGATTCATAACATCCAGTTTGTTACGAATAGCATGTCACATATTTGAGAAAAATTGTTAAGGAGATTATGTAATCTACATTTCCACTAATTTCCTTTATTTTAATTACTGTATGATCAGCTACTTTCAAATTCTAGGAGATTTTTGGAGCTGGGAATCAATCTGCATTTGGTACGATGTTTGAGGGAGGCTGCTCAACTGTATCCATCATCTTGACAACAGAGGCACAGAAACTAGAGGAGTTGAGAAGCCTGGGTTTCAGTTAAGATACAAAACCTGAGTGGGTAAATTTCTCAGGAAATTATGTCTTGGTTATCAGAAGTCAATGAAAATTTTCATTTTCAAGAGATTTTTTTTTTGGCAGACAATTTTGTTCACAAAGAAACATGAACAATGGGGGCCTGAGTTCAGACCCCTAGCATCCATGTAAACTGGGGCTAGGTGGTACACCTGTCACCCAACACTGCTACACGGGAGGTGGAGACAGACAGCTCTCTATGCTCATTGGTCAGTTGTCCAGCCAATCTGTGAGTTCCAAATTTAGTGAGAGACTCTGTCTCAAAAAATAACCTGGAAAGTGATACAGGAAGGTATTTAGATATATATGTTCACACAAACATGCACACACACACACACACACACACACACACACACACACTCCCCAAAAACTAAAGAAAAGAAGTTTGATTTGTATAATAATTTCATCTGATCTCATAATTCGAATGCTTTCGTCCCTGTAGAATATCAAGAAAGAATTGACATGAACGACTTAAAAAATGGAAGCAGGATGAGCATTACCTATGAGCACTGAGGCTCCCACCAAGCCTGTCCACGGCATTAGGCACAGAATGGCTGTGGTGGCATTCGGACAAGACATACTTCCTGAAAATGGCTGCTCCCCACCATGCCTCACAGTGAGCAATGCAGAGTCTCTTCTCCCATCATTCCTGTGACTCTGATGGACGGTGTTTTCATTTGCGGAAGGCATTTGCAGTGAGACATGGTGTGGGGGAGAAGAGACTGACCTCACCACCCTGCTGTGCAGCTCCCGTCTCCAGCTGCAGAAAAGAGCCAGTCTGCTCCAGAGAGGCAGCCTTCATCCTTGAAGGCCCCTGCAACTGTTCCTCATGTAAAGCAACTGCTTGGGGGCTCCTGCTGTATTTTCAAATGACGTGTAATATTTTTCATCAAAACATTACACTTTTTAAGTTGTTTTAGATTCAGTAGTTTATCTATTCTATGCTCTATTCTAAGTCCTTTTTATATTAACTCAACCAATCCTTAGAATCGCCTGTGGGGGGATGGATAGGTAGGTAGGTAGATAGATAGATAGATAGATAGATAGATAGATAGATAGATAGGTGGGTGGGTGGATGGATAGATAGATGGATGGATGGGGAGAAGAGAAAGTGAGGGAGAGGGACAGGGAGGGAGGAGAGAGGAGAGGGAAGGAGACAGTCCTGGCTGGTATCCAGCACACAAGTGCTAGGATTTGGGTCTGAGTCCTGGTTTCATCATACCCATCACAGAGATGAGAAAATGAAGACTCCGCATGGGAGGTGAATATTTATCCAGGGCTATATCCTGTTCTCCATTTTTTATGTTTACCTGAAAAATATAAGCCAGTTTAGTATTACTTAACAATTTTCGTATGTCTAGCTAACAAATATAAATTAACTTAATTTAATATTACTTAATGATCGCAATAGATGTGTGTTTTGAATACATGACTAAATCTCACTTCTGAAACAAAACCTAAGACTTCTAAAATCGCCCTCAGTCCTGCTTCGTGAGTCAGACCCAGCAGGGTTAAACTCCAGTCTACGAGCAGGCTTTCTCGGGCTTAGTTCCTGAGTAGCCAGCCATCTTGTATTTTATTACTAAAATTCCTCCCCATGCTTCTGTCTTTCATGTATTATGTATGTCCTCTTACTCACTGTGGGGAGTTACTCCCGATACAGGGTGGAAGGCTGAGCTCAAGTTAGATATCACCAGGGAGGAACATTGTGGCTTAATACTGAATTTAAGTATTAATGTTAATGCTAAGATGAATTTTAGATAATTTCCAAGGTTCCCAGGCTTTATAATGTAGCTTCTTAGCAGGAATTTGACTTCGCTTTTCTGCCTCCTCTTCCCTTTCTGAGCCTTGAAAGTATTTTTGGAAGCATAAGCCCAGGATTTTACCAGCCTCGTTCATTCACACGCACATACGTGCTATGGTTATTTCGGGAACTGCCCTGGTCGTTCTAGGGTTTCATTAGGACCTAGCCTCTCAGTTATTGATCACTATTCATCCTTTAACGCTACACCTCCCAACAAGGAACACGTCCATGTGGAAATAATGGTGCCCAAGCAGGGGGTATACAAACAGGAGACACACAGGAATGGAGTGTGAGCTTAAGGGGTTCCAGGACGGAAGTGATGGTAAGACAGCCTGCCAGACCCATAAGAAAAACACAAACTCAGTGCTTCTGGAGAACTCTCTGTCTGATCAACAAAACAATAAAGGCACTTTTGTGCCTTCCACCAAAGGAGCTGTCGGGGGCAACAAGGACATCTCTGCAAGAGAAGCAGCAAGGTCTGGAGTTTTTATTCCAAACCAAGTTGTTGGTGGTTGGGATGGGAAGTAAATTGTTCACTATGCAGCCTTTACCCACGGTGTCCCTTCCTGACGGCATGTGACTTGAGCTCTGCCCCTATCCTGCATTCGAGAACACCTCCTTCTGCTCCTTAGGTACTCTAAGGGCGGTGGGGTGGGAACACCGCAGGGGTTTGTTGCTATATGTTTTAAATATTTTAACAAAAGTGTGAAATTGCAAAGAAACCTGAGATGACAATGGGGTGAAAATAGAATCATTTCTTTATTTAATACATATTTGCAGATCATAAGACCCAAATGTGCAGAAACTTTAAGTTCAAATTAGACAAGAGCTATGGAAAATCAATAAATAAACCTCAATAAAAGTCAAATAATATGAAAAATAAAAGCAGAGGAAAGACAACTTGATGTTAGTAGATAAAAGCCATGGACCAGCAGGGGCACTCAGCAAGGGACAGGATGTTGGTGTCTGCAGATGAGATCAGCACTCTGGCAGGTGCCATGCCATCTTTAGAAGAGCAGCAGAGACTGTCTACCACTGAATGGCTGAGGAGTAGAGGTGAGAGACTGAGAGAAGGTATGGAAACTATCACATTTCATATACCATGGTGCTGTAAGATACAATCCTGACAAATTTTCATAGAAGAAATACCCTTTCTAGGAAATATACATTTAAAAATGGCTTCAAGAAGAAGGAGGATGCCCATCCTAGTGGTTTATGCCTGAAAGTCCAGCACTTGGGGGCTATAGAAGGAGAGGAGTGATATTTGGCATAGCTGAGGCCACAAGCTCAGTCCTATCTCATAAGAGAATAAAATAAAGAGAAGGTAGAACTAGAGAGAGAAAGAAAAAAGAGAGAGAGAGAAGGGAAGGAGGAAGGGAGAGAGGAATGAAGAGAGGGAGGGAGGGAGCTCACTTTAACTATTTATAGTCTTTGTCACCAAATCAGCTCACAGTTTGACACACAAAGCTTCAACATATGGCGGCATGAGGTGCACACCTCAGCAGCTCACATTGATCTACTGCCGGCCAGCACCTGGAAATGGAGACCCCCCCTCAGCTCTCCCTGGAGAAGGTGATTGGAGGCTGAAATGGGAGCCGGACTCTATGGAGCTATTACAGCCCCAACGGAGTATGGTGCTGATCCCTCTTCAGCCCAATCCTGACTTCTTAGTCACTCAAATACAGAGCACACTCTCCAAAGGCTAGCCCATGTCTCAGGCCACTGAATGGGTAGCGTGGTGCCATGGTTTGAGCCTGAAATGTCCCTGCAAGTTCAGGTTCTGAGCACTAGTGAGTAGCCCTCTTCTAAAGCTGTATATGTTTTAGGAGTTAGCACCTGGATGGCAGAAGTGGGTCCCTGGGGAGAACCAGGGTTATCCCCAGCTCCAGTCTGTGTTCTCTGCTTCTGGTCCACACCACACAACAAACCTCTGCCTGTGTTCCCAGCACCATGCACTGTAGGCTCAGCTGAGCCTCTCTCGGTGAGGGACTGTTACCCTCTGGAACTGTGAGCCAACATCGGCCTTCTTTCCTTTAAGTTGCTGAGTCATAAAGGGACAAACACACACAGAGAACAGCAGCATCAATGTAGGAACAAACACACAGAGAAAATAGCACCATTGTAGGAACATAGGGAGACAGCAGCACCTATGCAAACATGTACAAGGATGAGGTTTGTAACAAAACTTAGTTGGCTGGAGGTGAAAAAAGCCACTCTTCTCTACCCTTCACGCCAACCTTCACTGGAAAGCCATAGTGTACATTCCCCTGCACCGGTACAGCTTGTGGGAATCACTTGGTCAGCCGAATGTGGCGGGGGGGGGGGGGGGGACAGTGTGACAGCCTCAGACTGAGACTGCTCGTGTCTCTCATGCAGCTTCTCCCAGGAAACATGGCAACCACCCCGACAACATTCCCATGCCAGCCTGCAGGGTAGGACCAGGAGCACGGGCCAACTGAAATACAAGAGTGTGAGCCAGATGATGTCCTAGGACCAGGAGCACGGGCCAACTGAAATACAAGAGTGTGAGCCAGATGCCCTCTTACTGGCAGCTCCTCCAATTCTGGTGGCTCCCGTGTGGCAGCCGCTGATTGACAGCCGTGACTGCCCAGTTCCCGTTACCTCTATGCCCAGGGGAATTAAGCAGGTGGGCTAAAGTCCCCACATTGGCGTACTATGGTCTTGGCTTAGAAGAGTTTTTACTTTCAAGGTGTCTTAGCAACAGCTCTGTTGTAGAGTCTACATTGTGGAAAGGGGAACGAGGCTATCACGACAGACACATGTAGAACGTCGGTACATTATTTCACGTGGGATAGTGGGCCTCACAACTTATGATGAAAACTTAGTCCAATAACTAAGATAGGAGAGGAAGAGGAAGTCCAGGGGATAAACACACAGGAAGGAGAAGGAACCCTGCAACCCAGAGTCCGATTGCAGCCTCTCCCCAGCTGGGAATCAACAATGGCTGCACAGTTCGTGTTTGCTGGGAAGGCTGTCAGCATGGACAATGCTCTTTTCACACGGAGCTGTTTCCAAACAACGTTAAAATAGCAATGGTCACAATTAGTGCCAGGTCTCATATGACCTTGAGTGTGGCCTTACTCCTTTCCCAGATAAGTTTTTTAAGAATCTCTTAATGAACATGTTACATTGAATCTGTCCCAACTTCCTGCACTCCCTTGTGACTTGGCTTTTTACCTTGTCTGCTATAACTCTATACTGTCCTCATGCTTCTTGGGAGCCACACTGTGAACTCGAATCCTAGCAGGACTTGAAAGATAATAGCTTCAGAACCTGCCAAACTCATGTATCACTAACATAAAGACAGTAAAGTGTGACCCTCATTTGGGACATGATTTCTTGCATATCCTGATCTTCTACAAGAACCTCCCTTTCCGTTAACCCTACCACCATACACACTTAAACCTATGTGTTAAAAAGAAAAACTTCTTTCATAAATTCGGCTTCAGGTTGTCACATCCTGAAATTCCTTTCTGCAGTGAAGTAATGAGTCCAAGCTTCACCTTACTGGAGGCCTCTGTCGGGACCACTGTGTGTCTCCTACTGCACCACTGCTTACATAACTAAACATTCTACACTTTTAACATAAATACTCATGCATTGACTAATATGCAGTTACTGTTATGGATAGTGTAATTGCGGGACAGTAGTATATATACAGTGTAAAGCATGTTTTGATCAGAGACACGCTTCATCATAGTTAGTCAGGGAGGAGGAACACAGAGTGCACAGAGTGGAACTCAAGCCCCAACGTCGTCTGTCCTCATTTTCCATTTTCCCTTCCTCTGCAGACTTTGTAAACTGTGACACCTCAAAGTGAAGAAGAACCAAAGACTCCTGGGATGTGGAGCAGCAGGTGGCAGGAATCCAGTATGGTTCCCCCGCCCCCATCCCAGCCATCAGTACAGTTCTGGTTTGCCCCGGAGACCCAGGGATCGCAATCCTATCGTCATTGCTCTGGTCAGGATAAACAGGGATCTTGACGTGATGTAGGCCTGGAGTAGGACTTTCCGTCTGGTGCCCCCTGATCTCCAAAGCAACACTTTCCTGTGTTCACAGGAAACCCTAATGGATAAGAAACAAAGGTCACAATGCTTATCTTCTCCCAGACTGAAATGCTAAATTTTCTTCCACAAAAAAAAGGTTATTTTAAATTCTTATTTCTTACTATGCTTAATTTTCATGGTAGAAGGAAATTCTATTTCCAGGCCTAGAACTCGCCCTCTAGTGGGGCAGAAAGAGTGGCTGGGGAAGAAGTGAAGCCTGGCCTGGTCCACCCTGCTTTGGGACACTGGAGCTATGTAGTATGTGGTGTGGGCCCCTGGCTGTTTTACCTCCTCTGTGGGACAGCTGCACGCCTGTGACTTGCAGTGGGGAGCCTGGATCTTCTCAGTCTTCCAAACAGCAAAGCTCCTCGGCAATGCCACATCCCTGTGCAGATGGGACGGTGCTCACCCAGGCTACACAGTGTGCCAAGCACTGACCCAAATACTTAAGAAAAGAATATGGACTGCAAACCTTTTCCAGCAGGACCTTCTATTAGAGTCCTCTTCGAGGATCTGCGACCACTGAGACCCCAGCTGTTGGGCTGACTTCTGTGTGGGGTGAAGCAGGAACCACAGTACGGCCTAAGCAGCCCCCATAGCATGCACACATGCACGCACACACACAGTGACACATACACATGCACACACACACGCACACACACACCCCTCTGTTAAGCCACTTGTGGGAATGGCAGTTTTGCCTTCTAGGTAACATGTCTCTGTCAACCTGTATTGCTTGGGTTCAAATCATACGTGCCTGACAAAGTCTAATGACTAAGCCGACCGCTGCTCTAAAATGCTGTTCCCATAAAATGTGGCTCTGCTTCTCCAGTCTGGAAAGGGTTAATCAGCATGGGAAAAAATTCAGCACCCTGTAGCTTCTTTACTCCAGATGCTTGCGTGAGATCGTTCTATTTTCTCTTTTCCATTCCCTTAAATGACTCTGTCCTATACCACTAAGAATGGGACTCATGGCCTCCCTCATGGTACACAAGTGTCGTGGAACACTGAGGTATGCCACCAGTCCTTCCCAAGGGTTTCTTAAATGAGCCCCTGCTGTCACGAGGGAGATGATGCCACTGTGATTAGAAGAAGCAATGCATTGGCATAAAGAAGCAATGGTCACAACCACTGGAATTAACTGCAGTCATAGACGGTTTGTAAATCCATGGGCCAACTTCCACAACACCTGTATTCCAAGCCAGGCAGCAAAGCGGATTCTATCCAGGCTGGACCATGCTGACCTGCTGCTTAACAGAGGTGACAGAATGCATTCTGCAGCACATCCAGAGCTGACTTCTCAGGGAGCTGCAAGATGAAGGGTCTTAGGGTCCTTGCCACATGTGTGCCCTGTGCTTTGAAGTGGGACATTTTTATATGAGAGCCATTCACATTCTGGTGTGGATTGTGTCTTCTCTCTATACATGTGGAAGAACTGTTCCCAGTATTACAGGCCACGCTCACTAAATGTGACCATTCAGTTCCACTCACCCATTTCAAGGAGGACCTGTATCTCACTGTTTGCCCTATTCTGCCCCCTTCTCTGTGGTTCCTCCTAAGACTGAGGGGTGGGTTACTTACTGAGACCTAGGACCTTCTGCTCTATACAGTCTCAATCCTTTTTTGTGCTGTCCCAGAGTCTGGTTCTAGGCTGATGACGAGACTCCTTGCACAGCCAAGGGAAATATCAGGAGCCCATCCTTGTACAGAGCTCAGCATCTTACTTCCCAGTGGAAACAGTCTCATTAGAACTGTGTTACATTGTAAGGGTGAACGTTTAATGTCACCCATTCATCCTTCTTTGTGACTGATGGAACTTGTGCATGAAAGGCCCAGACATCTCTACAGGACAGTCTGGCTCCCTCCATGTTACCAGGGACATGTCTGGGAATAATTAGAAACCCCACTTACCAAACCCATGAGGATCTGCACCCAGAGGAAAGATAAACTTCTCCTCTTTCTGGGGAACATTTTGGAGAACTCCAGGCACTGCCCACCTTAGTCTGTCTTTGCTAATGGGTGAGAGCAGGTACCCTGAGGTATAAACTAGAACAGACATATTCCTGGCATTGTGGAAGGGGCAGAGAGGGATAACAGGTGTTTTTAAGGCCAGTTTCAATGTCAGATCTTTACATAAAAGTACAAAGATACGTTTTGTGTGTGTTTGTCTGTGTGTGTGTGTGTGTGTGTGTGTGTGTGTGTGTGTGTGTGACTAAGGCTGAGAACAATGCTATTCTATGGGTGCGCTGGCTGGTCATGCCTTTATTGTACCAGTGGGTAGTTCTTGCCTGGCAGACCAGTATTGTGAACTCGTTACATCACTGGTTGCTTGCATGAAACCTTCATAAGACCGCTGCCATCCATGTTCCACCACAGACAAGTCTTATGGGCCCCTCCCCTCCCAGAGGGACCAGACAGTTAAAGGTTGCAGGACTGAGGGTGTTGTATTCCTCTATTACATAGACACGGGTATGATTCACATACGTCAGGGAATCTCCATCCTGCTGTGTCCTTTCTGAAATGTATGACACCTTCAGCCAATGAAGAGCCATCCTGGGGCATCTCAACTCAATGTAGAGAGGGGCAAGCACCCCATAGACCACAGCCACTACGGCCCATGCATCCCTCCCACCCCTACAGACCAGGCAAGGTCAGTCTAGCTACAAATGAGGGACCCACAGAAGGTAAGTGGAGGGCAGCTGTTGGGGTGGGCAGTCGTTGGGGGTCACACATGCAAATACCTACCTGTACACTCCTCTGTGCTGGTTGTACCTGTGCCCACACTGCAGCAGACACTATCAGTTGTCAATGGTCACGAAAAGCACTCCTATTCACAAACATGCACAGGGCATGGGTGGACTAGAACACAGGCCTGAAGGGAGAGCATTCACTTGTCACCTTGAATATGACTGGTCTTGTCTAGGTTAGGGTCCCTAGACTTCCTAATAGGATGCCCAGTCATCTGACACTTGCTCTCTCAACGGGCCAGCCAATGGCTAAGGTTAACCTAGAACCAGCCATTGCTGACCTATACCAGACTATAGACGTGAGAGACCCAGCTTCCTGACTAGCTTGCCCTGCCCTGCCCTAGCCTGCCTTGTCCCCCATTCACCCCTCCACATCACAAGCCCCAGGACAACTCACATTCATTCATAAGCAGATCCACCCCTCCCTGTGCACCCCTACTAAAACCAACAGAAGAGAAGGCAAGCTCCAGATTGGTCCTTGGCCAGGAAAAGAGGACAAATGCCCTGCCCCTATGCTGCACAGTCCTGCCCTTAGGTGAGAAATCCCACGGAGTTGCGGTACTTGGGAGTCCCACACCAGGGCATTTAGTCGCAAGTGCACAGGGGCAGATGGCTAGATACTACCCCCTCCTGACTTTGCCTCTTCCCCAGGCTTGCATGTAGGTGGGCAAAACACCCTCGGGCTGGGTTGTATGTGTGAAGGATGCCCAGTCCCTGGAGTGGATCCCCCTTCTCCTGATCTCTCCGCCCTGCCACTCTTCCTGGCCTTTTTCCTGCTGGTACCCCTCCCTCCTCCCAGCCTTACTTCCCCCCTCTCTCCCCTCCCCTCTCTTTCTCTCCTTTGCCCTCCCTCGCCCTGCCCTCTCCTTCCCTGCCCTCCTCCCTGCTGTCCCATGCTTGGGGCGGGTGTTCCACCGCCCCCGCCACCACTGCCACTCCACCCCTGGTTGCAGAGAGAAGCTGCAGTGATAACTCTGGTGTGCATGGTGGAGTCGCTGCCTGGAATCCCTGAGCTTCTGTCGGATCCGGCCCGCTGCTCCCTAGCACATTGCTTGCACCGGAGCTATCCAGTGACCCAGTGGAGACAGCTGAGCCGAGTCTTATGAGCCCTCACTGCGGCGGGGCCATGCAGCCCCGTGGTTGTGTAGCGCTTTGGGTGCTGTTGCTGGCGCAGGTCAGTGATCAGGTGAGTCGCGCAGGTGCCGGCGGAGTCCCTAAGACCGGGAAGTGCCTTCCTCAGGTGGCTGGGCTCTGCAGCCCTGCATTCCCACTGAGGTGCTCTCACTTTTTCTAGCAAACACCTGCTTGCGCCCTGGGACCCTCAAATGCAGCGTCTGGGAGTCCGGGAGACCAGCAAACTCCGCTATCCTCCGGATCGGACTGGCTGGAAACCGATGGTAAGTCTGCGAGGTGGGGGCTCGCGGATTCCCCCAGGTAAGCGTCCGACACCACCCCACTGCTGCTAGTTGGCAATCCCCTGGGGCTCAGGACGCCAAGAGCTTTGAAGATGCGATCTTGCTTTTAAAACATTGTGAGCTCCTGCTTAAGGATGACCTCCCACAAATATCTGTATCATATTTTCCAGAGAAGCGGTAAAGGCATGCCAGTATTACACTGGAGAAAGGGTACTATATCTGAGCGTAGGAAGATCCTAGAACACTCTATATACTAACGTAATAAACGCATCATTAATGTAAATACACCAAACCTAACCCAGGCAGCCTTGCTCCCACGCCAGCTTCTTCACCCTCGCATTTCTTTCCCGCTGAAGTCTTCTCCGCCTTTGACTGACACACCTGGAGACAGAAGGTGACCAAATCAGTATCACTACCAGGAGGACATCACAAGTGAAGCTTTCCCTTGTGAGATGTTCTAGCAAGGGCGCCCGATGACTGAGAAAGCAGGCTAGCGCATAGTCGCTAGGAGGTTCTAGTCTGCGCTGGGTCCGCAGCACCCGCAACACGTGTTAGTTACTCTCCTGTCCTTTCCTGGGTCGGATTAGCTGGAGAGTGTTAGCAGCATTGGCGACCAAAGGCAAGCCAGTTTTAATCTTTTTGGTGGATTTTCAGAAAATTCCCACGATTAAAGAAGTGACCCTTTGGGAATCCTCATTATCTCGCTCTTCATCATGGTAAATTTATAAGAGCTGAATGTGCACACTGGTTGCTGAAATTCCCGATACTAAATACGAGGGTAATTAGGAAGGGGTGGATGAGTCTCGACCATACGACTGAGCACCGCTGGAGGGCGCCAGATGCAAACAGTACAGTGCGGTCAGACCGGTTGTCAGTGCGTTTGGAAGGGAAAGTTGTTTAGAGCCCACCTTCTGCAGCCTTCATCTCCCCCGCGCTTCTGCCTCTCCTCACAGTCATGACCTATAGACGACCTTACCGCTCTAACACTGCACTTTACCCTATGTTCAGAACAAAATCATAAACATTTCATGGGGACTCATGATGCCTTTGGCATTTGTTTATTGCCTGTGTAGGGTGCAGGGTGCTATGGTGGTCAGAGGATAGACACTCTGATTGTCAGATCAAACACTGGTTGTCAGGCTTAGCACGGAGCAGGCTGGGAAATCCAGCCAGCCCACCCGGGTCATGTTTATTGCACTAATGAAGACTTTTCTAAGATGATGCCATTATAGACAGAACATCTCTTCAAGGAAGAGAAGACACGCTTACTGCCTGAGGCCACAGGCCTCTCACTGCCTGGCATCTCAGTTCCTGATCCCAAGGGCAGTGTTTCCATGACAGGCACTTACCGGCCTGAACAGGGCGCAGAGTACCGAGGGTGTGAGCCTTTGCCAGGGTGGCGCTTAGTGGAGACAGGATGCCTGCACAGCTCTCTCCTGGTGCTGTCACCCCTTAGCTATCACAAGACAAAATGAGAACATGGACAGCCATCACCCAGCAGAGGCGAGATGTGTCAGAACAGAGTGTCAGAATAGAGCGCAGGGCCAAGAGTGCACTGTGACCCCGGGTCTGCACACGGTGAGACACCCGGTCTCTGGGATACGCGCTGATTGTTAAATTAGCTTTGGAGCTGAGTTTGGCTGAAAGTGAGACTTGTGAGATTCTTGCTATTTTTCTGGATGCATGAGGTAATTGTGCAGTAGGAAAGAGAGCCTCACATGCTCCTTGAGGCAATGATGGCTAAATAATTTGAGATCAATTTGATTAGCGAACATGAGTGCATCGGTTTACTTTTTTGATGACTCTATTTCGTTTTCTGTTTTTTTTTTTATTACTCAGCGGTTTTCCTCATATTTGTCTCTGTAATAGCATCCATGGTTACCGCCAAGAGCATAGCACACATTTTTAGCTTTTTAAAAACCTTAGGCTTCCAGATCCAAGGCAAAGTTCAGAAGTTCATTAGAATGTTAGTGGAGGGGGTGTCGTTGGAGTGATGGCTCTGAGATTATCTGAGTGCCTGCTGCTTTTCCAGGGGTCCCCATCTGGGTCCCAGGACCTAGGTGCCTCAGAGCTTCCTGTAATGTCAGTTCCAGAGAACCTAGCAATCCTCTGTTGGCACCTGCTCTCATATGGTACATCAAACACACACACACACACACCCTCACACACAAAGACACACTCACACACAAAGACACACACAGGCACATACACACTCACACACAGACACACACATTCACACACACCGACATACACACTCATACATAGACACACACAGACACTCACATACACAGACACATACACACACAGACACACACAGACATACACACTCTCACACACTCCCACACACAGATACACACACACGCTGCACACACACACTGCACACGTCTAGTTAAGTAAAGTGCATTTTTAAAAGATACCTAATTGGACATAAAGGATGTATATTTTTGACTGTATATTCCAGGTTTGCAATGACGTTTATTTAGACGTATATATCCTGAGATAGGGCAGGCCCAGGCCAGGCTGTGCTCATGAGTGTTTGGGGCTTGTGGTAGGACTGGGGGCTCTGACTCATGGCATATACAGATTCCTACGATGGCTAATTTCAAGCAACCAGTGTGAATGCATGTGAGGGCTGGGTATTCCAGACCAGCCTTCACATGGCTTTTTGCTGTCCCCTCTACTAAGTGGTGGCTGCTGACCTGGCACACCCACGGGTACGCCTGATCTCAATGCCATCATTTCCAGATGGGAGCCTTCCCAGACATGAGGCTGTTCTCATGAAACCTCGTATAATCAAGTCACTGGGGGTTGTGAGTCAGGGAGCCCTTTGTGAACTTTGTCTCATTGCAAACATCTGCATAGCTTAGGCTTATTTAAAGGATTATCAGGCTGCAGGAGTCTTGTTCCTTTTTAAATCATAAGTCACTGGTTTGGGGAGTGATTATCTTAACACATTACACATTAAGTCAGGTTATAGCTTTCAGTTTCCTGCCGTTACTCTTTGTCTTCGCTGGTCCAGCAAGTGCGGTGGGATGCTTGCCTTCTGAGCTCACTCACTGTAACCTCCAGCCCTGAGCCGTCCACGCATTTGTGAGCATTTGATTCTAGGCCTTGATAAAATCAAGGTTTCTCAAGCCCTGGCAGGAGTAACACTTTGCTGTGCTGTTGAGATTCGCTGTCCACCAGCTTCCCTAGATGCAGGGGCAGCATTCATTCTCCTTTCCCCCTTAGTGACAGCCAAAACCATCTCCACAAAAAGCAGAGCACTTCCCAAGAGAAGCAGCCTTGCTGAGACCATGATGCTACCTGGAAGCCAGGTCCTGGTCACAGCAAGGCATTCGGTCCCAGGTCCAGCACACAATGTCTCCTGAAAGCTGGCACTGGCCTTTCCAGAGAGTTTGGTAAATACAGTGAGATGAATTGCATCAAAAACAATAATTAAATATCAAAATGCTCAAGGTTCACAACTTAAAAGTTTGGGGCATTGAACCCTCCCTTGATACTGAAGTTTTTGAGCCATGGCATTAATAGCATGGTTCTTCTGAATGTCTCTTCTTCATGGTACTGCGCTGGTCACCAAATCATCCCCAATGAGAGTGTTTGCAAATCTTTATCCATGATTCACACCAAGTCACTCACCCCAGGAAGCTGGGTGTCAGACATTTATCTAAACAAGACTCATCTATATAAAAGCAAATTATTAATAATTGCCAGACACAATTAATACTCTATGCCCCTTTCTCAAATAAAATAGATTATCTCACCTCCAAAGTAGAGGCCCCAAGAATATAGGTTATACCGCTGGAGCATGGTTTGCATTGTTAGCTAGCAGTCACATCCTTACTCACTGATTGGCATAGATTCATTGCACATACCGGTTTGCAGGTTTCCATGCTTCCTGAGGACTTCTGTACATAAATCTTCCACGTACCTTAACACACCCACTCTCTCACCCTCTCCTCTCTCCCACCATTCTCACTCATTGCCCCAGAGAGGCTCACATCTTACTTAAATATTGTATATGAATATAAGGTTATACATCTGTGGAAAATACAGGCTCTCCACAATAATAGAGAAGATGGTATATTTGTTGTCTGGGTCTTTTTTTACTTACTTTGATGATCTATGGTTGCATGCATACTTTGTCCTGCAAGCAAAGAGCTTGGTTCTTTACCCCTTTCTTGCATGCGTGTGCAAATCTATCTATGTCTATGTGTGTGTGTGCATGCGTGCATGCACATGCTTGTGTCTATCATTTTCCCATATCTGTTCACCTGATGGCCAACACCTAGGTAGATTCTATCCCTTGGTTACTTTGAAAAGTGTTCGTTGTCTCTGCAATATGTTGACTGAGAGCCCTCCAGGTATATATCGAGGCAAGGTGTGGCTGGATGATGTGACCATGCTCACCCCTCTGTGTACAGTGACGCTCACTAGTTAGGCTGACAACAAGATTCGTGCCTCTTGCCTTTATTGCACTACCCTTGCAGGAGGGGGAGGCATCTAGAAGCCATACGGGGGACCCCCTCATGAGGAGCCAGGTGTGCTAGCTAAGAGCACCCTGGCAGCTATGCCTACCCCACAGTGCAGAGAGCAGGGGAGCTGTCCCTCTAAGGAAAGTGCTTTGGGGAACTGCAAACCAACAAAGTGCGGACAGAGGATATACCTACACTGTCTCCTCAGACATGCTGAGGCCTGCTGTGCTTGTCTGTCTCCCTTCACCAGATACCAGATCATCTGATCCTTCACACCCCTACAGAAAACAATAAACCAATGTGTCTGACCCCACCAAAGCTCAGTCACCAGCTCTGATGCAGGTGTCCAGTCACCAGCCAGGGCCTGCTACCTTCCTAATCTATAGTTGCTACCCAGTCCAGTCTGTTAATCTCACTTGCTAGATCTACAGATGAAGCTTGGGACTGGAGAGAGACACACAGATGCTGTGGACCTGAAGGAGATGGGAATCTTAGGAGCAGAGCCCTGGCCTACCTTCTGCTATGTGGCAGGCTCCATAATCTTGTCATCCTCGTGTCTTCACCCAGCATGGTTGTCAGAGAACATCCTGACAAGGCACCCTGCTTTTAATCTCCAACCTTCCTCGCCTCTCCTAAACCCAGCCACATGCCTTTTGTGGCCTGTCACTGACTGCCACGTGTTTCTTCTGTTTCCCCTGTTTATTGCTTGGCAGGACAGAAAAGCATCACAGACAAGTGACTGTGTTCACTCAAAATAATTTAATGATAAGTACATGGATATTGCTTCCCTATAATTAAATAATACTTTAGACACAGTCTGCAAACTGTGTCTGCTCCTGATGAATCAGAAAAGAAGCCTTGGTTACCAGGAGTCTAGCAGAGTTACCTCTTACGTAGAAATCTGTTTATACTCCAGGGAGAACCCATGTGTTTAGAAGGCTGGAACCAGGAAAGCTCCAAAGGTGCTGTCTGAAGGATGACCTGCCGCATTGTCATCTTAGACCCCTCCAGTCCCCATGCTTAGAGTGGGCTCTTTGAAAAGACACCTGGAAGTACCTCCAGAGCAAGGCCTGACACCTTGCCGACATGTTGCTTTCAGCTATTAGAAAAACTGCAAGCACAAAAGCCAGCCAACACTCATCGGACACACGCACTACATGCTTAATTAAATATTTTAAAGACATAAACCGAGCTAGCTAATCTCAAACTAAAATATTTTTTTAACCTTGGCCTCGACAAAGCTACCTTGGCCACAGGTCTCAGCTGATAACACGGCTGAGCAGCCCAGCCCGTGGCTCCTACCCTTCTGGAAATAGCCTCTTCCCAGATGGTAGACACAGAGAAGATATTGTAGACGGTGGTATGAACCGGGAAAGTCCTGGTTATCATCTTAAAAAATAAGATCCTTTCTCAGAATGGCAGAAAAGCTTCGATATACATAGGACCATGTTGGAACTCAGAAAAGAAAGTCCCTCTCTGCTATCTGCGGAAGGTGGGGGTCCAGGTGTAGGACTAGATGATTCTTCAGTCTTAGCCATGTAGGTCTGATAGGATCTTGGAGGGTTTTTTATGGTTTTTGTTTTGTGTTTTTTCTTTTACTTTTATGAATTAGTTTAGTTAAATGCTCTTTAAACCAAGACACCATAGAGTATAGTGGTAAGGCCTGACCCAGAGATGTCCTGCTGACAGTGTCCTGAGAACCCAGATGGACAAAAGGGAAAGCAGGGCAACAGTAAAGTCTATGGTGGCTCCATAGAGGGTCCAGCGCGAGTGAGCATCTCTGTAGAGTAACCCATGATTCCTGGGATGTGTCTGCAGCCTACCATTCCTCCTGTGTGTTCAATGACTTCAGAATTAAATAAACAGCAAGAATATCTACCATGGTTTTTTTTCTCTTTCAGTTATGGTACTTGAAGCCAAAATGTCTTGTCAGTTCAGTATAGGTTTTTATACAAAATATAAAGCACATGAAGAAAGGAGTGCTTCACAGCTGTCATAAAACAAGACCATCTGCTGTTTCCACCCAGTAAATGATAGGGGAGGGGGGCTTCAACATCCACCCAGTCTCAAATTCATATGGAGGGATAAACAACAGAGCTAAATGGGAAAGTGTTGGAAGCCACCTTCCAATAAATCTCCACTGCTGGGACAGTTTGTTACCCCATACAGCAGATTCCACTATACATAAAAGGGAGAGCCAATGCCACATCAAACAAGAATTGCTCTTCCAGGGTTATGTTTCATTACTAGCCCAAGAACTATCCCGTGTAGCCAGTCTGAGACTCTTCTCAGAACTCCAGGATTCCTCAGCCTCTGTTTCTTTTTCGATTTCAGAGTATGACCTGGTTTCTGTCTACGAGGTGGACCACAACGGAGATTATGTATCCCATGACATCATGCATCACCAGCGGAGGCGGCGGCGGCGAGCAGCGGCCCAGCCAGGAGGTGATGCCCTCCACCTGCGACTGAAGGGCCCCAGACATGACCTCCATCTCGACCTGAGAGCTGCCAGCGACTTAGTGGCTCCCGGATTCATGGTGCAAACTCTCGGGAAGGGAGGCACCACGTCTGTGCAGGTGTTACCACCAGAGGAGTTCTGCTTCTACCAAGGCTCCCTAAGGTCCCAGGGGAATTCTTCAGTGGCCCTATCGACCTGCCAAGGTTTGGTGAGTATGGATAGCTATCCAAGGGGAGTGAAGTATCAATGGGGGCGGGAGAGGAGAGGCAAAACCAGGAACCCTGGAAACATTTTCACCTGTTCTGTTACCCAAGGAGACATTTTTATGGTCTGTGACAGCAGGTGGAAATTGCCAAGCAATTTAAAATTCTTTCAAATATTCCATGCTCTTTTCTTGGGTCGATGGGGGTCTCTGTACCCACCCTTTTGTCTTCTAAAAAAGGAAAACCGTAAGAACACTTCTGTTTTAAAGGAAAGCATAAGGAGTTGTGCCCAGGTCTGAAGACATGAATGAATGATTGTTGTTCTTGTTGTTGATTTCATGTGTGGGCCCACAGGGAAAACTGTAGAAACTGTCATTGTTTTGAACCAGTCACAGTGTTAATGACTTATTCATCTTGGCTATTTGATGGGTTGTCTGAACCCACTAGAATGTTGTGTCGTCCATCTTGACAATGGCTGTGGACTTACAATCGGGACATTCATCCGTGCTGGGTCCGTGCTGGGTCCGTGCTGGGCCCGTGCTGGGTCCGTGCTGGGTCCGTGCTGGGTCCGTGCTGGGTCCATGCTGGGGCCGTGCTGGGTCCATGCTGGAATCGTGCTGGGTCCATGCTGGGTCCATGCTGGAATCGTGCTGGGTCCGTGCTGGGTCCGTGCTGGGTCCATGCTGGGGCCGTGCTGGGTCCATGCTGGGGCCGTGCTGGGTTCGTGCTGGGGCCATGCTGGGGCTGTGCTGGTCCCGTCAGACTATGAATCTATCTGGTGCTTCCCTATCTCTGAGAATCTAAGCAGACATTTCTCGCAGCTTCAGGGAGCTCAGAACAAGGAGCATGTGGCCAAACTGGGATTTTGTATCTGCGTCGTTTGTCTCATTGCTATGACAAGATGTTCTCGCAAAGGGGACTTAAAGTGTCTCAGTTTTCAGTTCAGGCCATCATGGCGGGAAAGCCACGGTGGTAGCAGATGGTGACATTACATCTATGGTCAGGAAGTGCAGGGAGACGAATCCTGGCACTCAGCTTTTTCTCCCCGTTTGTTACAGTCTAGGCCTCCTGACCATGGAATGGTCTTCCAACTCAGTGGACCTCATCTAAATGGCCTGTCACAGGCACAACCAGAGGGTTGTTTCCATGGACACCCTCAGTCCTGTCAAATGGGCCTTAGACAGTAACCATCGCTGCGAATATCTCCCCTAGGCTTACCCAGGTCTGGTTTACAGAGTAAGTTACAGAAAAGCTAGGGCTGTTACACAGAGAAACCCTGTCTTGAAAAACCAAAAGTGTGGATAAAAAAGAAAATACATAGTGTCAAAATATTTCTAGATCTCGAGGATGTTAAAGATTTACCAGAAAATATGTGAGCATTGACTGCACCTCCAGAGAAGACTTCTAGTCTGCCTTATATTGAATCTCCTCCTTGCAATGGGAGATCTCAGTCCTTGTGTCTCATTAGAAATCTGTGCTTATGTGTGAGAGTAACAGATGCACAAAGGATGGTCACAGCCAGCTCCTTATAACACCTAAGCACATGCAAATGTCAAATGTTTTAAAACACTTTTAACATATGATAGTTTCCCTTTGGTGAACGCTGATGTGCGCTGATTTCATGCTGGCTTCTATTGTCAGAGTTTTGGGTTAGCGAGTGGACAAAGCATATGGGCTAGGGCGGGGGTTACCTAGAATTCTTGTCAAGCATGAAAACACATGGATGACTTATTATACACTACCAAGAAAAATAAATCTTCTGTGATTAAGGACCCAAACTTTCCAGGTATCACACACACACACGCACGCACAAGACATCCTTGACTTTCTTCACAAAAGACTTTAATCCAGAAAGGGAAAGTGTCTGTGAGCTCTGCCTTTCCGAATTCAGCCACCTTGGATTTGTCCATGGAGATTTGGGAAGGTGCTTTTAGTCAGCACTGGGGATGGAGGTGCAATGATGACCTGGGGGTTCCCAGAAGCAGAGCCCCCCACAGTAGCTTGGTTACTCCCTTTAATATGCCCGTTAGTCTAGATAATTGGCAGCAGCTTGAAATTTTTATTGTCTTTTAACTTTGGGGAATTAACATCCAAAGCTGTAAGCATGCATTGTTTGAAGACAGAGCAGTGAGAGAGAGTAGACCAGAAGGCCTCCTCTGGGCTATAAACCATGGGAGCCAATATTGGGACCACAAGAATGTGCTTCATCCTTGACCAGATGCACAGAGCATAGCTTTTCTTTCTCGTCTAGCAAAAGGATTAGAGGTGTTCGAGGCAATGCAGGGCAAATGAATGGCATTTTAAACAAAATCACACATGTCCTCCATCTTCAGACAATACAGACATGGAGCTGGTCCCCATAAACGAAGTTTATGTCCGCTTTCGACAAGCTGGAGTTATCTGGAAAGAGGGAACCCCAACTGAGACAAGGCTGCCCTAAGATCCAGCTGGAGGCAAGCCTATTAAGGCATTTTCTTAATTAGCAATTGATGGGGAAGATCCCAAGCCCTAGCGGGTGGCGCCATCCTTGAGTTCTATAAGAAAGCAGGCTGAGGACGGTATGAAGAGCAAGCCAAGATGCTTGGTCTCTGCATCAGTTCCTTCCTCCAGGTTCTTGCTTGAGCTCCTGTCATAACTTCCTTCAGTGATGGGCTGTGAACTAGAAGCATAAGCCAAAGAAAATCTTTCCTTCCCAATTTGCTTTTGGTCACGGTCTTTCACACAGCCATAGAAACCTTAATTGAGACAAGTTGGTAAGTCCGCTCTGCGTTCCTGATTGTGGTCACCCTGTCGTTCAAACCTCGGCACACTGGGTGACAGCGCCTTTCGTGTTCATTGTTCTACTGATCCACACATTCAATTGAAGTCAGTGGCAGATATCAGCTCTCCCATGAATTCTCCCACTTGCTGTTTATCCTGCGGATACAACCAGGGCCTCCCTGCAACGTACCTGAGACTCGAGCTGAGACTCACACAGGGTTGTTTCTCCCATTGGCCCCATGGATGCTGCTCTCCAATGGGAGGCAGGAAGCCAGAGAAGATTTTGTGCTCTTCTTGACGTGTGTCCATGGTAATGTTGAACTTTTCTCCATGCGCTGGGAGTCAGCAAGGAGGCGGGGTCAGGGCGCTGCAAGCTCAGCTCGGCCTCTTAGATAGGTCTGTGATGGGAATTTGTGAGGTAAGAGAGAGGAGAAGCCCTTGTTAGTTTGGACAATGAGGTCAAGCTTCAGACTTCTTCGTGCAAACGTAGATTGTCTCTGTGGTTTCATGCAGGCACGTCAGGTCCTACAGGGGAAATCTTGAGCCCGTGACAGCTGACGGCCTTTACATGAACAGTCTGATTTCTGCACAAATCCAGTCTTGTAGAAACAGCTCTAAATTGTCCTCCAGCGGTATCTGGAGGCCTTTTCTGGAAAGACAGCTTAAGCACTTTGTTATCTAAAGGATTTGTATCTAGTGAGCACAGGCTAAAGCCATAGATTTCATTATTACCCATGTTTCGGCTGAGGCCAGCGGAAGTGCTGGAGGCAAGATCTGTCTAGCAGGAAATGCTGTGTGCCCTCTGCTTAACCCAACTGCTTTCCATCAGAAAACATACATGATTAAGAATGTAGTGTGTTTGCCATTCGCTAGAGAGACTGGTGTATGGCTCTAAGAAAACCCAATTTTCAAATAAGTATGTGCGGATACACTGCCCCCCCCCCATCTACCTCCACCAGCACATTTGATCTCCGAAACATTCTCCTGATAGTCTTCTAGGGAATGGAGGTTACTGTGAAAGTTAATTGATAGTGCTATCCTGTTGGTAATAAATAAATATTTACTGGAAAAATAAGATAAAAAAAAAACTAAAACAAGCAGTTCTTTAGACGCTACAGTCAGAACTTGGCGTCCTGTCCAAGTTTAGATTTTATTCTCAGCTTGACAACAGTTGGAATCACCTGGGAGAAGAAACCGTCAGCTGAGTAAATTGCCTCCAACAGGTTGGCTTGTGGCCATATCTGTGAAAGACTGTTTTGATTGATGGTTAAGGTGGGAGAACCCAGTCCATCGTGGGTAGCACCACCCCTAGGCAAGTGGGCCTAGGCTGTGTAAGAAAGACCTCAGAATGAACTGCGGAGCAAGCCAGTAAGTAGCATTCCTCCACGATTTCTGCTTGTCTTCCTCCTTGAGTTTCTGCTTTGATTTCCCTTGGAGGTAGACTTGCAACCAGAAGGTGGAACCTGAGATAAGCCCTTTCCCGCCAAGTTGATTTTAGCCATAGTGTGTTTTTTTTTATCAAGCAACAAAAAAGCCATCTAGAATAGTTTTAATAACAAATGCCCCCCAACATGGTAGCTCTGCAGCTTGCTCACTCTGCACCCCAGAAGACTCTTGCTGTGTGAAGCAAATGGACAGATGAGGGAACAAGAAGTGTGGGCCGGAGGAAAACCAGAAAGAGGGTACCTCAGCCCATCTTGGTAGGAAGTGGGGACTGTCCAAAAGTCCAAGCTCCAGTCTCAGGCAGAGTTGGGTTGCTATAACCAAAAATAGAGGCACAGCAAACAGTGTATGGGGAGAGGCTGCTAACACTGCTAAACTCTGGAACCCCATGACAGCACCGCCAGGGAGCCCTGAGGGGAAGGATTTTACATGTTAAACCTAAGAATATTACACTGGGTAAGACCTCTCAGTGCTGAAATTATTTCTGAGCATCTTGGTAACTGCCTCCAAATACTTTGACTGAAATTACATTTTGCTAAATAAACATACACTTTCTAACAAAAATTGAGTCTGTTAGACTACATCCTCTATCTAGTTGACATCCCCATGTCTGCTGTCACCGCCTACCGCAAATACACTGAGCTGTGGCACCCCTGGACATCGTTGATACTTTGACAGCGTAAGAAACATTCCAGAGGGCAAGAGGAAGGGCATAAGCCCCGTCGTCTCTTTTCAGATAAGGAAGTGTTTAGTAATGAGACTTCCTGGACAAGGGTGATGATGGAAATGCAGTAAGAGTAATATTAACTTAGAAAATGGATGCATCCATGTAACCTACTCAGAGATAAATACTGCCTGCTTGGTTGCACAGATTTACTGAGAGTGCATGCAGCTCCGTCTTTTCACTGTAAAATGTGCAATCAGCACAGTGTAGCTATCACCACACTCTAACCTGACACAGACACACCCACTCCCCCAAACTCCATACGGTTTGCCCCCTTCCCCTGGTCCCCAACCCCTGTCAGTGCACGTATGCAGCTACCCTGTGGTGTCTAGAAAGCACTGGTTATGTTTATAATTATGGTTATATTACATCATAATCATTCGCTGGTCCTAGGTCTCACAGGTTTTCATCCCCCCTCTCCTGTGATGATCCTTGAAACGGGGATGAAGGAACCAGATATGGGTATTCCTCTTGGGGATGAGCACTCTGCAATTCCTTGTTCTCTGCTCAATGACCGGATGTGAGTCTCTGTGTTGATTGTCATCTCCTGTAAAACACACCCTTCTTGAGCCAGACGATGGTGGCACCCGCCTTTAATGTTACCCAACACTTGGAAGACAGAGGCAGGTGGATCTTTGTGAGTTTGAGGCCAGCCTGGTGAGTTCCAGGCCAGGCTCCAAGGTGACACAGAGAAACCCTATCTCTAAAAAGAATAAAAATAAAAACGAAAACAACAACAAAACCCTCTCTGATGAGGACTGAGAATAATAATATATGTGCATAATAATAAGACACTTGGATGAGTTAGTTTGGTACTATGTAAATTTTAACAATGTAAAATCTTTAGGTTCTCCTCTAAGGCCTGTGACCTTCCTAGCTGTAAGTTCTTGACCATGTTAGAGATGCCAAGCTTTTTAGACTAGCCTATGAATCCTTCAAGGGAATTTGTGTTCTTATCTTCGTGTCCTCAAATTGTTGTTATTTACTAAGTAAAATCAGTTTTCTTATAATGAATTACTGTCTTTCAAATTTATAAACAGAAATATTAGCTCTTGGAGGTAGTACAGTTCCTGAATATGTGCCAAACACCTAACAAGCCCTGGATTCAGACCTGAGAACCACGCTATCGGAAGAGAGAAAAGGGGGAGAGAGGGAGAAAAGTTATTTCCTTCTTTATTTTGGGATATTCATAAAAATAATATTAGTTCTATAATCCATTTCATCCAATTTCTTTCTACAATGAATGCTAAACACGAAATTCTCCTTTGGGGTCTATAGAGTGGTTTGACTGGCCACTAGAAGTTTCGATGAAACTATTTTAGATGCTCTATTAGTTGGTGCTTCCAGATGAGTTTGTTAAGAAATCTGTCTTATTGGCAATGACAAGAATATATTTTCTTAAAGTATTTCAGGCTAGTTCTATACTTGGAGTTGCCTTTTGTCAAAAAAGCAAATCTGGTTTCTTAATGATATTGGTCATAATGTTTATATGAACTTTAGTGCCCCCAATACAAAGTATCATTATTTCATCACTACTCCTGAAATTAAGCTATTCTCTTGCTTTCAAAAATAAGAGCACATACATGTCACAGTGATGTGATAAACACGTCCTTGGTGTGTAAGCGGCCCCCTCACGTGGTTGGAGAGTCGCTTGGGGAACTGGTTTGAATTGTACTAGGTCTCATTTCCAGCCACAAACTCCAGGAATTCCCTGGAAACTCCAGTCATTGAGAGATTTTTCCAAAGCAGCCAGTAAATCCTAGAAAATGTTGAAACTCTGCCAAACTGTCAACCGACGGGGAAATGCTCTAGGGCCAGGGCTATGAGAAAGCAGGAGTCGGAAGGAAGAAGTCAGCATTGAGGAGACAAAGGGGAGGATCCAAGTTTTAAAGCCTTGTCTGGCAGTGGCATCTGAGGAAATGTCACTGGCGGCATTGACTCCACCTTGGGAGACAGGGCCTGTGCTCAAAGGAGGTTCTTATAAGGAAGTATGTCAGGCAGCTGTGGGAAAATGCCAGGGGTTTCCAGAAGTCTCTACTGGTTACATTGGTTCCATAGGAATAGATACAATGGTTAAAAGCAAAAGTTTGTTTGGTTTTTAATGTTTTGTGTTTTCAAATTATCATTTAATTACAACATTTCTCCCTTGTTTTCTTTTCCTCTAAACTCTCCCATACAACACTCATCTCTCCTCCAAATTCTTGGCCTCTTTCTCATTAATTGTTATTCTATGCATATATGAAAACACACACACACACACACACACACACACCACAATCCTAAACATAACCTGTTCAGTTTAGTTGGTGTGTTCTCCCCCAGAAAAGACAGGTTGCCTCTCCCTCTCTCAGATTTTTTTAGTTGCTCATAGTTCTTCGTATAGAGTTGAGTTTTATTATTCTTGCATCAGTTTTTTGAGGTTATGAAACTGAGATCGTAAATGGTGGTGTGCTTTGCCAACACACCAAGCCAGTGTGGAATTTAGACAGTCTAGGATGAGGCTATGAACATTGTGTGTGTGCGTGTGTATGTGTGTGTGTGTGTGATATTATATTTTTGTTAAAACACAAACAACTGGAAGACCTCAAATGGTAGACTTTGTGTAGTGTCCTTGGCAGTAAAACCACTGTAGCCTTTGGAGTGTGCACCAAGCAGGCTGGGAGGATGGAGTGGCAAGCTCCCCTCATGGTTTCCCTGTGGAGCTTCTAACGCCCTTTGGTGATGAAGCAGCGTTACCCCTGGCACCACCCAGGGAAGAACGCTTTGCTTTCTTACTGTGGTCAACCTTATAGCCATAATTTCTATAATGGTCATGGGATCCTAGTGGGATGGAGTTGTGCAGACCTGGCGCACACAGGCCTTTCTCCCCAGGCGGGCTGTGCTTGCCCTGTGTCACCGGTTAAAGAGCCTGTTCTTTGTGTGAAATGAAAAGCAGTGTAATTTTTTCCCAAGAGGCCCTGAGGCTGTATCTAATGACATGTACAGGGATAAAGTGGTGCTCGGGGGACTTGTATGCACAAGTGTATGTGTGTGTTTTCCATCTGTGTGTTTGGCACATCTAAATCATTCCAGAAGGAGCAACCCGGGAACCGTTATCCTTGACTGGAGGCCAGAGTCTGAATCAATGCGAGTTTGTCCATCACCAGAGGCCTGTTCTTCCTCCTTGTGGTCAATTCTCGAAACCAGCAGCCACGGCTGCACTTGTGTTATTTCCCCATTCTTTTTCAGGTCTATATTGATTTACCAAATTTTATTTCAATCTAGAATATTATCATCCTTTGGCACTTACTGCTGTCTTGTGCTTTGTTAGTAGTTGGCTTTTGTTTTTTAAAAAAATTTTAGTTCGAGGACAGCCTGGTCTACAAGAGCTAGTTCTAGGACAGGAACCAAAAAGCTACGGAGAAACCCTGTCTCGAAAAAAAAAACAAAAAAAAAAAACAAAAAAAAAACGGAAATATTTTTTTATTTTTTAAGGAATAATATCAAGCATTTTAAAAATTGGTGTTAATTTCATATTTTTTACTTTGAAATAATTATAGGAAACTCAATAAAAGATAGCTGGTTTACAGAAAAATCACTCTGTCTTTGGTTGTGAATCTGGCCTTTCAACAGTGAGCCATCTCTCCAGCTCAGAAGGCAGAGGCAGGCAGATCTCTGTGAGTTCAAGACCAGCCTGGCCTACAGAGTAAGTTCCAGGACAGCCAAGGCAACACAGTTAGAATCCCTGTCTTAAAGAAAATGGATTTCCTTTTCTCAAACAACTGTAAGTAGACTTAACAAAATGACTATCAGACCAAGTCATCACAATTTTGAAAAAAAATTTAAAAATGCCATTTTTTTTAACAAAACTAAACCTTCCATAAGCTGGTTTGTTTCCAGCTCAATTTGCATGAGGAATTGACTGAAGGAAAACCAGATTCGCTGATTTCTAAATTACAAACCTTGTGTTGATATTTTGCTGACATAAAATGTTGATTAAATATGCATTAGGAAATTACGTGATATCTGTTCAGTTCTGTCTTTGCACCTTCTAGAAAATACAGAGACGCCACCCTGGCTGTGGCTCAGCCTCTCAGCCTTGTGTCTCACTCAGCAGGCGCAGGGCAAGGATGAGGGAGTCTCTTGTGTTAGTGTCCTGAGAATGGGACTTCCTACCAGGCAGAGTCTTCTGTGAAAGTCCTACCTTTCAGGGGTGGAGAGGCCACTTGGTGTAAGATAATCAGCACACTAGAAATGATTTTCCTTATGTCAGGTAACTGAGCCAGGGAGTGAACAGCTCTTCAGCCAACACGCAGGACTATCCCAATCTCCTGCTGCTGGCACGAAACCCTCTGACAAACGTAGAAGATCACAGGCTTGTTTTAGGGCACAGCCCACGGCAGTGCGAAATTAAGAAGTCAAAGCAGATGCTCACACTACACCCACACTCGGGGCAGAGAGAAACAAATACATACATACGGAGACTCACCTCACACCTTCGCTACAGTGCAGGATCCAAGCATGGGGGAGGGTGCTGCCCACTTTAGATTGGGTCTTCCTGTATCAATTAAAGTAATCCAGAACATACCCAAAAGACATGGCCACACCCCGTCCTGATCCACCCAGCGCCTCACTGAAACTTCCCGGTGACATAATGTGAACGGTCCTTCTAGAGCATGGACAACCCAGAACCCCAGAACGGGGGTGCTTACCTTGGAAAACAAACTGGGGGAGAGAGACTTATGGCAAGGGGATTCAATCAGGAAGCTGGTTGAAAGGGCACCAGGAACTGAAAGTAGGATGGAAAGGAGCATCCGGTGTGGGGCTGACATGCTTTCATCCGATCTGATGCCTCTCGCCAGCCTGGCTGCTGTCCACAGAGCTTCTGCCTCCATTATTCGTGGGCAGTGGGGACCTCAAGGGGGAGCATGACCACTGAGTGAGGCTTCCTCAAAGTCCCCACCTCAGGACACGGTGCAGAGGAACTGTTGTGATCCTGTTCTCCTCAGCCCCTCCCTGCACACTATAAACGATATGGCACAGACAAGGCCAGAAAAATCATCACACTCTGTGACAAATATGGCTGATACTAACCTTTAGTGACATCCCACGACAGAATGCAAACAAGATTTCAAAATATTTTATTCTCTCCAGAAACGTTATTGGAACTACAGTGAGCAAAGAGAAGTAGAAATATCAAGCCGACCCTTGGGTCAGGCCTTCTCCGATGTAAGGCATTGTTTGCACACTTAGGACGGCCGTTTGAGCCACACTTTGGGAAGAAGGTTGCCTATCCTCAACACCTGGGAGATCACTTGGTGTGCAACAAGGGGTCCTGGATGAATCAAGTGCGCAGAACAGCCAGCGCCTGACTCTGTGCTCCTGGTGCAGCAGTCAGGGGAACTATAACCCTCCTTTTATTTGCAGAGATTATGTAACTGAAGCCTGGGGAGTTTTGGCTATTCTCTCCAAGGGTCATCACTAGGCAATAAAATAAAGAGTGATGGATTGCGGAATAATAAGCCAAAAGAGAAGCTTGCATGTTTTATAGCCCGGATCTATTTCTAGTTAAAACGTACCCTTGCGGAAAATTCTGGAAAATATCTAGTAAATGCTTAATTCAGTACACAGGCCTTGTGCAGAGTCACAGTCGTTATCTGTTTCTGAAGGCCACTACCACAATTTAACATTTTCTGCGCCCATCCCCCACACAGCTGGCACCTCTCAAGGCTGTAACCAGCTAAAAGCAGTTTGGATCTAATGTCGAAAACGGCTTTCCACCTCTTGCTCCGGCAGTCACTTATGCTAATTAGGAAAGAGCTCCGGGGTTACTCAATTTAATAAAGTTAAGCATCCAAATTGCCTGCGTTGGTTGAAGTTTCCTGCCCTCCCCCACAGGTAGGAATGGCCAGGAGGTGTTTGTCATTCAGTCTGGTCTCTTCCTCGTGGAAGGAATCCACCAAAGTACCTCCTGGTTCCTCAAAGTGTTAGGATTAAAAATTAAAAATTTTCTAAACAATCCCTTCAACTCCACTGTTTAGAAATAATAGCAGCATGGAACTTCATAGAGCCACGGTTTCCAATGAATTTAATTCTAAAATACTGACAAGAATTATGGAAAAGTTGCCATTTACTTAAACCAGGAAAATTATTCCTACTGCTGACTAACAACTGTAGAAAGTGAAAGGCAGACAGTTGAGAAACCCCCAGCAAAGCTTCTGGCTACGTCCTTATCAGCAGTGCCTGAACCAGAGAAAATCCAGCCTAGACCTCACCGGGGAACCTGCCGGGTCTGCTTGCCCTGGGGGAAAAAGTGCATTTGCAAATCACAGGGTCTGAAACAACTTAACCACCTCTGTTTCCAAGTGAGAACAAGCCATTAATCTCCCAGGCTGCAATTTAAATGTCAAAAGGTCTTAAAAGCACACACTAGTACACTATTACAATTAGAATTACAGTATCACGTAGCAGCTTTCATTAAAGTTGTGTCTTATACTATGTGTGAAGAGATAAGACTGTAAATGACAGCAACCCTACAGTTTGTGTTCTTTCCAGAATCCAGATCCGACCACGAGGGCAGTGTGGAGGGCTTCATTTTTACAGCCTATCCCACTCGTTTGTAGAGTCTGCCATTTAAACCTCTTATTTGGCAATTATTCACAGATTATATTTCACATTCATGCCACTAGCTGCCAAGTGGATTAGACTTGGAGACTTCTAAGAAGTCTTTTCTGTTTGATCTTGGTTTCAATGCCAACCCTCAACCACTTCTGCATTCTCTAGTTTCATCCTTCATCCACCATATAGAAGGTGTAACCATATCAGACTCTGCCACGGAGGGGGTGGGGGGTGGAGTGGCTGTGACTTCTCTGCAACAGATACAGTGCACACATAGGTGAGGCTGTGGAGTTGTAGGTGTGACTTGTATTTTATTCTTGGGCTAGGAGATGCAACTAAAGATTCAGCTGATTGCATAGCAGCCACAGTCAGAAACCTGAGACCAAGAGGTGCTGCTATCTAGCTGGCTTTCTCCTTTTCTACTTTTTATTCAGTCTGGCACTACCCGCCATAGAGAGCCAACCACAGTCAGGATGGGTCTTCCCTCCTCCTGTAATTCTCTTTGGAAGCACCTTACAGACATGCTCAGTGGAATATCTAGTAGTTAATTAGAACTTGAATCAAGTTGACAATGAATATTAAGTACCATACCATCTTATATATAGGGGCTGAAGCGTATGACCTGCCAAAAGCTGATATCTAACAGAAAGAGCCCAAATTCCAGCGCTTTGCCCAGGGATTCTGGAATGTGAGGAATTTTCCATGTTCCTCCTTTCAAGGACATTTCCTCAATATCTTTGCAGTTTCAATGACTAGCTGAGTAACAAAGAATCTTAGCAAGCAAAGAATTTAAATATATACAAGCTATGCCTTAGTCATTGTGGTGTGTATATGGGGTACCAGTTGGAAATACTACACAGCCTAGCTTAGTAAATGGTTTCCTCAAAGTTTGGAAGGCACCTGTGGCAATCCCAGCTCTAGTAATCATCCTTTTAACACAACATTATTTAGTTGGGGGAGGGGAGGGAAAAAGAAGAGAAGAGGAAGAAAAGGAAGAGGGTGAGGACAGAAGGAAAGAAACACCAATAAAGCAATGCAATGCATTATATCAAACAACGCAGAAGCCTAGAAGTTTAAATCACAGCCACAGTCGTGTCCTGACTTTAGGGACATGACAGTCCTTGACCTGTGCAGAGCTGTAGCTCTGGCAATAACTCTCCCAGTATTGGGGCTCCCTTGATTCTTTAGGGGCAAAACCACCCTTCTTTCCCCGGAAGTAAAGGCTCCCAAAGACAGAACCACAGTGGCTTAGAGGGACTGACTGTGGCAGTCAACCTAGACTGGGCAGTTGTCTGCTGGGTATTTGTTTGCTAACCTTATTTTTTACCCTTTCCTTTCCTTGTTTTATTTTTCACTTTTGTTCTTCTAAAAGCAATGAATCCATCCAGGTGTTTGAGCAGTAAATAAACCTCCTGCAGATGAAGGTTCTTGCGGACTAATTGGGCAACTGTGACATCAGTGTTTCAAGGAGAAAAATTAGATACAAGCTGCATAATAAGTTCTTGACAGCAGCTTATTATGGAGGTGTTCTTTAAAAGTCCGTTTTTGTGTGCTTTGTCTGGAGTATCAGTGGCCACGTCAAGTTGCATGATGATCACACAATCTGAGTTGAAAAGTCTGAAAATGCCATCTGTCCTCACATTTATGATCCTCCTGGGATACTGACGTGACCAAGAACATATGTAGTCATATGCATAACTGAGTCTGGAATTTATGAATGTTACAATTTGGTCTCCGTAGTAACGGATGTTTAAAGCAACTGCCTAGGTCTATACATGTGTAACAGAAGTAGGGTGAAGCAGAGAGTCGGGAAGCAAGTCGGGAGAAGACGATCACCTCCAGGCCAGGAGCAAATGGCCTTTGCAGACTGTCTGCTCAGCTCCTATGGTGAAGCTGGGAGACAGTGATCAATCAGCTCGCATCTGAAATTCCTCAATGACTTTTGCATCATTTAGGTGGCAAAAGCTAACCTGTTTGTTTAAAACTAAACTAGGGGATTTATTATAAACTCCATCTGAACTCAGACTGTATCTGGCAGATAACTTAGGAAACCATGCTTTCCTTCAGCATTAGCTTCTGCCAACAGCTCCAGAAAACACAGACGGGGGAGCACAAGCCCGTAGGTGGGCAAGGCTCTGAGCGTGTCTTGGTGTCAGGGCTTGTGACTCTCAGGGAGCATTCACAGCGCAGTCCACACCTGCTGTTTCATATCGTCCAGAGAAGGCGGCGTGTGTCAGATTCCTTCAATACAAGGGTTTGGGCTGTGGGTGGACACGGAGGATGTGGCACACTCCTAGGTAACACTCCATCTCTAGCTAGTGATGTCAGCTCTTCTACGGCATAGAACTCAGGGACCACCTCACCACCTTTCACTGGGACAGCATGGGAAAGGTTAGATCCCAGCTGTCTTCTTTAGTGATGGTTCTCAAAAGCATGGCGTACAGGTCCTCTGCCCTGCCCAGGATCAAGAGAAGGTACTGAGTGCATGCTTGCTCCTGGGGCTGATTGTGTGCCCCCCTGCTTTTGCAGCTCTCCTTTTGTAGACAGCTGGCCCTCTGTCATCATTTAGATCTCTGTAGGTTGCTGACTAGTTTGCCTGCCTCCCAGGGCGCTTCTCAGAATTACTTCATCTTAGCTCTGCGTGAACTCCCAAGAGGCAACTGACGTAGAGGCAGAGGCCAGCATAGGACCCCAGAGGTGCTGGATCTCCTGCTTCTCAGTCCCACTCCCAGGGGCTCATTTTTTTTTGTTTTTGTTTTTATTTTCTAAATGCTTTCTTGAGCTGTAGATGATGAAAAAAGACCTCACCACTTCAAGTGGATAATTCACTAACATTTGAGCAGTTACACATAATCTAGTTTTAAAGGCTTATATCTGTGTGCATGTGTGTCAGTCTGTCTGCTGTGTGGTTGTCTACTGCGTCTGTGTGGGTACCCACAGAGCCCAGAAAGGGTGCCAGCTCCCCTGGAGCTGGAGTTATAGGTGGCTGTGCAGTGAATATGAGCAATAGGACCTGAGCTCAGCTCTCCTGCAGGAGTAGCGAGTACTCTGAACTGCTGATTCATGTCTCTGGTCCCCATATTCTGACTTTAGCCAGCCATGTGGCCCCAGAAAGAACCCATTCCCTTGATGCTCACTCTGTTTCCACTCAAGCATGTAAATCATTGCAACCTGCTTCCCACCTCCACTGCCTGCTTTGGAGCCCAACCAGCTGGGGACTGTTGCTCAGATTCCTCTCTTAGCATAAGGCATCTGGACTCCTCAGGACACTGTTTCTCAGCTTTTCAGTGCATTGGTAAAGGGCATCTGCTGTGTGCGCATGTCCAGGGCTGTCTATTCCCTCACTAGTGGATAGGCATTCAGATTCTGACAGCTTCCATTTCTTCATAACGATAGCTGCTAAGCACCACTGTGCATCTCATTCCCCAGGCTCTCGTGATAACGTGGGACAGAAGGGATTATATTATAGGCAATCAAAGAAAGAGCACAATTCTCTAATGATGCATGATTAATTAAAACTCAGAGAGAGAAATTGAGGTTCAATCTGAAGATCAGAAAAGCAAAGCAGTCAGCCACTGGCTCTTTCCTCTTACTTAGTCTGAAACGGCAATCCTGTCTCCAGGAATCTCAGAAGGAGACTGTGGCTGAGAGCTGTCTCCTCCCATCTTATAATCCTTTCTAGTTGTGGGATTAAGGGTATGTACCACCGCCGCCTGGTGTCTATGGCAAGCTAGTGTGGCTACTGGGATTAAAGGTGTGTGTCATTACTGCCTGATGTAAGGCTGGCCAGTGTGGCTGTTTTACTTTTCTGATCTTTAGGCATGCTTTATTTATTAAAATACAAGTGAAATGCCACTACACTCTGACATCCACGGATACACAGGACACCCATCCAGGAGCCTGGGGCTTCAGGGATTCCTCCTGTAGATGATGTATATAGCATGACATGAGAGAAAGAAAACACTGCCTCGGGGATTGTGTTGACAGCGGAAAAAGCAGCTGACTCATGAGCTAAGTGTCGGCTACATGACTCCATCACAGATTTCCCCAGCCTCTCCTTAAGTAGAGGGACAGGAGCCCAGCATTCACGCAGGGGTGGTGCAGTCTATGGGGGAAACTTGCCTGTACTCATCACCAAGTGTGAAAAACCTCAGGACACACAGCTTCTGCTAGAAAACATGTGTGCTTTTTATGGCTTTTTTCCAGAGTCCCCTTGCCACTGTGGCCAACTCCTGTCAAAATGTACCTAGCAATAGGTGCCCCCTGGCAATAACTGTCATCAGTGTGTGACTGGCCACACAGCCCGTGGAATTTTGGTATTTTCCTAGCTACACTGAGTCCCGCAAAAGCTGTGTCTGTCTTGTTTCAGGTTCTGAGCATCACCTCCCTCTTCAAACTCTGTCCTATGATCTTGACTGTTTACATTAACTTTTCTGCTCCACCTTTGACATAGGCATATTGAACATGCCCCGTGTCAGAGTAAAACAGCTACAGATTTATCCTGTTTCCAGAAATAGAAAGCAAGTCTTTCAACACAAACATATGTTCTGGTACACACAGGTGACGCACAAAGACACCTGCACAGATCAAGCCCTACAGAAAACCACACCAAGTCCTGGAGTCACATCCAGTGGGAGTCACTGCTGACTGGGGAGAGCTTTAGTACAGACACAAGCCTGAGTCTGCATTAGTAACCGCACCACTGAAGAGTGCCGTGAACAGATATACCCATGATGGTTGATCAAAAGGACCACGTTTCTCCCACTGTGTGGAACTGAACCAATGTCTAAGTGTCAGACAACCTTGGAAAGAGAAATTCCATCAGTGACACATTTCTTAGATTATGTTTGATAACAGCGATAACATCCAGTCCTTGAGCAGGTGGTTGTTTGCTTCAACACTTTTGTCTACTGCTGTTAGTTCACATCGTTTTGCATCAACCCAGAGCAGTCTTAATAAGTAAGCAGCCTAGGATAGCACGTGCTCAATGTCTTAACTGAGGCAATATTGTTAAAATGCTACACTGAGTGGTTGTTAGGATTCTTCATAGCCTGTGGCATACCATGCGCAAGGTCCTGAGCTCAGTCTTCAATACAACTGAAACAAAACTATTCCTTATGGACACCATATGCTCTCCATCGCAGACAAATGTTGTGAGAGACCCTCAGGCAGTGTTCTGAAACCATAATAACTATCTGACCTATCATACAGATATGGCGATATAGACATTAACACTGGCTCCTCTGCAGTGACATTTTTTCAGTTAATATCCTCTTCTTTAAATAGAAACACCAGACTAGGGTAGTGGCGCACGCCTTTAATCCCAGCACTTGGGAGGCAGAGGCCGGCGGATCTCCGTGAATTGGAGACCAGCCTGGTCTACACAGGGAGTTCCAGCACAGCCAGGACTGCACAGTGAAACCCTGCCTTGAAAACACAGAAATAAAAATAGTAAATAAATAATAAATAAATCGAAACATCATTTCTCACCTCACATACTTGTTATTTGGACAGAAATAGCAACTACCTTATAAGACAGTACACTCCTGCCATGGGAAAGGTGTCAAAGACAAAGACATTTTTATATTTGTGTTTATTTTTATTTTTTATCTAGTTAAAATATTTTTAAATGCTTTACTAATTAATAATCTACCTAAAAGCAGATTAAAGAGGCTGTGATTTGGGCTAACCTAATAAATTTTTTCTTATCTATATTATTAATCAAATGAAAAGCATGACCTTAAAAGATTAACTCAAATACTAGACCCAATATTCATAGCACACCTCTGATCAAACTAGTTTTAAAGAAAGTGAAGTATCTGTCCCAGTAAGTGAAGCTTCTAAAGCTAAACTCCAAACTTAGAGCATGCTCTGGGCTTTAGAAGGTACCACGTCTCCGGTTGTCACCCACTTCAAGCAGTTGTCACCCAGCACCCAGAAATGTGCACGTGGTTGATAAACTGACCCCATGGCCAAACCCCACTCACAGCGCACACTTCCTTGGGGAAACTTCTCCTGAGGGGAAAATGCTAAGCTGTCATGTTCTTCTCTGAGCTCAAACTCACGTGCCAGGCCGCCTCTCCTCGGAGAGCAAGAACTAAAGGAGAAGACCTCACTCAACATGTCACTCCAACCTTGTTCTTCAGCCAGGACACTACCGGGATCCACACACGTCACTGCAAGCCTCTGTGCGTATTGCTAAGCGGCAAGCAGATGGCAAACAGCCGTCCGGCCATCTTCCTACAGTTTTCTCTCCCCTTCTCCTTCCCACATCCCAGTAGTCAGTGTTCCAGTGCCGAGCTGTGATCTGGTGCCAGCACAGCGGTAACTCAAGTGTGTGGGAAACCTAGGACTGAGTCCTCTTCATTGCCTGCTGGTGACATGAGTCACGCCGTCACCAACAAGATTAAGCTTGAACTAGAAACTTTGTTAAGGTATCAAGTGTCAAAATATTAGTGTTTCAAGTTGACAGACGAGCAATTGGAAAGTGTCCAGGAACCGAGTATCGACCTGAGTAGATCACAGAAACGCTGAAGCCCGGGTTTGTTTGGGTTTAGGATGACTGCGGTCCCTGTCAGCTGCACACCAGCCCATTGTCTGTGAGGAAGCAGCACCAGAAAAGTCTAGATCCTTAGCCAGGTGAGACAGTAAGAGAAAAAGAACCCAACCCGAGAGGCCCTGGGAGGGCAAGCGCTTGGGCTTCTTGAGTTTTTGCAATGGCTTTGGATGAATTTTTACTTCAAACCATCACATGTCATCTCGGAACAAAACTGACTATAGTTTGAAGCAGACGTGGCGCGTCAGGTGCTGGTTGTGGGCCAGGTTCATTTTGATCCTGAAGCTACGAGGAAACAACAAACTGCTGGCTTTGATAAACACTTGTTGGGTGCTGAGACTATTGTAGCGTTTTGGGAGCATCACTAAAGACTCCTGGAATGAGCGTGATGTTGCTCCTCAGTACACATGTTTGAGAATAGGAGGCGTGTCCAAAGAGTATCATTTAGGAGTTAAACACCCGTGTTCATGCTGACACGATCCTTTCTTCACTGCCTGTGGGTAGATAGCTCTCCTGAAAGGGCACATGGTATCATCTGAGCGCCTTCCATGCAGTGCCTGATGGGTGGGATTCTATCAACCTGCAGGAGAGATGTTCCATGGATGAGACATACAGCCATTTTCATACCATTTCTATGTGTGTTTGATTCATTTAACTTACATGGCTAGATATTCTATGTACCCGTATCAATGGATGTAGTGAGCAAGTGCACAGGTCATAAAACTCAACCAACTTCTGTGTGATTGTGAATAGCGGCTACCAGAAGGAAGAGGTTCCGTTTTGACACTTGCTGAGAAGCAGCAGGCTCCAGGGCTAACATACCTGTGTCCTTCCCTCCCTGATGGGGACAGCAGAAGACTACTCAGTTTCCAGGGACATTGATTGACATGACTGGCCGGCTGTGAGACACAGGCCCTGGGAGGGCTCCTATGAAGCTTAGGAGGTACCAACTTCTGCTAAAGCCTGGTTAATAATCCACCCTCCGACAGCGCCGGGAGGAGGTGTAGCAGGGCATGCACTATAGATATTTCATGAGTTTCCAAATTAATCCTCTTGGTTCAGTAAAGAAACACTTTCATAGCGAGAAAGCATATTCCGCTGTTTACCTATTCTCTTGAGTTAGCTGCCAAAACTGAGGTAATAGAACAACTTGTTAAAGCATTTCACCATCCATTGCTTTTCAACAGTGTCCCGAATATCATTTTTATCAGTTACTGTGCTACATGGTTAGTGACATTGAAGCTTATTTAAATATAAGGTATCATAACCAATTAAGTTATAAATTAAACAAATGCAATGCTTGAATACTTTGTTAGTTAAAAAAACGCACAAATTCCTCTTGCTGTCTCGGGACCCCACTGCCTGAATGTGAAGTCTGTTATCCAAGCCACAGAGGACAGTCTGAACCTGAGAAGCTGAAGATGATACTAATCTAGACAGCCATCATAGAACACAACGCCATCACACAGGAACCTGGAACAAGCCCACCCCAAAGAAGTGTCATATTTGACTGTCTCATCAGCTGCTTCAGGGATCAGGGCTTCAGAAGGACTGGAAGAGGATCAGAGGTCATCAGGAAGGAAGAATGCCACATTTTGTTCTTGTTTGACTCCGCCATCTTCTCCCAACTCTTCATTAGAGCGTGTGTTTTGAATAGACTAATATCTTTTCGTCTCCTTACCAGATGACAAATTACCAGGAGAGGCTGAACAAATCATCCAAAGTCACACAGCAAATATATGTTAGAACCACAAGATAAAAGCTGGGGTGGGGGGTCTATGCTACGTCCACCCTGGGCTTTCTAGAAACATCTGTGTTGGGCCTTAGTGATTTGAGGGTCTGGTTTTTCCCTAAGAGTTGGTTTGGAAATCAAGAATTGTACACAAATGAGAAAGTTTATAAGAGTAGACCATGGTTTGTCTTTAAATTTAATATCTATTTATTAATCAAACTTGTTGCCTTCAACAGTGTAGAAAGCCAGTCGGAGCAGCACACGAAGCTGAACACCGTCTTGATTATTTATGCCACTTTGGGGTCCACTAAAATATCGAAAGAATGAGACTCGGCTGCTGGCCAGGGCTGCTATGGAATTCCAAATTTGTCTGTTCCCAGGTAGAGCCACAAAGCAGTAACCCTCTTTCAGCTGAAAGTTCCAGAAGGCCAAAGTTGCTGCTCATGGGTGGCAGGCTGCTCTCTCTCTGCCTGGTTCGGATTAGACTTTTCAAGCACTACCACTTCCCAGACCTGGGTGGCATCTGGGCCCCAGGAGGCAGACCCCCCATGGTCCTGATTGCTTTCCTGATAATTTAACCAAGTTTTCCTTTGTCCTTTCTGCTTCCCCAACAGGAGCTATGTGGCTAATGCTTAACTTTCCTGGTGTGAGAAGCCTGGGCTCTTAGACCTCCCACTCCACAGCATTGCTCCCTGCCATCGAAACTGGCCTTTTCCTGATAGCTAGAAAATATTTCTCCATGCTTATCAACGCAGCCTGTGTGAAACCGCAAACTCATGTGGATAACCTGGGGAGCTCAGGGTTCATTTGGTGCATCAGTGTTAGAGAGAGAGAGAGACCCTGTTCCCAACCTCTCCATGAGAATGGGTGGCAAGCTTAGCCATGTGTCCACCTCATCCAGTATGGACTGAATCATCAAACTAGGCTCGGTTCACACACGAACAGCATGATAACAAGGCTAAGTTCCCGCATACACGGGCAAGTTAGACGGAGTTTAAAATACCCTTCAGCAGTCATGAGCACTATGTGTCCTCCTCAGTCCTCCATCAGTGTGTGGTAACTCTCCTTGTGGGGTCTTTGGGTCCTTCTTTCTTCTTTGTACCTTTTGTGCAAATGCTTTCCTGATTTCTCAGACTATCTCCCCACTGTTACTGATTTTCCTATGTTAACTTTGTGACCTTCAAATATTTTTGACGGATTCTGCTGATTTTCCGTGTGTATCTTTCGACAGTGCAGACAAATAGGCAAAGGGAGGGAGCTGAGGCCACTGTCCTCTATACATGTAGAAAGGTGGCTTTCTCCTTTCCTGTTTAAATGCCTTTCATTTCTTTCTCTTGCTTGATGGCTCTGGCTAAGATTGCCAGTCGTTTGTTGAATAGGAGTGAAGAAACGGCATCCCTTCCTTGCTCCAGGTGTTGAATAGGATTGATGAAACGGCATCCCTGCCTTGCTCCAGGTCACAGCACACACACATTTATCATTTCTGCAGTTAGAATACTGAGGCTGGGGCTGAGTTTAAGTATGGCCTTTACGATGCCGAGATTCAGCCCTTCAGTGCCTGCCTTGTTCAGGGATTCTATCACGAAAGGAAATTGAACCTTATCCAGTGCCTTTCCCGCATCTGTGGTGATGATCACGTGGTTTCAGCCTTTATTATCCAATACGGCATTAGTAACTGGTGTGTATTGAACCATCCTTGCATCTCTGTGGTACCCTACTTGATTGTGGTGATGTGGTTTCTAACACACTATGTTTTCCCATACAAAAGTGTGCTTACAGGAAATAATTGTCAGGGATTGTTAAGGCTTAAATCCCAGGGTTTAGTGGTGAGTTTATAATATTGACATGTTGGGTAGCCAGGAAGCATGCCTGCTGAGTGTGGCCTAGGCCATCTTGCCATGTTGGACAGCCATGGAGCATGCATGCTGAGTGTGGCCTCGGTTCCTACTTTCAATTGTTTATTCTCTTTCTCAGCAATGCTGTGATATCAAACTTTAAAAGTGCTTGCCATTCTAAAAGACAGAAAATACAGTCTCTTAATTTGTTTCCTCAACATATTTTAAATGTTATTTCTCTTATTCAATTTTGCTATATAGGCATTTTACTGTTGTTATACAATCATTTATCACCCATTTCCTAAAATATCTTGTCTAGAAAGATCTTCCTGTGCTCTAAGTGATGACTTTATGTTTTATTCTGCATTAATTCTGTTAGCATATTTTCTCGAATGTATCACATTTATTAAAAATTTGAAGTTCATTTGAATAGACTTGAAAATTATTAGCAGTTTCTTTTCCTCTCTCCACTGGGACTAGATGCCAATATCAATATCTAACCCTGTGCACATTTTCTCAAAGGTCAAGTCCTTGTGGCTCAAATTTACTGTCTTTGGTGGACTGTGAGCCGCCCCACCCCCAGTGCATCTACAAATCAGGCTACAGACCGTTCTGCACCCCAAGCTCTCTGAGAAGGTGCAGATGAGGAGAACTCAGACAGATGCCGTGACCTTCCTTCCCTCCCTCATCAGCCCAGACTACTGAGCCCTTCTTACACAAGGGTCCACCGGTGGGGCAGCCATGTTGGAGAAAGACATCACATCCAGTAGGGAACACTAGCGCCTTTTCTAATGGTGGTGTTTTCTCCTCCCCCTCCCTTCTTCCAGTTAGGCATGATAAGGACAAAGGATGCTGATTACTTCTTAAAGCCACTTCCTCCACACCTGTCGGGCAAGCCCAGCGGGTCTGCACAGGCTGCCTCTCCCTCCCACGTCCTGTACAAAAGATCCACGGAGCCCCAGGCGCTCAGAGAAAACGAAGTCCTGCTGGTCACCAGGAAGCGAGATCTGGCAAGATCTCACCTTCACCATGGCAACTTCCATCTGGGCCTCCCACAAAAGCAGCATTTCTGTGGTAGACGCAAGAAATGTATGTGAGGGTGATTTCGTGCATTGAATGACTTGGGTAATTATGTCAGATAATGGAATGCTTTCAATTTATTAAAAGCGTGTCTCCCCACAAGGTGAAACGTACTGACTGTCCCTGCTGCCATCAGGGGTGACTCTAGGGATGGTATTATGTGTCTCATAAGTGATGGATGAACGTGGAAGATGATTTTATTCTTTTAAATAGTGAGCATTTTAAAAAGACACACTCCTCAGAACATCTTAGAAGAAACCAGAGCCCTGGCATCCCCCTCAGTAACTCTATCCTTGAGGTTTAGACATATTAAAGCTCACATACTTTTCCCGCTGAGGTAACTCCTTTGTAAGCATACATGGAGTTTTCCACTGCCACATCAAAGAGGGAGTGGGAGACAGAACTTACCTGCAAGTTGTCAGCAATCCTTTATGAGTGGGGCATCGTCCCGATTCCTCAGAGAGGACTGTCGCTTGCACATTGTCTAATCGTATGCTCCAGAAACCCACAGCTCTCTAGGGTCTCCTCTTGGCCTAAGCCTTCAGGCATCACCTGATAGGCCTTCCCAGGGGAGACAAAGGAAACCTAGGCCTCCAACTTCAACCTTCTCTGGCTCTCAGGGTGGCTTTATCTGCCTCTCTGAAGGAGAAGAGAAACCTGGCAGGCGTTCTGTGGATCTTGAAGAAAGAGGATGGATGAAACCACTGGTGCTCACTGAAGGAGCAGGTGTCCCTGAGGTGTCAGAGCCCATGCAGTGTCTGGACCCATTTTACCCCATGAACAAAACACAAGAGCTGTGGGTGAAGGTCCTGGAAATCTCAGAGGGAATCAAGTTCAGGGGGGTTCCTCTTTGGTCTGCTGGGCTTCTTGTGGGGTAGGTCGTGATCTTCTCAGTGGATCTCACTCTTAGAACAACTGTCCCCATTAGAACCCCTGCTTTCAAAGAAACGTGGGTGTGTTCTCTGTACTCCCTGAGACATCTGTCTGGTGACCAATGCAGTGGATTTGTTAAAGTGGATGCTGAGGCTGGAGGTAGGGCTGGTGATGGGAATCTCACCCATTCTCTCAGCTGTGAGCATCCACTGACGTGGGGTTAGCTAGACTAACATGTTCTCTCAGCTGTGGGCATCCACTGACGTGGGGTTAGCTAGATCACCTGTTCTCTCAGCTATGAGAATCTGCTGACTTGGGGTTAGCTAGACTCACATGTTCCCAGGACGTTCAGAAAGCAGTGACCTAAAACAGACAGTGTTTGTTCTCAGGAGCTTCTGAGAGCTCTAAGGTCACACCACACGTAGCTGAAATTCTTTTCGATCACTTTCTAGAGAAGAACCAGTAGTTGATTGTATTTACTCCCTCTGCCTCTGTGGTTCTACAGCATCCCATACAGTAGCTGACGTAGAGACTGAGTGACCCAGGACAACACCTATGAGGGTGTCCATGCAAGTGCAAGTTACAACGGCCACAAAGGGTCCATCACTCTTAGCTAGGGCTTATTGAGATACAGGCTGAGTTTCTCACAGATGAAATATTTGTGATGGGAAAATATACATATTTCATCATATTTTAATTTGTACAAAACTTGCGTGTACACATAATGAACGACCTTGGGGATGGATTCCAAAACTGATCAGAGGCTTCATTATTGCCTATATACCTTAACATGTACCCTGGGGGTAATTCTAGAGAATGTTCTTAGTGCGCATGGGTTTCGGGTGTGACTTGACACAAAGACACGATGTAGAATTTCTACTTGTGGCTTCGTGTTTAAACTCAAATAGTTTCAGATATTGGGTCACTTCTGGATTCAGAGTTTTTCAATTCAGGATGCTCAGTCTGTATTTCCAACTCACCAACCAACAGAAAGATTTAAAACCCATTGGCTGTGAGCACCAATCAGGCAGAGTTGTGTTTGTTCGTAGCCTCCAAGGGCAAGCTTGTATTAGGTGGAAGTTCAAATCACCAGGATGGGGAATCGAAGTACACTTCCCCATGAAAGGGTTCTGTGTTGGCTTAGCCATCTCCTAAAGTTAACTGTTTTTAATAGAGTGCTAATTGTCATAATTATAAAAGCATTCTAACGGAATCCCTCCACAAGGGCAGAGTGCAGTTTGCTCTGTAATTAAGTCTGCTCAGCATACACAGCATTTGTTAGACTCTTGTAGCTGTGGGCAGCTACCACTGACTGTGCGAGACTGACTGGGAAGGAGATTGGGAGGTTAGTTATATCCAGATACCAGCATCAACGGTGAGAAGAAGGAACACCGCTTGCTGTTCTGAATGTCACGGTGTGAAGAAGCCCTGTTTCGTGAATCCCTGTGCACTAGTGCCCTTGGTCCTAGGACATGCCCCTTTTAGATACTAGGGTTCAGCTCTTACTTTAAATCAGAACAAAAACAATGTGAAGTTAGTTCTAGCAATGATTTCCAAAACACCAAGACTATATGAACCTCATTTAAATTTAGAAGGTGACTTGAACACGTCTTGAGTTACAAAGGTCGGTCAGTTCTGGGTTCTATAATGAGAATCCTATTGCTGTGTTTTAGATTCTTTATGTAGCCTAGGTTTCCTTTAAACTTGGAATCACCTTGGTCGGCATGAACATTCATTTTTCACATTTCTGTAGGATCAGTTGTGCCTCTGGTTTTGTGTGTTTGCTGTAGCTTTCTCTCCCCATGCTCCTCCACAGACATGCCCCAGCCTCCCAAGGATGACCTCTACATCTTGCCCGATGAGTACAAGCCTAGCTCCCGACACAAGCGCTCCCTCCTGAAATCACAGGGAAACGAAGAGCTGAATGTGGAGACCCTGGTGGTGGTTGACAGAAAGATGATGGAGAACCATGGCCATGGCAATATCACCACCTACGTCCTCACTGTGCTCAACATGGTAGGCCTGGCCTTTCTGAAGCCACGGGCACATGTGTGTGCGCGCGCACTTGTCTGTGCATGTGTATTTCTGTATGCGTCTGCTTTTGTGTATGTGCCTGTGTGTGTCCTTGTTTACATTATGTGTATGTGCTCATGTGTGTGTGTTTGTATGCCTGTCTCTGTGTGTGCACACCAATGCAAGTTTCAATGCTTATTTCATGTCTTGGTATAAGAAACTCTTATTTTACTAATTTCCAATCAAAAGGTGAAATTTCAGAACTTTGAGGAATTGAATAGGGGATCGCTAACTTGATCATTGTGGCAACTTGGTTGTTTCTGGATCACTTAATTCACCGATGCCTTCATATACTAAAAGTCTTACCAGGATGTTGACACATTTTGAGGCAACAAAGCTGTACCAGATTGACACACAATTTTAGGTTCAGATAACGCCTACCGCTTTAAGAAGGTTAATGCTCAGGTGTTGATATGAAATATTTAATCTGCAGGCACTGAGAAGCTCCTATTTTGGAATATCTTCCCAGATGAAACATGTCTTTGTCTTGAAGGGCACGTGTGGGAGCTACAAATGAGTCAGGAAGAGTGCTCTGTGCCTGATAACTGTGAGCGAAGCCCACACCACAGAGAGAAAAGCGGGGCTGCCCACTTGTCAGAAAAAGTTAATGGCAGTGTTTTAAATATATATTTTGACCTCCTAAATCCATGAAACCCCATATAGATCTGTGTTTCTCCAGAGTACTCCAATCATGTCTAACTTTACACAAGAACCTCACTTTTCTCCCTCCCCACAAAGAAACTTATTGTATATCTCTCTCTCATCATAGAAATTCACATGGCTCTGTCTTCACTGATCACCCACGTGGCTCTCTCATCACCTGACTCTGAGGCTGAACTTTGCATAGAATCTCAGGGCCCTGCATCCCTGATCTGTGTCAGCTATCATTTGCCTGTGTTCTGTAGAGGTCCTCCAATACAGAACTCCATGGTAATCCGCAGCCTCCATGTAACCTGATTGTTCATGAAGGAAGCGGAGAGCAAGGGAGTGAGAATCAAAGGCTAGCCAGCCTATGTAGCAAGACTGTTGCCATAGTAATGGTGATGATGATGGGGATGACAGTAAGGAGGAGGAAGAGTTTTGAAGGCTGTCTCTCCTTCATGTTGGGTAACAGATGGACTTCCTCTGCCTTCTCAAACTTGGACTTTCGTTCCAGGCTCCCTCAGAAACAGCTCCATCACCAGCCTTCCCACACAGCTAGATTATCTGAGAAATGTCAGGATGCTATGCTCACTTAGCTAAGCACTGAAACACGAGGGTTTGCTCTGACGGGCACGAAGTTGGGCCATGGGCTAGCTATGACACACTCACGGCTGATGCCGATCTTCTGTTCCAGGTGTCTGCTTTATTCAAGGATGGAACAATTGGAGGAAACATCAACATCGCCATTGTGGGGCTCATTCTGCTGGAAGAGGAGCAGGTACTTTAGCTTCAAAAGCAGCTGCTTCAACGTGCCCTGCAGGAAAATGAGTGGGAAATGCCCTTTCAAAAAAATGCAATTGCTCTGTGTAATATATTTTTATTTCTCTTTTACTTGGGAAAAGAAGGATTTCATACTCTGCATTTAAAATGACTCACTTGTTTTTCAATTCATTCTAATGGTGCATGTACATGCATGTGTGGTGTATGTATGTGCATGTGTGTGTGAGTGTGCATCTATGTGTGTGTATCTATGTGTGTGGTGTATGTTTGTGTATGTGTGAAGGAGATGGTGAGGTCATATGTGTGTGTATGTGTGGTGTATATGTGTGAGGGTGGTGGTGGGTTGTGTGTATGGTATATGTATGTGTATGTAGTATGTGTTTGTGTATTTTTGAGTATGGTGGTGAGGTTCTTTGTGCATGGTATATGTATGTGTGTATATGAATATGTGGGGTGTGTGTGTGTAGCTATGTGTATATGTATGTATGAGTATGTGTGGTGTTTGGGAGTGTGTGTCATATATCTGTAAGTATGTGTGTGCGCGCCTATGTGTATTGTGTGGTGTGTGTGTGTGCCTGTGTGTATTGTATGGTGTGTGTGTGTTATATGTGGTCTCATGGGAAAATGAAAAGGAGAGTGCATTTGTTACGAGACTATAAGAAGGAAAAACACTGGTAGTTTGAAGACAAATGTGTCTTTGGCCTTCCTGTCAATGCTTTACTGAAAGATGAACTATGTCCGCACCAAGGATGGTGACCTGTGCTGTGCCCTGCCAGACTGTGCCTCTTTACCCTGCCAGCTTCTGCTTCCCAAATCCCCACAGTTCTCAGGCTTAGACTCTGGATGGCAATGGGGGATAGTATGCCCTCTCCTCCAATCCAAGCCTCCTGTCCCCCCTACACAGCTGCATGCTGTGCACCCCAAGGAGCCCCTCGCAACATTAGTGGCATGGAAGTCTTCACTATAAATAGGTTCCACTTCTGTTCCTCCCATGCTGATTACTGACTCAGCAAAGCGTGAGAGCCCAGGGCCTGAGCTCGACAGACACCCAGCCTTCACCACCCCTAGATGACGTCTTCAGTGTCTCATGGGAGCCACAGCATTCTTGTTTATACAGCAAAGACTTGTCAGATGGAATCGGATGGTTCAGAACATCTGTGGGGCACCCCTCTACGCAGGTGGGGTACAGAAGGACAGGCTGTCTGGTCTGTCTAACGCTGTTGTCTGTTCAGAGAGCGTGCATCTGGGAGGCTGCTGAGCTAGTCGGGCTTCTCAGGTGACAGGTTAATTATTCCCTGTATTAAAACGCTTTCACTTTGGAATTCATCCAAGCCGCAAAGACTAAGCAGCAAGGTTATCGTTTGATCATACACCTGTGTTTCGCTTTAATTAACAACAGCTTCCTGGAAGTCGCCAGCTGAGGAATGCAGGCGTGCTCCTGCACTTAAGTGCAGCGGGCTGCTTCGGCGCATATGGCTCCGAGAAAACAAAATAAACAGCTAAGGGGCGAATGTCTGTATGACTAAGAGACAGCCTTTTCAGTAGTGGCTAAAGCGTTTTACAAGGAGGCATTCTGAAACAGGGCGTGTAAACTGATATTCTCTAATCCGCCCTTCCAACACTGTAGCAAACCTAGAAGCGGTTCCATAACTCAGGGCACCTGTTGTCATGGTGCTCCTGGCCCTGCATCCTCTATCCCTTCTAATTCTAGACTTCAGGCCATAGTTCACTGCTGCTCCTCCACAGCCCTTCATACAGATGGAACGTTTAATGGTATTCTATATTGTCTCCTTGATGTCTGTTTTCAGGAGTAAAGCTTTAGGCCTTGGCCTTTTTCTGTAAACAGGTTGCTTCTGTGTAGAAAACTTTCTAGCTCCATACTGTTATAGCAGGGATGGAAATGCTGTTGTTCACTTTGGTTGTGAATTCACCACTAGTGAAGGTGAGTGTGTGTGTGTGTGTGTGTGTGTGTGTGTGTGTGTGTGTACTGTGCAAGCCATACACAAAAGACTATTCTAGCAACAATTTTGCAAGGTATTATTTGAAGATATTTTTATGCAAAAAGTTCATGCTCACATTTTGTCTTTATTGGTCATTGAATCCAAGAGTCAGTAAGATACATTACAATTGATTACGTATAGAAATGTATAAATGTGTTCTCTGGATCCATACTGATTTGTAGAGTACACTGTCTTTGGGATGGTAATGCATCATATATAACTCTTATATTATCTACATTCTGGGTCCATCTGTATGTTGTAAATCTCTCCACTAAGATATCCTGCTCTATTGACAATGGCTTGACCATATTTTCCTTACATTTCTATGGGTGTCTTGGCCTCTCTTGCCTAGCCAGGGCTGGCGATTAGTCACCATGCAGACCATACTTTAAGCAGCTTCTGCCAGTGGCAATCTGGATTGATGGGGAAAGATGGAACTCGCCATGACCACGCCATCTTACTGACTGGTCTGGACATATGTTCCTGGAAGAATGAACCCTGTGACACTTTGGGTAAGATTCTCCAGTATCCCTTGGAGGGCTGTGGCAGGGCGTCTCGTTGGAGGGTGATGTAGCTACCATCACCTCAAACACTAGCCGTCTTTTATCTCTCAACAAAAGCCCATCTCAAATTCCAGAGTTCCTACACTTTCTAAGGTAAGATCTGCCCTTTCTCATCTCTTCTGCCATTGAAAATGGAACCAGGAGACTCAAGCTTGTCTCATGATGTGGCAAGAGTAATGGACGTGTTGATACTGATGGAGATGCCACAAAAATACTGTACAGCATGTCCATCTCCATATTTCTCTGTAAAGATCTGAGCATCAGCATTCTAGTCGTGTTGCAGATGTTCACAGAGTGAGACAGCATTTGGACATTTTCCCATGTGGTCAAAGAGTGTGCTACTAACCAGGACTCCACAGGCCATTTCCTTTTTACTCTGTTTCTTCTCTAAGCTCAGAGGGTAGAGTTTTTATTTAGAAGTTTCTGGATAGGACCTCGTCTAGCAGGGGTTAGCTCTGCTTCTCACCACGGCTTGCTCATGAAACTGACCCTCAGCCAGCCTTGGGAGCTGTGCATTTTACCCACCCTAGCCAGCATGGCGCACCCGGTCTGCAGCGCTCGCCCACTCTCTTCCCATCTGCTTTTTTTCCATGTGTTAGACACCAAGTACCCCCATTACCAGCTCCCAGGGAGCACTCCAGACACTGAGGACCTAGTGCAGTTTCTGGGTAGATGGTCCTTCATGGATGTTACCGTTCCTTGCTGGGGACATCAGCATGCCCTGTGTGACTGCTGGAAGGGAAGTCTCAGAAGCCCGGCATGGTTTCTCCTAGTGTCTTCCACGAGCTTTTCCTTCTTTGCCTTTGTCTTTCTGCAGTGTTAAATCATGACTCAAACACGGCAAGTGCTTCTCATGGCAAAACTGAATCACTAAGCATGGGGTGTGATCCTAGGGACCTCACCACACACCCATGCTCTGCCGTGTTTCCCCTTGAGGCTTTGGCGGGCAGATATTTCTAGGAAAAGGCAGAAACCATCCTCATCTGCAATCAATCCTCTCTTCTATTTCAGGCCAACTTTAGTCTTTTCCAGGAATGTTGCATAGAAGCTGAGCCCATTTACCAGAAGACAGAGTCCATGGGCTCCTGGGAATACATAAGATACACCCTTCTCCCACATCAACACATCATCTTTACATGATTGTCCAGAAGCAGCCCATCTCACATATCCCCAAATGAAGATGAGGACCAAACTTTATGAAGCATTAAAAAATAAATGCATAATCACTCATTATACATCAGCCCTACTGTGTGTTCTCTTCATGTCCTACAGGGTTTGCACCCATAAGTGGGATGTGCAGTAAGTACAGAAGCTGCACCATCAATGAAGACTCAGGACTTGGACTGGCTTTCACCATTGCCCACGAGTCTGGACACAAGTAAGTCTTTCTTTCTCACTGGGAGTACTGGGAACAAGAGCATCTCCTGACTACATGACTTCTGCATTTCACTGTCGGTTCTGTGATTTCATCTTATTTCACAGTGGCCTGCTGTAGTGGTACTCCATTTGACTGAACAGAGGAACAAGCTTTCTTGTCAATGGTAGCTACTATAGACTCTGTCTCTCTCTCTCTCTCTCTCTCTCTCTCTCTCTCTCTCTTTCTTTCTCATACACACACAATTAATAGATACACACACATACAAACTCATATATGATTTGTACACATACTATACTTGGAGGCATACAAGTGGACCTTGGGATTGTGGCCACTGAGAAGTTGCCCCAGTAGGAAACGATTGACTTCCCATGTTCTACCCTGACTTCTGAGCTCTTGCTCACGAAACAAGGTACCATCAGGGTTGTGCCATGAACTGGGTGGCTTATTCTGGGTAAACAGGGTCCTGGGCAAGCAGCAACCAACAGTGATGATGTTGAGCTAGTGAGATGGGTCAATGCTTGAGACGCTTGCTGCCAAGCCTGACGATATGAGTTTGATCACAAAACACACACAGTAGAAAGAGAGCTCCGACTCCTGCACATTGTCCTATGACTTTGACACTCACGTCTTAGCATGTGTGTGCATCCACACAAGGAGAGAAAGAGAGGAGAGGGGCAGCAAACAAGGATAATAAGTTATCTATGGTGTTCATTTTTCATGTAAAAGAATCTTAAAAATCATACCCACAACAGCTTACAGAAATTGTTATTCTCATTTAAGATTTCATGCTCATAATCCTGCCATCTGATTCACCTTGGGGCATGGTCTATTGAGATGTTTTCAAAAGCCACATTGGCCCCCATTTTGCTAAGGACAGCCACTGAGCGCTCTGAGGACTACAGAGTTCAGTTGTTGTCATAGAAGTTACTTCTGCCCTGTTTAGACCACACTTGAAATGTCTCTTAGAAAATGTGCAAGCTGGGATTCCCCTTTTCTGCTAATTATCTGTCTTGAAGCTTGATTTTCCTGTCAACAGAACAATGGGGGCAGTGTCTTTTGTTTGTGTTTTGACAAAGCTGTTCTTTCCATCTCCTAGGAAATGCACCTATGCTCAGAATAACATGCACACATATGTGCTCAAGTGCATGTATGGCATGCACACACACACACACACACACACACACACACACCACAGGTGCAAGTGTGTGCCTTTGTTCAACTGAATCCCACAGAGACCCCTTAGGTCTTGGCTTTGTGTGAACTATTGACCTGAAGGCAAAGCTGTAAGTCCATTAAGCAATCCCTTCATTATCACAGGTAGTGACTGATGACTTTATTGCCTAGAAAATTCCACCTACACTGTATAAGGCTTTCAGTTAAAACATAATTGTATTTTTAATAGTCTGCTAGAGTTAAAATCTTTCATTATTATAATGACACGAGGCTCTTGTCCTCTCAACCATACCTGAACTTAATTAAACAACCAAGGCATGAAATATTTAAGTGACTGAGAACTCAGCCCACAAGAGTTTGATAAGCAGGTAGACAGGGAAACAGGCACTGGTATTGTTACCCACTATGGCAGGTGCAAAGCTAACTGAAATTCAGCTTGATTCTTCCCAATTTGAGCTCACGGTCTTCAGTCTTGACTGACCCAGGCCCTGAATTTGTAGAACTCAGGGCAAGCCAGCTCTAGAACGATCACCTAGCTTAGTGATTGTCTCAGCCCCCAGAGAAGGCCTAGTGCTTATGTTGGGCTATGTATCACCATTCCTCTTAGTAGCTCTTATATTCAAAATCTCCTGGTGTTTGACCGTTCACTCCACTATCCTAACACCACACACATTGCGCAGTTCATACGTGAAGTTGTCTGTGTTGGGGCATGTGTCAGCTCAATGTATGCTCACTGTGTTTAGAAGGCTTTGTCCACTCAGTTTACAGAGGGAGAAACTGAGACTCAGTGAGATCAACAGTGTGCCCAGTACCAAACAGCTCACGTGTGATTGAGACAAGATTTGACAAAGTTCCCTCCCCTGACATACACACCTCCCTAGCTACCGCTCACCCCAGCAACCTGTCTGAGGTCTCCTTATCCCAGCCCAGCTGCTGTTTCCACTTCTGCCCCCACCTCCTCCTGAGGGTGCTCTTCGTGCCTAGGACAGTCTCTGTCAGAGCTGTACGCGTTCTAGTCCTCCCCAAGGAAGATCACCGTCTGGATGGCATTGCCCCATGCCCCACTCAAGGGCATCTTAGACACACTCTCCCAAGAGCCTGAACCTTGACTAAACCTTCTTGCTGTTCATCATCCTGGAGACAGGGCTCGTGAGGAATAGGTACTTTCTGAGAGCAGTGGGGCCACGCAGAGGGAACAGTGGGAGACATGAAAGGCACTGAGCATTGTGTGCGCTTATAAAAGCCAGTTTGGTGTAATTTTTGTTTACTTCATGTTATATTATTATTATACTACTTATTATAGTAAGTGATGGGTTCGTGATAAGATTTTCTTATATATTGTTGTACCCTGTTCTTATTTTCACTGGTTTACCCCATATCCCACCTTGCTTGGGGCCCCATTTCTCCCCATAGTCCCCATATATATGTTCATACATGTGTATTCTCCATATGAGAGAGAGCAGGCACCATGTTCTCTTTCTTCCCTCACTATCTTGTCTTGCTGCTCATCTCTTTATATCTCTTCCTCCACCTTATTCTTCCATTTCATATTGTAAGTATGTTTCTATGTATGCATGTATATACATATGTCTATATGTGTGTACTTATACATATGTTTAATTCTAGACTACAAATGCAAAAGAATGCAAACCTATTTTGTCTTTCTGATTCTGGCTTATTTCACTTTGCAAAGTGGCCTGCAGGCTAATCCTTTGGTATTTACGTCCCAATAATCACTGTAAGATTGTCCTAGAGTCAACACACAACAATGGGTAAGCTGCTACAGACTGTTGTGTTCACAGACAGCATGGGTGTGAGCACAGGCGGGAGGCATGTAGATCCTTTGGAAGACAAATTCTCAAAGGTGAAGGGACAAATACTAGTTATTATTTAGCTTGTAGAGTGATAACCATTTTAAATAGAGTGTCATGGGGCTGAAGAGATGGCTCAGTGGTTAAGAGCATTGCCTGCTCTTCCAAAAGTCCTGAGTTCAATTCCCAGCAACCACATGGTGGCTCACAACCATCTGTAATGAGGTCTGGTGCCCTCTTCTGGCCTGTAGGCATACACACAGATAGAATACTGTATACATAATGAATAAATAAACATTTTAAAAAAAGAATGAATAAATAAATAAATAGAGCGTCACGGTGCGTGGGAAAGGATATACTGTGTGGCATACATAGCTAGAACTGTGCTTCTTGGTGATAAACACCTGTCTTCTCCTTGAGATACATCTGCTCTTCCATGACTTTCACACAGATATCCTATGTGGTCCCTGTGGCATTTTTATGTGATAGACACATTCGTCATGTCTGTACATGATGCTCTGAGTGGAAAGGAAACTTAAGCTGTACTAGGGCACAGATTTGGCAGGCACTGGAATCATGGGGTGGGTGAGCCCACCAACAGATGCTCGCTCCTATCTGCGAGTATGCCAGACGTCTGCAGGGGCGGTCTTGGAGTAGCCAAAGGGTGTAGTGTATTTCCCTGATGTTTTAATACTAGCAGAATTTGAAATTTGATCGTTGAAAATACCTTTGATGAAAAAAAATGAAACTAAGAAAGCTCCAGACCCCAGGCATTGTTATTTGCATTCCTGAGCACGTAGGCTGAAACTGTAGTAAAATTATCTAGGTCATGTGTGGGGCCATAACATTCTCCACTGAGAGCGGGTCAAGGGTCAGCCAGGACAACGTGCTTTGGCATTTGGTTGTCATTGCTCTCTCCCCAATGCAACCTCCCTTCTGGGATTTCAGCCCAAATCCTCCTCACAGCCATGACACATTTTGCCTGCCATGTGGTTGCCTTGGTCTTGATTAATTGCCTTTAAAATAACTTCAGAGAATGGGTGGAGGTTAAAATGACCACATCCACATCACCCTTGTTACTGACCAGGAATGTTGCAGAAATCTGACAATATTTGCCTGCAGGATCTCCTTGGATACACCCTCCACTCATACTCTACTTAGACCATGGAACCTGCAGGCCTTAATATCTGAGTGTCTGAGCTCTTGGCTTCACTCTGGGTGAAGGGCTCTCTCCAGTCCTTAATTTTGTCTTTATTGGGGTCTAGTATAGTAAAGTAGCAATTATAAGTCATAGGTCTAATGCCAGGCAAACATGGCAAGCATCTAAGTAGATGCATGTGTCCCCAGCCTCTGTCCAAGGATGTATTTTCTTTTGTCCTTTAGGGGCCCCCCACTTCCATTGTGGGCATTTCTGTCCTAGTTCCCTTCCATCAGTCATCACGGGAATCTTGATCACGGCCTGATAATCCAGTCACTATTCATTGAACAGTTGCCAATTTCTATTTTCTCTCATGTCTTTCTTCTTTCCGTGGATCCCGTTCACTCAACACCTGTTCCTGGGGAGTCAACCTAAGGACGGCCTGTCAAAGAGCAGCAGCCAATAACAACTGGTCCTCCAATAACGTGTTTACACTCATGGAATATCCATGGGGATATTCCAGGTGCCCCAAGCTTTCCTTCAAGGCATTTTGAAATGCTTCCTGGGAGAGCTGAGAACGGTGGTGTGAGCCCTTCTGCAGGCAAAACTCGTGGAACGTGAAAGATGCAGAGCATCATGGGGAGGTGCCCGCTTGAGTCCCTGGTCATTATAGGTCAGGGCTGCAGTGGCCACTTCTCTCCTGAAGATCATGTTGCTTGGCAGGGAGGGATATGTGGGCATCTTTAAGATCCTCGTTCACAGCTACTGTTGTTTGAAGTTTGGCCATATAGGAGGCCAGGGCAGAAGCCCCAAACTGTTCTGGTTTCCGCTCTGTCAGAATGGGTACATATTTAAATAGTTCCCACTTAGACTCCTAACCTTGCTCACTGTTTGCAGAGAGATGCCTTCCAGAGCAATATAGGGATTTGCGTCAGAGAGTCAAGTCCTGCCTGTCTGGCACAGCCTCCAATTTTGAGGAACCAGCAGTGTAATGAGCACCCTGGCACTCCTAACCTTGCTCACTGTTTGCAGAGAGATGCCTTCCAGAGCAATATAGGGATTTGCGTCAGAGAGTCAAGTCCTGCCTGTCTGGCACAGCCTCCAATTTTGAGGAACCAGCAGTGTAATGAGCACCCTGGCACGATGTTACCTACCTAACAAATACCTGCAGCTGCTCAGTAGTTCTAAAATCAGTCTGAGTATTCACAACCCGGGAAAAGCTTATTTGAAAACCTCAAACACCTGCATCTTTTTTATTTATTTATTTGTTTTTTAGTCAAGAACTTCTACCTGGAAATCTGATTTCCATTGTTTCTTTTTCTCATTTAAATTTTTAATCTTTTGAGAATTTCATACATGAATACATAATTTCTCCCTCTTCTTTTCCTTCTCTAACTCCTCCCCTAAGCACCCCACTCCCTGTCAAATTCGTGAGTTCTTCTATTACTGTTGTTACATATATACACACATGCATATATACATATGCATCTATAAATACCACCGGCTGAGTCCACTTCATGCTAACTGGAAGTTAGACCCATGAAATCTCAACAATATGATGGTCTAAACAAGACTAGCATAATGGCAACACCAGTTGACATTCCAACATGGATGGGGGCACCCCAGATCAAGACTTACAGATAATTAATGGCTCCTGAAAGAGAAAGATCCAGTATACCAGATCTGGTATTAAATTTCAAGTTGTCAGCCCTAAACACATACACTTAAGACTTCTGTATTTCTAACAAATATCTCTGAAAATTTTCGCAGTCCTGGTAATATGTGTGAGACCTCTGGGATCTGGCACATTGCCCTTTGAAGCTGTGTGATAACTCATTCATTCTTCTGAAAGGATCCATGAACACACAAATACTCTCCATGGTTTGGCTGATACCAAAGGAGCTGAAGAGGGGTGATTTTCACACACTACACTCGCCCTTACAGACTCTGATTTGAAATAACCATTTTCTGTCTTCCGTAGCTTTGGTATGGTCCATGACGGAGAAGGGAATATGTGTAAGAAGTCCGAGGGCAACATAATGTCCCCAACACTGGCCGGGCGCAACGGTGTCTTCTCCTGGTCCTCCTGCAGCCGACAGTACCTGCACAAGTTTTTAAGGTATGGATCCCTCAAGCTGGTTTTGTGATCACTCTGAACTTGGGAGGGAGGGTTGGCTTTTTCTTTTTTCATATCAATATTCTTGATTACATTACACTTTTATTTATGGCTTTTATTTTAAATTTTTATTTGACAATTTTATACATACATATAAAATGTTTTTTATCATGTACACCGCCATTAGCTCCTCTCATCCCCTCCTACTTACAGTAAACCATTCCTTCTTCTGAACAAGTCCCCCTAGTATCTGTCTGTCTGTCTCTGTCACTCTCTCTTCTCTTTAGTGTATATGTGTGTGTGTGCATGTGTGCATGCATGAGTGTGTGTACATGCGTGTGTGTATGTATATGTGTGTGTTTGTGTATGTGTGTGAATATATGTGTGTGTGTTTGTGTAAGTGCAGGGTGGGGACCACACATGGGTGTGAGGGTCCAAGGTTGATATCAAGTATCATTCTTCAATCACTTCCCACCTTTACTTTCTTGAGACAAAGTTTCTTCCTGACATTCAGGTTTGACAGTTGGAACACCAGTGAGCTTCAGGGACCTGCCACCCTTCTGGTCCCCTGACCCCCACCCCCACAAGGTTGGGGTTATAGATGCCTGCCGCTTACCTCTACTGTTTACTTCTATTGTGGGAAAGATGTGGGGATCCGAATTCAGATCCTTGTCTCCTGTGTCCAGCACTTTACAACTAAGCAATACCCCCAGCCCTACACATCCTTCTGTTTCTGCTTTATTTTCTTGTTGCTGTAATTTTGTGTCCCATTGAGTTTCACTGGGGAGGGTTTTATTTGCAAAGGTGGGGTTCACTTATTGGAACATGGATGAGTTAATAGTGGCTACACCTCTGGAGAAAGTTTATTCCCCCTTCCAACAGTGATCTTTAAGTGTCCATGGGTTCTCAGAGACACCTGAGACTCCATGCTGGGATATCAGTCTTGTCTTGCACAAAGAACCATAGTTTCTATGAGTTTATAAATCCAAAGACCATACCATCCCCAAATGACACCAGCGTTTCCCGACAGCCCACCTTCCTCCCACTCCCTTCATCCCCTAGCTCTTAAATTCTTTCTGCACCCTCTTCCACAGTGTTCCTTAGGACTCAGAGAGGATGATGTTCATGTCCCATTTAGAGCTGAGCACCCAAAGCTGCTTATTCTCAAACCTTGACTCTTTCTAGCTGGGGCCACATTAAACAACGTGATAACAGCTTTGACCTCTTATCTGGACTCCTCCCATTCACCGAGAGCTCCCTGGGATCCCCTCCCACACTGGGGGCCAGGCAGACTGTCTTTAGCTCTTTCTTGCAATTATTCATCTCTTCCCAGTGTCAGTGAAACTTCATGTAAGAAGGAAGAGTTTGTTCTTTAACATGGTTCTGTTCTGACTTGTGTTAACAGGGGAGATGGGAGTTTCTTTACTCAAAAGTGTTTCCAGGATTTACTTGGTTCTTGCCCCAAATTTTACAAAACTCTCTTTCTTCTCAATGTCTGTGAGACAAATATATCAATGTTTTTATAATTTTAAATTATAGTCTGACAACTTAGAAGTTTAGAGGATGAAATTTTGGGTATGTAGTAAGAATTTGTATCATGAAAGAGTCAAAAAACTGAGAAGACCCATGGCAAGGAAACCATTGTCCGATCACAGAAAAATCATCTGAGGATATTAGAAGTGCAATGTAATCTTCAAATCAGAATGTGATTCTCAGAATTACTATTAAGATTATAGATTATATAGAATTAAAATCCAGTTTTGCTCAACAGTACTGAAAGAGTAAAATCAGATTCTGAAATATGCTCGTTTGGTTTTAGGGTAAGCAATAAAATATTTTTCAGTTGTTTTTGTAATGAAACTCTCTTCAGGGACTTTACTAATTAGTAGATTTTGTAACTACAAATACACATGCAATATTCTGCACTGTCATTTTTTTAATATCAAGCTTTGCAAGAGAGCATCGCATTGTTAAATCACTGTGGGGAGTCATTGAAATTGAAAACATAGTTTTCAATTGGACAGCCTCACATATGTGAAACCTAGAGTTCTTAGTCCTAAGGAACCCAGGACTGCCTGTCTGACTGATGCTGTGGTTGCTAGCTTCCTGATTTCCACATATTCAAAATAGTGTTCTATCCTCCACCAATTAGGTAGCCTTTGGGATATGTTCCCAGCCATGAGTAAGCTGCCGCCGCCGTCCTGGGTCAGCATCTGGGAAATGGATGGCCTGGGGTGGCCAGCTCAGCTTTTCTCCGCTCTAGGTGGAGTTGAGAAGAACAGATACTTCTTTGGAGAAATTCACCCGGTGAAGTCATGTGTCATTTACCATTAATACACACTGTCTGAATCAGTGAAGTCCATGACCGAGGGAAACGACAGCCTGTCATTCAGTTCCCCGTGTCTGTTTGCTGGAGCCAGTGACCTGGGGAGACTCTAGACCGTCACGTTACATTTTACAACAGACTCATCTTTACTTTATTTTTTTCTTCATTTGGAATCTTGCCCTATGGGTCAACACCCCTGCCTACCCTTCACCTATGTGAGTCTAGGGGTTTAGTGAATAATGCGTTGGAAAGGGACCTCCTGGAAGAAGGGAGGGAGTGAGGGGGAGTGGCCTCTCCTGCCATCCTCAGTACTATACAGCTCTGTGGGTGAGGAAAAGGGATTCCCATGAGAGGCCATTGGGATGGTTTCCTTCTCGACTGTATCCAGATACTGTCAGGTGCTCACCTTGAGGAATCCTAGCCAGGGCTGACCTTTGTGCTGAAGATAGGAGAGAGAACAGGGACCACCGTGGAGGGAAAGGGAAGGGGTCGGAGTGAGCAAGCAGAGCTGCACTAAGTGATCTAAACTCACTTCTCAAAGGCATCTGTGGTAACAGAGAATGTTTTCTGAGAGACCCTGTTTTCTCCCTTGAAAAATGAGGGACTGTGGCTAAGCTGAAAAAAATATCAGGCACTTTGTATTATGCAACACAGTCGTGAGAGTGGTGAAGGGTTTTGAAGCCCCCCCACATGCTGTCTCTGGCCTCGGCCGTTGTTTCCACACTATTACTACTGTTGTGGTACCACACACAGACAGACAGTAAGAACACAACTCAGTGGCTCTCTATGGTGGTCGTGTCCTGTAAATTCTTCCAGGTCACGCTACAGAGCCTTGGTCTAGACCCCTCAGTCTTCTCTAATAGCTCTCAGCAATGGCCAGTCTCCAGGCAGAGTCCCGAGGGCTGTTCTTCCTTGTTGTTTTAACTCGCTATGAAAAGAATCATAAGATAAATATATGAGATTCATCCTATTTACTACCTGTAGAGATTGAATTCATTCATTTGTTTTTATTGTATGAACATAAAGCAGCTAACAGTAATGAAACATTGGACAGTTTTATGTAAAGGTCAAATTATTTTGCAATGAAGTTCGTGAGATGTTTTAAAAGTTAGCTGGCCATTCAGGCTGACATAATGCTAGAGCCTCTCTTCTGTTTTATTTACCAATATACCTGGCCTTTTGTGAAAACGAGAGGAATTTAACCACCAGGAGTTCATAGCAAATCTTGAAATGAGACTATGTGAGCCCTCTAACATAATGAGAATGTGTGTGTGTGTGTGTGTGTGTGTGTGTGTGTGTGTGTGTGTAATTCTGTATGTGAATATCTAGTTACTCAAGCTTCATTTATTAAAAAGGTTATTCTCTCGTCTCTTGTCTTTGTTCCTTTGTTGTGAATGAGTTGAGTACATCTATGTGGGACTCTCTCTGTGCTGGTCTATTTTGTTCCATTGACTGAGTTCTCTGTTATTTTGCCACTATAACTTTTTTCTGATTATTGTGAGTGCCTAGGAAGTCTTAAGATTAGAAGGTATTGCCTTTCATCTTTGTTCTTATCATTAAATTTTCTGTAGATTATTGTAGATCTCTTTTTTCTCCATATAAATTTGAGAGCCAACTTCCATATCCATAAAATGACTTGTTTGTATTTTGATTGTAATTAATTGATCAAGGCAAGAAGAACTGGCAGATACCATCTCTACTTTATTGATCCCCCTACCTCTCTGAGGACCTCAAGTGTCTCCTCATTCATTCGCTTCTCCAATGTCTTTCATCAGGGGTTAGTGCCTATTGGATTAAAGATATCATACATACTTGTCTAGATTTATATTCCTGCTTCATTTTTAGAGCATCAATGTAAATGACACCATGCTTGTCATTTCTAATGAGCTCTACTTCTCTTTGTTGGTTTATATACAGCAATCCATCTTGTGGACTAGCTGTTCATGGTGCAGCTTTCCTAAAAGCACTTATTAGTTTCAGGAAGTTTTCTAGTGGTTCTGCATATTCTGTGCAGACAATCATGTCAGCTGCACAGACGACAGATAGTCTCATTCCCTCACTCCGTATCTACAGACATCCCCTTATCTTGCTCCCACTGTCAGCTGAGTTAGGACCTCTGGTACAGTGCTGTAAATGATCAATGAGAAGGCAATGTACTCTGTGTCTGGCCTAATAGTAAAGTTTCATCTTCTCACATCATGACTCTGGCTTTTGAAGATGTTCTTTATCAAGCTGAGAGGTTCTTCTCTTTCTCCTAGTTTTCTAGGAATGGGTGTTGGGCTCTACTACATGTTTTTTTGCAACTCTTGATATCATATGATATTGACAAAGTGGGTTATGGAATCTGACTTTTAATGCTTTTAAACTTTTAATTATTATTGTATGTGCAGGGGTGTCCTGCCTACATGTATGTATATGTACCATAGGGACACCTGTAGCCGGAGAAGCTTTTCTGTGTCCCACCTGTTCCCATGACCAATTATAAAATAATCAATCAGAAGCTTGATATTAATTATAATTGTTTAGCTGATTGCCCAGCTTATTACTGGCTAGCTCCTAATTTTTAATAGTTTATATTTTCCCATGAGGCTGGCAGCTTGTTACCTCACCTCTTGTTTCTCCAGCAGCTGCTGGCTTTTCTTTCCACCCTGCCTTCTTTCTCCTTGTCTTTAGTTAGGCTTTCCCACCTAGTTGTATTTTGCCCTGCTATAGGCCAAAGAAGTTTTATTCATCAACCAATAAAAGCAACACATATTCTCAGCATACAGTGGAACAACACACAACAAATGCCCAGTTCCCACAAAGACCAAAAAAGAATGCTAGATCTTTTGGAACTGGAGCTCCAGACAGTTGTGAACCACCATGTGGATGATGGGAAGTAAACACAGATCCTGTGGAAAAGCAGACAGTACTCTTAAAACTGAATTATTTCCCCAGCATGCCCCTCCCAACTGACTTTTGAATTTTGAATTACGATTGAGCCCACATGGTTGTGGTATATGTTATATTTTTGAACCTATGATTCAACTTACTTGGCTGTAGACTATAATTTATTTTATGCATTTTTGAACTCTTTACTAATGTTTTTAAAAGACTTTTGCAGCTCTCTTCATAACAGATTTTAGTCTGTAATTTCCTCTAATATCTTCCTCTAGACTTGGTTTTGGGTAGTGCTGACCTCATAGACTGAAGAGACTGCAGAGAGCCCCCAGTTTACCCCACAATGTTTGGTGGAATCCACCGTGAACGCTTTGGGACTATACACCACCTTGTTGCAGACTGATGAGCTCAAAGGTGTGCGGTCTGGAAGTAACACCATGAGAGGACAAACAAAGTTCTCCTAGTCTGGGATTCAGTCGTTGTAAAGATAGCACTTGGGTCTAGGAAGATGTTTAGAGAGATGTGGGCTCGTGGAACATATAGGCATGACTTATTTGCTACTTGCAAGCATAAAACTATTAAATACTCACCATAAATGCACAAATTTTGTTAATTATATTTTGTTGCTATGATAAATCACCTGAGAGAAATACTTCAAAGAATGCAACAGTGTTCTGGTCTCATAGTTACAGAACTTTCAGCCTTTGAACATGAGGAAATGTTTATTGTATAGTGTGTATTGTATAGTAAAGAGATTGCTCACTTCACAATGGCCAGAGAGTAGACAGAGAAAGAGGAGAGATGGAGTGGAAGGTTTTATTTCTTTTCTTCAACTACACTTGACTTCACAATATCTCATTCAGCAGGGATGCTCACATTAATCCATGGATTACCATGGATGAAGCCAGTGGCCTCAGGAGCCAGTCGCTTCCCCATAGGACCATGAGTTGGGGATCACACTTCAACACATGAGCCTTTTGAGGGGATACTTCAAATTCAAACGCATAGAGATGCTGTGTTTGTTGGCAAAGGAATCATTGGTCAGACTCTAGCTACCTACCAGCGAGGTTAAGCCATATTTAGTCCATTCTGAAGACAGGAAGACAAGGAGGAAGTGAGTTGTTGTATTTGAAGTAGTTTGATTATGGTTTGATTTTTTACGGCAATTTCTGTAGTCCAGCTGTTTCTAGCACAAAGGGTGTGTAGTAAGCACTTGCGTTAGAAACCTCTCACTTTCAACATCTGGTCACAATTTTTCAGTTTCATTTTCCTTGATTTTGAGATATCTATTGAAGAGCAATTTGTTTTAGATAGGTCAAATATTTTATGAGTAATTTCAGGAAAAAAAAAACATGACTTCTGGCTTTAAATCTTTAAATAAAAAAATTTGGTCTTGAACTTTGTGGCAAAGAAAATAAGCATCTCTCTAAACAAAAGGTGTCATCAGATCACATGAGGAAGGATTAGTCCCTTGATAACACCTCCTGTTTGCTTCAGCACTGCCCAAGCCATATGCCTTGCTGATCAGCCGAAGCCCGTGAAAGAGTACAAATACCCAGAGAAGCTGCCGGGACAACTGTACGATGCAAACACACAGTGCAAGTGGCAATTCGGAGAGAAAGCCAAGCTCTGCATGCTGGACTTCAGAAAGGCAAGTGCTTACTGTCACATGCTTCCTCCACTATGATTCATAAAACCATTTTATTTAGTGTAACTGACAGTGATGGATTTCGCATTTATTGGGCACCTACCAAATGTCAAATCCTATATGCCGGGACCGGCCCAATGTAACAGGAAACACATGCTTTCCTGGCAGAGCAGATCATGGTTGATACTGCTGCGAGTATCAGCTTTCGTTTCAGAGTTGACTTGGCTTATTAGGTCAGATCTTTCTTCCTGATTTATCATGTGGGAGCACAGTAATAATTTTTAGTTGGTTTAAGTTGGCAAATTAATACTCCGCAATTTTTTTCAGATAGTATTAAGGAAACAATGTTCCCCACCCCCGTCCCAACATGAGCACAGTCTACTGAAAGGTAACAGCAGTACATCATGAGGCTCCTGACTATTGAGTTTCCCAAGTATAATTTTTATAGAGCAGTTCCTCACACAGGGTGATGCCTCTCTAGCCCTAGGGATGTCTCCCTGGTGATCTCCCGCATAAATCCTTCACGGAGCACAGATATGCATTCTGGCTAGACAGGGAGCGTCCAGATTTAGGAATTTGCTCTACTTAAAACCACAAGGAGAGCTACTCATAAATCACATGAAAGTAACTAGTTTTGAAGTTTCTTTTATTCTAGTTTATAATGAAATCAAGAATAAAATACACAGAAATATATGCAGTCTTCCAGAAAGCCCTCAAGACTTCAGAAGTGTTAGTAATGCCCCTGCCTCTCCTCTATCAAGCGTAATCATCTAAACGCAGCTGGGGTTCTGCTAAAGGCCAGTTTCCCTTTTGTGGGAAATACCAAGAATTTTTTCCCTACATCACTCTTGTATTTGTTAGGAGGAAAGACATATAAAACTAAAGCTTTTGTTAAAGATCAGACTTTCCAGACTGTACTTCCAGTCTCTGTGTTATGAGTGTCATGACTGTACACCACACTGTCAATGATATCCCAACACCATCTATAAGTTACAAGCAATATCAAGCTAATTGTAGGCTGCCTTTTTATTACTGATGAAATAGTGACATGCAGCAAAATGAAACAACTGAGCCTTGTCATGATCAGCAAACAAGGTGTTTGTTTAAACAAGCCACAGACCCTAGGGCATGAGTCCAGACCATACTTACAACAAATACCTTGCTTTTATCCGATGATATTGTCTATGCCTTTGGTCCTCCATGTTTCCATCTGTTTCAGCAATTCAGTAGAGAGGGGTTTAAAACCTCCGACAATGGACCTTCGCATTTCTGTTTCTCCTCTTAGTTTTACTTCTGCAAGCTGCTGCTTTGTGTAGCCAGGAACGCCGGAAGTAGGTACATACATATATGGTGAGAATTTTGTGCCTCCAAGACTCCTGCATGGATGGATCAGTGACTGGGTAGACAGGTGCAGGCCTGCACACAGGTGAACAGACATGTGGACATGCCAACAGTGTCTTGATCATGGTTAGTTCAAAACCTGAGGAGTAGGTACAGTATCAAGTACCTGTGGTCTCTGATACTCAGGAACCTAAGGCCGGAGGTTCATTTGACCCTGTGAAGTTCGGAGACAGTCTGAATAACAGCACAAGAGTCTGATTTCAAACATAAAGGAATTAATAAAGAAAGAATAGAAATTAATTTTCATATGTGAGGAAGTTAGTGGAAATTGGGATGGAGAAGAATACACGATAAAATGTCATTTGATTTTTTAAAAAATTACATTTCTATGGGTTTTCTTAATGCCAAGATTAATCCTATCTTACCCTTTGGTTTACAAAGTATGATTTTCAAATTTCAGGATTGCAAAAGTGGAGGCCAGGGTTCAGATTTTCCAGCTCCCTCTTGACTTTTCCTCCCTGTGGCTGAGGGACGTCCCTTCCCATTTGCTGACAGACATGCAATCATCTGCGACACTAATGGCTTCTCCCCCTCTAGGATATCTGTAAGGCCTTGTGGTGCCATCGGATTGGAAGGAAATGTGAAACGAAGTTCATGCCAGCAGCAGAGGGCACCCAGTGTGGGCAGGACATGGTAAGGGGTGGACTCCAGCAGCAGAGGGCACCCAATGTGGGTAGGACATGGTGAGGTGTGAACTCCAGCAGCAGAGGGCACCCATGGGCACCCAGTGTGGACATGGTGAAGTGTGGACTTTCTTTGGAAAGATGTGTGTCCTTTCTATTGTCACACCACTGAGTTGTTCATACCTCAGACACTCTGGGCTCTCCATGGCAAATACTGACCTCTCTGGGTGATACAGCTGCTCAATGTAACTTGTACGTTCTTGCTACATTTTATTTAGCTTCAAAGCAGTTTCATTTTCCGTAGTAGTTTAGGTTATTTTCCCTTACATTCTAAATGCCGCCTTTCTCCCACTTCACGTTGGAAAGAATTAGAGCTGGTTTGGCGGAAGTAGTTTCTCAGGGGTTATGTTGCAGAAGCACAGGCTGAGTGGGCAGTGTTGTGCCCAAGATCACATGGTGCCTTGTCCTGGTGGCATTGCTGTTCGCGTAATCAAAGACCCTGACCGTAAGGAACTTAGCTCGTATTTCCAGGTTAGAGTCCGTCATAGCACGAGAGTCGAGGCAACAGCAGCTGAAACAGCTCATTGCATCAGGCCCACAGTCAGGAGCAGAGAGGTGACTGCATGCATTTCTACTCCTTAGCTCAATTTCTCAGCTCTTACAAAATATAGGGCCCAACTGAGGGACTGGGCTTGCTCACTTCTAGGCTACACCTTCACTCTCAAATTGATAGCCTCTTCTCCCTAATTAGTAGTGTGTGTGTGTGTGTGTGTGTGTGTGTGTGACATAAATATATATAATAAAAATGTATGCTCAAATATATATACACAACCTGCTGAGCCCATTCTTACTGTGTGTGTGCATATTGTTTCGAGGCTAAGCACTCTGTACTGAACAACCAGTTAGGGCTCTCATTCCTGGGAGTGCCAACTCTACCTCTGCCAGTAGTTACCAGTTGCTTGTGCTTCCTTGTCTAGTAATTGGGCCCCATGAGAGTGTCCCCTTTCCACGTTTTCATGTGTATTGACTTTGTTCCTGTTCAGATGTTGGTTATGCAGCCATTCCCACGAGAGACTGATTCGGGGCAGGCTCCCTGGCATTCTGACTCTTACAGGTTTCTGTTGTCTCTTTTGAGACGTTCCCTGAGCCATAACTGCACGAGCTGTGCCACAGGTGTACCCACTGAGGCTGAGCCCCGTAACTGATTGTTCTCTGCACTGTGCCCAGCTGAGGTTCTCTGTGGTGGTGTCCTCGGATGAAGGGAGATAGATATACCTACACGTAGACTTAAAGATAGGATTTAGAAGGTAGTTAAGAACCATGCTCGGAGGCCCAGCGGCGGCGGCGCCAGACGCACGGAGGCGCAGCGGCGGCGGCGCCAGACGCACGGAGGCGCAGCGGCGGCGGCGCCAGACGCACGGAGGCGCAGCGGCGGCGGCGCCAGACGCACGGAGGCGCAGCGGCGGCGGCGCCAGACGCACGGAGGCGCAGCGGCGGCGGCGCCAGACGCACGGAGGCGCAGCGGCGGCGGCGCCAGACGCACGGAGGCGCAGCGGCGGCGGCGCCAGACGCACGGAGGCGCAGCGGCGGCGGCGCCAGACGCACGGAGGCGCAGCGGCGGCGGCGCCAGACGCACGGAGGCGCAGCGGCGGCGGCGCCAGACGCACGGAGGCGCAGCGGCGGCGGCGCCAGACGCACGGAGGCGCAGCGGCGGCGGCGCCAGACGCACGGAGGCGCAGCGGCGGCGGCGCCAGACGCGGCGCAGCGGCGGCGGCAGCACGGTGGCAGCGCCAGACGCGGCTGAGCGGTGGCCAGACCCAAGCAGCTGGGACAGGCTGCAATAAGGAGAGCAGATCGCCCTACTACAATTGAATCAAAGAGGTAGGCCTTTGGTTGGCCAGGTCACTGGCACAAGGGGAGCCTGGTCCTGTCCTGAAGATCCTTCGGAGGGGTGAGAGGGTTCTTGGCCTGCAGCAGGAAACACAAAAGAGAGTGAGGGCATTTTGTAAGCGGAGCCCTTGGCCAGCAGGGAAACCTGATCCGGTTTCTAAAGGATCCATTGGATAGGATCAATAGGAGGAGATGGGCAGGCGCCAAGGCAAGAACTCACCCAATAATCCGAAAAACAACATGAAAACATCTGAACCCAATGATCTTACAACAGAAGTATTTGAACAACCTAACACAGAAGAAGTGGAAAAAATCGACTTTATGAAGATAATAGAGTCCCTTAAACAACATGTAAAAAATGCCCTTATAGAAATGGATGAGAAGTACAACAAAAAGTTTGAAGAAATGAGTAAATACGTACATGATACCCTGGGAAACCAAGAAAAAACCATCAAACAGGTAATGGAAACAGTTCAAGAATTGAAAACTGAAATGAAGGCAAAGAAGAAAATACAAACTGAGGACCAGCTGGATATGGAAAATCTAGGCCAACGAGCTGAGTCTACAGAAACAAGCATAATCAATAGAATCCAAGAGCTAGAAGAAAGACTCTCAGATGCTGAGGACACCATAGAGAAAATAAACGAACAGATCAAAGAAAACAGCAAAGCCAACAAATTCTCAACACAAAACATTCAGGAACTATGGGACACAATAAAAAAACCAAACCTAAGAATAATAGGAATAGAAGAAGGAGAAGAGTCACAGCTCAAAGGCTCAGAAAATATTTTCAACAAAATTATGGAAGAAAACTTTCCCAACTTAAAGAAAGATATTCATTTAAATATTCAAGAAGCATACAGAACACCAAACAGACTGGATCAAAGAAAAACATCTCCTCGCCATATAATAATCAAAACACAAAATATACAGGTTAAAGAAAGAATATTAAGAGCTGCAAAAGAAAAAGGGCAAGTAACTTATAAAGGTAAACCGATCAGACTTACACCTGACTTCTCGATGGAAACTATGAAAGCCAGAAGGTCCTGGATAGAGGTTCTGCAGAAGCTAAGAGACCATGGATGCAAACCCAAACTACTATACCCAGCCAAGCTATCGTTCACTATCAACGGAGAAAACAAGACATTCCAGGATAAGAACAAATTTAAACAATACGTAGCCACAAATCCAGCCCTACAGAAAGTAATAGAAGGAAAATCGCAACCCAAGGAATCCACCACTGCCAACACTGCCTACAATAACCCAGGCATCTAATGGCCCTTCACGAGCACATCTCAAAGAAAGGAGACACACAATCTCTACTACCAAAAGCAATAAGAATAACCGGAGTAAACAACCACTGGTCATTAATATCACTTAATATTAATGGGCTCAATTCACCTATAAAAAGGCACAGGCTAAAAGATTGGATACGAAAACAGGATCCAACATTCTGCTGTTTGCAAGAAACACATCTCAACCACAAAGACAGGCACCTACTCAGAGTAAAGGGTTGGGAAAAGGTGTTTCAAGCAAATGGTCCTAAGAAAAAAGCAGGTGTGGCCATACTAATTTCTAACAAAACTGACTTCAAACTAAAATCAATCAGAAGAGACCGAGACGGTCACTTTATACTCATAACAGGAACAATTCATCAGGAGGACGTCTCAATCCTGAATATATACGCCCCCAATATAAAAGCACCTACTTATGTAAAAGAAATATTACTAGAACTCAAGGCAGACATCAAACCACACACACTAGTAGTAGGAGACTTCAACACACCTCTCTCTCCAAGGGACAGGTCAATCAGACAGAAACCTAATAGAGAATTAAGAGAATTATTGGAGGTAATGAAGCAAATGGACTTAACAGACATCTATAGAACATTCCACCCAAATAGGAAAGAATATACCTTCTTCTCTGCAGCTCATGGAACCTTCTCAAAAATTGACCACATACTCGGAAACAAAGGAAACCTCCACAGATACAAAAAAATCTCAGTGTCCACCTGTGTCTTATCAGATCATCACGGATTAAAGTTAGAAGGCAACAACCACGCTGCCCCCAAAAAACCGACAAACTCATGGAAACTGAACAGTCAACTACTGAACCACGCCTGGGTCAAGGAAGAAATCAAGAAAGAAATTAAAGTCTTCCTTGAATTTAACGAAAATAAAGGGACAACATACTCAAACCTATGGGACACAATGAAAGCAGTGTTAAGAGGAAAGTTCATAGCACTAAGTGCCCACTTAAAGAAAACGGAGAATGCATACATTGGGGACTTAAAAACACACCTGAAAGCTCTAGAAAAAAAAGAAGCAGACGCGCCCAGGAGAAGTAGAAGACTGGAAATAATAAAACTGAGGGCTGAAATCAACAAAATAGAAACACAGAAAACAGTCCAAAGAATCAATGAAACAAAAAGCTGGTTCTTGGAGAAAATCAACAAGATCGACAAACCCCTATCCAAACTAATTAAACGACAGAGAGAGAACACGCAAATAAATAAGATCAGAAATGAAAAGGGGGACATAACCACAGACACAGAGGAAATTCAGAGAATCATTAGATCTTACTACAAAAGCCTGTATGCCACAAAACTGGAAAATACAAAAGAAATGGACATTTTTTTAAATAAGTATCATATACCAAAGCTAAACCAAGACCAGGTGAATGATCTAAATAGACCGGTTTCTCGCGAAGAATTAGAAATGGTTATCAAAAATCTCCCTTCGAAAAAAAGCCCAGGACCAGATGGTTTCAATGCAGAATTCTACCAGAACTTCCAAGAAGAATTAATACCTATACTCCTTAAGGTATTTCACAATATAGAAACAGAAGAGTCATTGCCAAATTCCTTTTATGAAGCTACAGTTACCCTGATACCAAAACCACAAAAAGACCCAACCAAGAAAGAGAATTACAGACCGATCTCACTCATGAACATCGACGCAAAAATCTTCAATAAAATAATGGCAAACCGAATCCAAGAACACATAAGAAAAATTATCCATTATGATCAAGTAGGCTTCATCCCAGAGATGCAGGGCTGGTTCAACATACGCAAATCTATCAATGTAATCCACCATATAAATAAACTGAAAGAAAAAAACCATATGATCATTTCACTAGATGCGGAAAAAGCATTCGACAAAATTCAACACCCCTTTATGATAAAGGTCTTGGAGAGAATAGGGATACAAGGGTCCTACCTAAATATAATAAAAGCTATTTACAGCAAGCCAACAGCTAACATTAAATTGAACGGAGAAAAACTCAAAGCCATCCCACTAAAATCAGGAACACGACAAGGATGTCCACTCTCGCCATACCTCTTCAATATAGTGCTTGAAATTCTAGCAATAGCAATAAGACAACATAAGGAAATCAAGGGGATTCGTATTGGAAAGGAAGAAGTTAAGCTTTCGTTATTTGCAGATGATATGATAGTGTACATAAGCGACCCCAAAAATTCTACCAAAGAACTCCTACAGCTGATAAACAGCTTTAGTAACGTGGCAGGATACAAGATCAACTCCAAAAAATCAGTTGCCTTCCTATACACCAAGGATAAGGAAGCAGAGAGGGAAATCAGAGAAGCATCACCTTTCACGATAGCCACAAATAGCATAAAATACCTTGGGGTAACCCTGACCAAGGAAGTGAAAGATCTACTTGACAAGAACTATAAGTCTTTGAAGAAAGAAATTGAAGAAGACACCAGAAAATGGAAAGACCTCCCTTGCTCTTGGATTGGGAGGACCAACATAGTAAAAATGGCAATTCTACCAAAAGCAATCTATAGATTCAATGCAATCCCCATCAAAATCCCATCAAAATTCTTCACAGATCTGGAGAAGACAATAATCAACTTTATATGGAAAAACAAAAAACCCAGGATAGCCAAAACAATCTTATACAATAAAGGATTGTCTGGAGGCATTACCATCCCTGACTTCAAACTCTATTACAGAGCTACAGTATTGAAAACAGCTTGGTATTGGCATAAAAACAGAGAAGTCGACCAATGGAATCGAATAGAAGACCCTGACATTAACCCACAAACCTATGAACACCTGATCTTCGATAAAGGAGCTAAAAGTATACAATGGAAAAAAGAGAGCATCTTCAACAAATGGTGCTGGCAAAACTGGATGTCAATCTGTAGAAGAATGAAAATAGATCCATATCTATCACCATGCGCAAAACTCAAATCCAAATGGATTAAAGACCTCAATATCAGTCCGAACACACTGAACCTGATAGAAGAGAAAGTGGGAAGTACTCTACAGCACATGGGCACAGGAGACCACTTCCTATGTATAACCCCAGCAGCACAGACACTAAGGGCATCATTGAATAAATGGGACTTCCTGAGGCTGAGAAGCTTCTGTAAAGCAAAGGACACTGTCACTAAGACAAAAAGACAACCCACTGACTGGGAGAAGATCTTCACCAACCCTGCAACTGACAAAGGTTTGATCTCCAAAATATATAAAGAACTCAAGAAACTAGACCGTAAAAGGCTAACCAACCCAATTATAAAATGGGGCACTGATCTGAACAGAGAATTCTCAACAGAAGAACTTCAAATGGCCAAAAGACACTTAAGGTCATGCTCAACTTCCTTAGCGATCAGGGAAATGCAAATCAAGACAACTTTAAGATACCACCTTACACCTGTCAGAATGGCTAAAATCAAAAACACCAATGATAGCCTTTGCTGGAGAGGTTGTGGAGAAAGGGGTACACTCACCCATTGCTGGTGGGAATGCAAACTTGTGCAACCACTCTGGAAAGCAGTGTTTCGGTTTCTCAGGAAATTCGGGATCAACCTACCCCTGGATCCAGCAATACCACTCTTGGGAATATACCCAAGAGAGGCCCTATCATACAACAAAAGTATATGCTCAACTATGTTCATGGCAGCATTGTTTGTAATAGCCAGAACCTGGAAACAACCTAGATGCCCTTCAACGGAAGAATGGATGAAGAATGTATGGAATATATACATATTAGAGTATTACTCAGCAGTAAAAAACAAGGACTTCTTGAATTTTGCATACAAATGGATGGAAATAGAAAACACTATCCTGAGTGAGGTAAGCCAGACCCAAAAAGAGGAACATGGGATGTACTCACTCATATTTGGTTTCTAGCCATAAATAAAGGACATTGAGCCTATAATTCATGTTCCTAGAGAAGCTAAATAAGGTGAATCCAAAGACAAACACATAGGCATCCTCAGGAATATTAACCTTCATCAGGCGATGAAAGGAGACAGAGACAGAGACCCACACGGGAGCACCGGACAGAAATCTCAAGGTCCAAATCAGGAGCAGAAGGAGACGGAGCACGAGCAAGGAACTCAGGACCACGAGGGGTGCACCCACACACTAAGACAATGGGGATGTTCTATTGGGATCTCACCAAGGCCAGCTGGCCTAGGTCTGAAAAAGCATGGGATAAATCCAGACTAGCTGAATATAGCGGACAATGAGGAATACTGAGAACTCAAGAACAATTGCAGTGGGTTTTTGATCCTACTGCACGTACTGGCTTTGTGGGAGCCTAGGCAGTTTGAATGCTCACCTTAGGAGACCTGGATAGAGGTGGACAGTCCTTGGGCTTCCCACAGGTCAGGGAACCCTGATTGCTCTTCGAGCAGATGAGGGGGGGGGGGACTTGATCGGGGGAGGGGGAGGGAAACGGGAAGCGGTTGTGGGGACGAGGCAGAAATTCTTAATAAATAAATAAATTAAAATAAAAAAAAAAAAATAAAAAAAAAAAAAAAAAAAAAAAAAAAAAACAAATAAATGGAAATCTTATTAGTTAAATTAAAAAAAAAAAAAAAAAAAAAAAAAAAAAAAAAAAAAAAAAAAAAAAAAGAACCATGCTGCTTTAACAAAGAGGTGGTGGTACATTCTCTTCGAGACCCATGACCTCACTAGCCCCAGGTAGTGTTGCCTAGGTGACTAGTACCACAGTGACGTGTGCTTAGGTCCAGCCAGGCAGTTGTTGGTTACCACCTACGTGTGAGTGGCATCCTCTGCACTGTTACTGATATCTTGTCATGTGGGACACTGTTGTGGTATCACAGCTGGGTGCCTTGCTGGTCTTTGCGATGTCACAGCCTGGTAAGACCGTTTCCTCCCTTAGCATCTGGCATGGGACTTTCTGGCACCACGGGATCTAGATTTAAGAGAGGAGTCTTTTAAGTTAGATCCAGCTCAAATTACCTAAGTTCTGTATCCTAAGTATGTAGTGTCTTCAGTTACAGGGTCTCACCTTCAACATCAGAGAATCAGGCATTGGCAACTACCATATTTTATATTGTTTCAAGATCACTAGGACTATCCTGACCAATCATTCTGAAGTGGATTTCTAGTGGCTGGTGCCAAGAGTTTTGTTAGTCTACAATTTTTATAAAGGGCATTGTGAGCCTTGGTGACACAACTTTCTTTAAGCTACACACACACACAGACATATACGTATGTATTGTGTATAATTTTAGGTCGATGTAAAATAGTATGATTACGTGAGGCTTTGACAAATAGCCTCTGTGTTCTTTGTATCGTCTCTCTCCTCCCTCCTTCTCCTGTATTGACCTCCATTGAGTCCCTGTCCCCATTCTTCCATTTCCTGCTTCATCTTACATGTATCCTACTATTTCTATAATATTGATCGAAACCATTTGTATGGATCAACAATGGCCAGATGTCAGTAGTTGATTTGATGTGTTTTACTCATGCAGCAGTAACAGGCAATTGAAATGTTGTCATTTTCCTCTTTCAGGAGTAGCATTGCTTTCCCTCAGTACCAAGCTATTGGTTCAAATACTAGAGATAACTGTGTTGCCTGCACTTTTTGCCCACAAACCAGGCTCTGTTTATTTAATGCAGACAGCAAACCAGATAAGGCATCTATCTTCCCTCTTCTTAATAAGATATTCTGAATCACTGTGCTCTTTAATATTAAGGCCATACTACAATACTATAGGTTCCAGAACACAAAATCACAAAGTAGCTGTGTGTGTGTATGTGTGTATTGAGCCATTCTCTTACAAAATGGATATTGGTGGCATCCCTAGTCCTCATGGGAAGAGACTGGATTTCTTCCTGAGCAATTGCCTCACCCCTGCTGAAAGCTGAGTGACATCCAACGTGCTCTAAAGGAACAAGATGGTTTCCCCCAGCCCAGGTATTTTGCAGTAAAATCCAGGAGCTAACCAGAAATTACAAGGTGCAAAGTCCCGGATCTTCTTCATCTGGACCTTTCTGCCCTGAGACTCTCTTCAAAATGCAAGCTAGGAGCTGGGAAAAGAACCCTTTTTTTCATAAGTCGGGGGTCATGACTTTAGAGATGAGTAATCAGACCAGATGTTCATGTCAGTTTTCAGCCTTCTACAGTGACTGATCCATACCTCTCCCCTTTACACCAATTCATCAGGCGATGCTGGGTTTGGAAAGGTAGACAAAGAAAGGCCAACTGTGTCTTTAGTAGATGTCACTTGCATGTAGAGATGCCAATGTTGGTATATTTTACAAGACGCCTTCCCCTTGGAGTTGCAAGAAAAATGAATTGAGTCCAATTATGCAGGACACATGTCAATGATTTTAAATTTATGTTTAAAATATTTAGTGGTGTCGTGGAGGACAGTGTGTGAACTACGGTGATGAAGGCCCCAAGCCTACCCATGGCCATTGGTCAGATTGGTCCTCTTGGTCCCCCTGCTCCCGGACCTGTGGGGGAGGAGTATCTCACAGAGACCGTCTCTGTACCAATCCCAGGTATGTACACCACCTGCTTCCTTCTGAATGAGCCTTCCTGCAGCGCCCAATCTTGTTAGTAGCAGCATTATCGCTTACCCAATACTGTAGAAAATGCTAAGAAGGGAATTCCACTCCATTTCTGAAATGATTCTCTTGCTTTCATGTGGTTTATGATGCTTACCACTTCCTGACTCTCAGCAAAATATAACCGAGCCAGCAGGGCCAGGGCAGAACTGGGTTTTAACTATATGACTTGAAACTAAGATGCTATCTAACTGGCTACTTTATTTAAAGAAAAAAAGAAATGGAGTATGAACAGAAAACTCCAGTAAGAACAACTCTTTCATAAAAAGCTTTGCTTTTCTGTCAAATATTGTCACTTTTACAACAAAGTAGCCTAATTTCAGGGACTAGACCCAGAGAGATAGTAACCTACTTAGGGAAGCAAAAGGCTCTCTGGTTTGTTTCAGAAATAAGTCATGCTACTTTGTTGCTCTTATCTGTAAAGCATGAGGCTCCAAAGTCACTCTTCTTTCCACTGTCCTCTTGAGTGTGCCCATCCATATTTCCCAGAAATCAGCAGGCTCGTGGCTGTCCAGTGATTCTCTGACTTGGTCCACAGGCCTAACGTCCTGGCCCTGTCCTAAGGGATCTGGCAGAAGGAAGAAGATGATGTTGACTTTCTGCCTCAGTATCTTACTCTAACTGGGCATCCTGGAAAGCCATCCTCTTTCTCAGCAGCAAACCTACTCCCCTATAGGGTGTGAAGGTGACTCACTTTCCTGCCTCCTCCAGAGGATGCTGGAGGACAAGGAGCAAGTGCACACAAGCCTGGATCTTGAACTCTGCTTTGTCCTCCAGCATCAGGACCATAACACTCAGGATGGACTCAGGATGCTTCCCTTCACGGCCTGCTCTACGACGTTGGGATTAGCAGCTACATCACTCCAGTAAACATAAGTGCTTATCTCTGGCCGCAATATGTTTTCCAGGCCGTCTCATGGAGGGAAGTTTTGCCAGGGCTCTGCACGCACACTGAAGCTCTGCAACAGTCAGAAATGCCCTCCGGACAGTGTAGATTTCCGTGCTGCACAGTGCGCCGAGTACAACAGCAAACATTTCCGAGGGTGGCTCTACAAATGGAAGCCTTACACCAGAGTGGAAGGTAAGTTTCCAGTCCCACTCTGTAGGGGGCCCATGTCTTGTTACCATTTTAATACATCATGTGACCAGTACTGCCGTGTTCAGACGGGCAGACACTGTAGGTCTGGAAGGCCATCATAACAGGGTTCCTTCGGGTGACTGGTTTGATTTGACCCACCCCACTGCCATTACATCTTACCTACACTTGGTCGGTAGACAGAAGCCCACAAGCCAAATATGTTGAATGAGTAGCTATTAAAAATTAATGACTGTAGTTGATGCTGATGTGACTATAAACACATCACCCACATTCTTAGATATTAAAAACTGAAAGAAAATTCTAGTATGCTTCATAGAAAATGGATAATTTTTCAAGTATACTACAGCAATGAAATCCTGTTCTGTAACCATACAGTGAGAAATTTATTCATGGAGTGAATGAGATTTACACTTGTCAGTGGGAGAAAAGTGAGCAAGATGTTATGATATAATGTAGCTAACATTATAAAAATGTTGGTAGTTCAAGAGGCATGTCTCAAGTATATTTAAAGATTATCTAGTTATCTCATTCCTTGAGACTGGGAATTCTGTCCAGGCCAGTGGCACGCGTTCCGGAGCAGACATAAGCAGAGGTGTCCCTCTGGCTCTATGCCCATCATTTCTGTGCATCTGCTCCTGGTAGGGGGTTAGAAATGATAAGCCCTGTGTAGGGAGCTGTGAGCAGTCTCATGCAAAGCAGATTTCATTTGTATCTTATGCATAAACTGTAAAACTAAGACTAAGACACATGATCAACAGAGCCCTGAACCAGAAGGAAAACAGTCCATGGGGTTTGAGAGAAACTGGACTAACCTGTGACATCAGGGTGAAATGTATGTGCTACCCTTGACTTTGCTAGTCTGTGGCAAATGATCATATTAAGTACATGCAAGTTTTAGTTTTAAAATCCTTGGGTAATTCTCCCATCTTGAAAAAATAGCACAAGAATCTATGAGTGAGTCTTAGACGGGAGGAAATCCCCGAGAGTGTGAGGCTCCCCAGAGGCAGCTGTCCTGATTTCATCCAGAGAAAAGAGGTCCCCACAGAAGCTTCAATTAGCCATATGAACTGCAAAGCCTGGAAGCCTGGGGGAGTTCAGATCCCTGGGGTCATACCAGTTTTCCTATAGAACACATCACACCCTGGAGTTCTCCTTTAACACTTCTATCAGTCAAAAGACAAAGTTTAATGTTTTTTATATAATGTTATAATGTTTCTTATGTGCAAGAATTTTGCACAGTGTTACAAAACACAACTCATCAGTTTACATTGCTGTAACATAGTCTTTATATAGTAGATCATGACCATTGTAGCCCAGCCAGCAAATGTATAAAGGAGCTGTCGGGCAAGCGACACTAGAGAAAAAGTACCAGCGTAGCATCAATAAATAATATTAAAAAATTTAAAGGGTTTTACCAAAGATAAATATTAAACTTTCTTTGCAAGGCCTAGAATGGTGGCACACACCTTTAACCCTTCACACGGGAGGTAGAAGCAGATAAAGCTATGTGAGCTCAAGGCTAGCCTGGTGTACTAACACATTCCAAGCCAGACAGGGTTACATGGTGAGGCTCTGTCTTTTAAAAAAAAGTCTTTAAAATGTGTTATTGTATGGGACTTATTTTATGGGGGAGACAACCAAAGAAAAATCTGTCTAAAACTCAGAGCAAAAATAACTGAGCTGAAGTGTCTTTCTATTTGTGTTTGTGTGTGTATTTCTTTTTAAGATCAGGACTTATGCAAACTCTACTGTATCGCAGAAGGATTTGATTTCTTCTTTTCTTTGTCAAATAAAGTGAAAGATGGGACTCCATGCTCGGAGGATAGCCGTAATGTTTGTATAGATGGGATATGTGAGGTAATAACGATTGCTTATTCATTCAACAAATGTCTCCAGACAGTCTGCTTTGTGCCAGGCATCCTGTAAGGGCTAGAAAGACCAGACAAAAGAGAGGAGCCCTTTCCCTCCAAGTCCCAGCCCAGGGGGAGAAAAGCCAGAAGAGCTCATGCTGATGGCACTGCTTTGTGATGGAGGTGTGTACAGAGCATGAGCAGATGGGACAGCTGATGTCAGATGTGGGTGTGGAGCACTCGTGGGGACCTAGGAGGAGGGAGCACCCACACCTGAGCTCTATCTGGAAGGGTGCACTGGAGCCAAAGGGTACTGAGAGCAGACCATGGGAGTGTCAGGAAGCCAAGGGGGTGCTCAGAAGGCAGTTGGGATCTTGGGGTTCTGAGGGGATGAGGGCATGAACAAGAACTCACCAAGGGTGACCATGTAGATTAGAAATTGGGCTGGGGACAGCAGATCTGCAAGGGGTTTCTGGGCAGAGTCGTGAGAAATCAGTGAGGAGCCACTTAGCTACCATAGTGATCTCTACATGAGGACTGTCCAGACCTCAGCTGCAGCAGGGCAAGAGGATTCAAACAACTCTAAAACCCAAAGTCTAGACCACTAACTCAAAAATCCATGAGAAATTTGGGAGACCTAAATTCATTTGGTGGCATAATCTTCTCTCTCACGCATGACTGTTGGTGGATTTTCTTCCTCCCACTTCTTGTAGAGATTTGCAGTAGACATATCAATGTATAATCTATAGAGTATGGCAGCGTCAAGCCCCATGGAGACCCATGCACATGACAGCCTTGATACAGCTGACCTTTTAAATTTACACACCACAGCATTACAAAACATGTCTGGCCCTGAGGATTTCCAGCATGGGGCTATGACTGTGATGGCTTTGTTTCTGAATAGATGCTATTCCTAGACACACCTTGGTAGGAAATATGAAACCAGCAAGCATTATAGAAAACACGATAAGCACCTTAACTTATGCAACCTTGCACAGATATTGCTCGTACGCATCACTTATGGCGAGAATGTCTGGGTGGTGTCAATCACTCCCAGCCACGTGCTCACTTCAGCAGAGCCTTGTGTGAACATACCGGCAGTCAGTCATCTTACCAAGTCAGCATTGCTCTGAGATTCACTGCAGCTCCATCTAGAGCTTTAACTGAGGGTTCAAGTACTACAACTGGAGATGAACTCTATAGAAGACAGATAGCACATCCATCCCAAGAAAAGAGGCCAGGAGACCAGGACAAGCCAAGCTGCACATGCATTGGGTATCCATCACCGATTTGTTAACTATTCCATGTTGGAAACGTGTTCAGCTAGAGTGGGAGGAATATCTTATTGTGAGGTTGGTGATGTTGTTGCTTGTATTGTCCTTTCTTCCATGAATGGTCTGTGACCTTGTGGGACCTTCAGAGAGTTGGCTGTGACAATATCCTTGGGTCAGATGCTGCTGAGGACTCCTGTGGGGTCTGCAAGGGGAATAACTCAGACTGCACAACGCACAGGGGACTCTACAGTAAACACCACCATACCAACCGTGAGTAATGACGAGCCATGTACATCTGAGAAAGGGGTTCAGTCAGAGATTTTGCTGGGAGGGGCTAAGGGAGAGAAAATGGTGAGAGCTTAGAGTGCTGAGGTCTCCACTGTGAGGTTTCCTTTGCTTCTGGAGCAGCGGTTCTTGCCCTATGGGTTGCAGCCTCTTTGAGGTTAGAATGGCCCTTTCACAGGGATCATCTCAGACCATCAGAAACACAGATATTTACATTACAGTTCATAACAGTAGCAAAATTATAGCTATGATGTGGCAATAGAAACAACTTTATGGCTGGGGATCTGTGTGAAATGGTCACAGTATTAGGAAGGCTGAGAACCACTGTTCTGGGGCTTCTGATTTTTTCTAGAAGTGGATACTAGGCTTTTTGAGCTAAAATGATCCTTGGGAAAGCGGCAGATTACAAGACCTCTCCTCCAACTGTTGAAAAAGGACAAGCAGAGCTAGCAGCAGATCCACCAGCTCTAAACATGGACTCTCATAATCAATTATGGGAAGCCAGGCTAAACCAAATGCTACATTCCTCTCTCCAGAGTACTACCACGTAGTTACGATTCCGCCTGAAGCTCGGAGCATTCGTATCTATGAGACGAACATATCTACCTCCTACATCTCTGTGCGCAATTCTCTCAAGAAATACTACCTGAATGGACATTGGAGTGTGGACTGGCCTGGACGATACAAGTTTTCAGGTACCGCCTTCAACTACAGACGGTCCTACAAGGAGCCTGAGAGCTTAACCTCCACGGGACCAACCAACGAAACACTGATTGTGGAGGTAGAGACCAGATTTTGGTTCTGGGGCTGGATTTGGTGGCCTGGCACTTTTGTCAGCTTATCGCTGTGGTCTGCATTGGATGTAGAATTGTAGCATTGTAGCGATCAGAAATAGGAGCAATCCATCCAGCAGGCTCAAGGGGGCAGTAGACTTATGGCTATTGTCTTCCCTTGCTTAGTGTTTGAATGTGTATATGTACCTACCTGTGTTACCATCTCTAGGTCTTTATCTGTAGATTTTGTGGGTGATTTATTTTAATTAGTATTTTAGTTAGCACACACACTTAAAGGTTTTATTATAGTATTTCTGGACCTGTGTCATTTGTTCGTATATTGACTGGATGGTCTGAGTTTAGGTGATTGGTCTCCACAGCTCTGTATACATACTAGATATTACTCAGTGATCTGGTGTACATGAGCAATGGCTTTCTGTAACTTTGTCTCCTAGTGCGGAGAGAGTTTCTTCTGCTGTGCTGTTCTTTTATTGGTTGATCTTTTCATTCAGTGTAATCTGATTATAGTTACCCTTCCTCAACTCCTCCCAGATCCTCCCACTTCCCACCCACACAATTCCATACCCTCTCTTTCTCATTAGAAAACAGACATATAATAATAATGATAACACTAATAATTTTTTTTAATTTGTCCTATTCTGGTTTTGTTTATTTTATCTGCTATGCTGTTTGTTTTAACATTATGCAGTTCCATTCATCAGCTTTTGGTATTTCTTTGTTTCCCTTTTTTCTTTTTTTAATTTTACATTTTTAAATTGATTTTATTGCGCTATACGTTTTCTCTGCTCCCCTCCTTTGCTTTCCCCTCCCCTTCAACCCTCTCCCATGGTCCCTATGATCCTAATTTACTCAGGAGATCTTGTCTTTTTCTACATCCCATGTAGATTAGATCCATGTATATCTCTCTTAAGATCCTCATTGTTGTCTAGGTGGAAGATGAAATCTCTGAGTTGTTTTGATTTGCATTTCTCTGATGGCTAAGGGTTGAGCATTTCCTTAAGTGTCTTTCAGCCATTTTAGATTCCTCTGTTGAGAGTTCTCTGTTTAGGTCTGTACCCCATTTTTAATTGGATTATTTGCTCTTTTGATGACCAATTTCTTGAGTTCTTTGTACATTTTGGAGATCAGAATTCTGAGCTTATTTTTTTTAATTTGCTTATCTGGTCTTGATTTAATTTTGGTAAGTGATATTTATCGAGAAAGTGTCCATTTTCTTTATGTTTTCCAATTAGGTAGAGTACAGGTTTTCGAAATGTGACCTAATGATTCTCTGGATTTCCTCCCTGTCTGTTGATATGACTTCCTTTTCATTTCTGATTTTGTTAATTTGGATATTTTTTTCTCTGCCTCTTGGTTAGTTTGGAGAAAGGTTTGTCTGTTTTATTGATTTTTCTCAAAGAACCAACTCTTTATCTCATTGATTCTTTGTATTGTTTTCTTTGTTTCTATTTTGTTGGTTTCAGCTCTCAATTTGATTATTTCCTGCCATCTAATTCTCTGTGTTTGCTTTCTTTTGTTCTAAAGTTTTCAAATGTTCTGCCAATTCACTAGTGCAAGATTTTTCCAGTTTCTTTTTGTAGGCGTTTAGTGCTATGGACTTTCCTCTTAACACTGCTTTCATTGTGTCCCATAAATTTGGGTATGTTGTGTGGTCATTTTAATTGAATTTTAGGAAGTCTTTAATTTCTTCCCTTTATTTCTTCCTTGACCCATTGATGATTCAAGTGAGCATTGTTTAATTTCCATGTGTTTGTGGGCTTTCTGTCATTACTGTTGCTGTTGAATTCTAATTGAAGCCATGGTGATCTTATAAGATACATGGGGTTATTCCAACTTTTTTGTATCTGTTGAGGTTTATTTTGTTACCGAGTATGTGGTCAGTTTTTGAGAAGGCTCCATGAGGTGCTGAGAAGAAGGTATATTCTTTTATGTTTAGATGAAATATTCTATAGATGTCTATTAAGTCCATTTGAATTCTAACATCTTCCCTTATTTCTCTGTCAATTTTTTGCCTGACTGACCTGTCCAGTGGTTAGAATGGAGTGTTGAAGTCTTGCACTATTAGTGTGTGGAGTTTAATGTATGATTTAAACGTTAGAAGTGTTTCTTTTAATATGAGGGTGCCCTTGTATTTGGGGCATAGATGTTCAGTATTGAGATTTCCTCTTGGTGGATTTTTCCTGTGCCTAATATGAAATGTCCTTCTTTATCTCTTTTGATTAACTTTAGTTTGAAGTCTATTTTGTTAGATATTAGGATAGCTATACCAACTAGTTTCTTAGGTCCACTGGATTGGAAAAAACTTTCCCAACCCTTTACTCTGTCTTTGAGTTTGAGATGTGTTTCTTGGATGCTTGCAAAAGGATGGATTCTGATTCCGTATCCAAACAAAAAAACTGTTGGCCTGTTTCTTTTTATAGGTGAGTTGAGTCCATTTATAGTAAGGGATATTAATGATCAGTGATTGTTATCTATCTCCTATTAATTTAGTTTTTGTTGTTGGAGATGTTATTTTGTGTGTTTTTTCCTTCTTTGGATTTGCTGCTGTGAGATCATCTATTTTCTGTGTTTTTGTTGATATAGCCAGCTTCCTTGGGTTTTCCTTCTAGTACTTTGTGTAGCGCTGGGTTTGTGGATAGGTATTTGTTAAATATGGTTTTGTCATGAAATATTTTCTTTTGTCCTTATATGGTGATTGAAATTTTTGCTGGCTATAGTAGTCTGGACTGGCATCCAAGGTCTCTTTCTGTCCGCATAACACTTGACCAGGACCTTATGACTTTCATTGTTTCCATTGATAAGTCAGTGTAATTCTGATAGGCCTGCCTTTATATGTTACTTAGTCTTTTTTCTTTCAGATCTTAATAGTCTTTGTTTATTCTATATGTTTAGTGTTTTGATTTTTATGTGATGAGGGAACTTTTTTTTTATCCAGTCTATTTGGTGTTCTGTAGGTTTCTTATATGTTCATAGGCTTATCTTTCTTTAGGTTGGGAAAGTTTTCTACTACAATTTTGTTAAATGTATTTTCTGTCCTTTTGAGTTAGCCTTCTCCTTCTATACCTATTATTCTTAGGTTTGGTCTTTTCATGGTGTCCCATATTTCCTGGATATTTTGTGTTAAGTTTTTGTTAGAGTTAATGCTCTCTTTGAGTCTATTTCCTCTATTATATCTTCAGCACTTGAGGTCTCTATTTCCTGCCTACTCCCTTGGAAGACCCACACTCACACCTGAAGCCACAGAGGTCTCTGGTTCTGGCCCACTCCCCCAGCAGTTGCTCCCTTGTCCCTTCTCCTGTGGAATTCACTGTCTCAGGCCTGCTCCAGCCTAGGTTGCTGGATTAGTCCTGTTTCTGTAAATGTCCCTGGTCTGGGCCCACTCCCACAGAGGTCCCTGGCTTGGGCTTGGTCCCACAAAGTCTACTCCCTCGGAGGTCCCAGACTTGAACCCAGACCCACAGAACTCCTGGCTGCTTTTGGTATTCCTTGAACTTTGGAGGCCTTTATGAAGTTTTTACCTACAATGATATTGTGAGTGTATTCTCTCTGTTTTTTTCCAGCAATTTCTGAGAGCCTCGCCTTATAGCTAAAGTCATTGATCCATTATATGGGTTTTTAAATAAGATGAGACCTGTGGGTCCAGTTTAATTTTTCTAACATAAACGTGCAGTTTTCCTAGCATCACTGAAGATGCTGCATTTTCTCCAATGTATATGTTGGGAAAGTTGTTGACAGTCAAGATGCTATTTCTGAAAGAGTATGTTTCATTATCTATTTCATTTCATGGTCTCAATATCCATTTTGGACCAGTAACAAGCTGTGTTGCTACTATGACTCTGTAGTATAAGCTTAAATTAGATATTTTGATGTCTCCATCTCACTCTTTTTGAGGAGGTTGTGTTGGCCATCCAGGATGCTACATGCTGCCTGGTGAGTTCCAGAATTACTTCTCATATCCCTGGGAGAGCGACACTGGAATTTTAACAAGGATTGTATTTTATCTGTTAATTTCTCTTGATGGTGTGGCCTTTCTCACAGTATTAATTCTGCCAAACCATCAGGTCTTTATTTATATTAATGTAGTTTATTTTTCAATTTCTTCATAAAATGTTTTGAAGTTTTCTGTACTGAAGTCCATCAGCCACTCAGTTAACTTTATTCCTAGGAATTCTTTTTGAGGTTTATGATTGCAGTTGTTTTCTTGGCATGCTCACTATTTGGGGTAAAGCAACTGTTTTGTGTATATTTTCTAGTAATTCCCGTTGGCTGCTGAGCGTGGTTTATTCTGTCTCTTGGATGATGTGTTTCGTAGATGTCTGTTAAGTTCCTATGAACTATGGCAGGGCACAAGTTTAAGCTTCCTTTGTTGTTTTCATTGTTGTTGTTGTCTGTATGTTCTATTAGTCAGTATGCGTTCACACTCGGGGAAAGTGTGGCATTGAGCTTGTCCACTGCTGCTGCAGCTGGACCAGTCAGGGCCTCTGTGTCTATTTCTGTTTCTTTCATGGATTAGGATTTATCAGTGTTTGAAGCTCATGTATATATGATTGTTATACCATATTGATAGATTATTTTCTGTATTGATATGTAGTGACTTTCTTATCTCTCCTAACTCGGGCTTAGGGTCAGCTCATCAGAGAGGATAGCTGTCCCTGCTCTTTTCCTGTTTCACTTCCACAGCTTCACTTTCAGTATGGATGCATCTTGGCCAGTTTCTTACAAACCATCCGTGCTTACTTCTTAGTTCAACAAACGGCTCCACTTCTTCATCCTGAGATCTAGAGGCTTTCTGTTGGGAAGGATTTGCGTCCTGTAATTCACATCTTCAACCCGAGACCTAGAGGCTTTCTGTTGAGAGGGATTTGAGTCTTGTAATTTTGTTGGTTCTTTTCCTAGTAGATTTATTTTTCCCATTTCTTTCTCCTTGATTCATATTAGGGTTTTGGTGATTTACTGTGTGGGACTTCGTAGTGTTTTCCTATATTTCCCTTTTCCAATCTCTTCCCCACCTGAAACTTATTTGTTATGTTGCTAATGGATTCTGCCATTCTTCCTTGTCTATGTATAAAGCTACCTTAGCTATCCTCTGCAATGGCTGCCAATGGCCATGTCTTGCTTCAGTTCATACTTGTATTAAAATGTCTTTAGTTCTCCATAGGTTTTATAGTATTTATTTGCTCATTTATTTGTGTGTATTCTTACTCGTTTTGGGGAGATAATTTTGTTGCATGTATGTGATGGGCATTTTAGAAAATCGACAGTATTTTATTGTGTGATTAGTTTTATAAGGTATTATTTTATGTAGTTTAAACAAACTAGTTATCAGAGAGTCATTGATGTGGCTCTAATTCACTTAATGTTTTCCCTTTCATCTTTTGCAGCTTTTATTCCAGGGCAGGAACCCTGGTGTGGCCTGGGAATTCTCACTGCCAAGGTCAAATGATAAGAAGATCCCAGCTGTCCAACCCAGCTACACATGGGCCATCATACGCTCAGAGTGCTCTGTCTCCTGTGGAGGAGGTGGGTCACTTTTCCTGCTGTCCCAGAGGTAGAGAATAGGTACCAAATTCCCAGCCCAGCTTCACACGGGCCATCATATGCCCAGAGTTATCGACTCCTGTGGAGAAGCTAGGACACTTCTTATACTACTCCAGAAGTGGTGTGTGGGTACCTGAATGAAACCAGGCCATGAGTGCTGAGAAACAGTATAGTAATGGAGAGTGTGGTTTCTAATGAACCTTACTGATGGAATTAACTGTCATTTGTCACCAACTCATATACTCAAATCCCCCAGAAAACTTCATGGTGTAAAAACTATATTGACTATGATAAGAAATATAGTGACAGAAAGGCATAGTACTTACAGATTTATTATCTTAGTATAAAATAAGGTGCTAAGGTTAAGTGTCTATCCTGGGCCCTGGGCACAGAACACCAGCCTTACCCTGGTGGGCACAGCTAGTTCTTCTCTACATGCAACCATACACATGTGTTCTAAGCATGCAACCATACATATGTGTTCTAGACATGCAACCATACACATGTGTTCTAAGCATGCAACCATACATGTGTGTTCTAGACAGGCAACCATACACATGTGTTCTAGGCATGCAACCATACACATGTGTTCTAGGCATGCAACCATACATGTGTGTTCTAAGCATGCAACCATACACATGTGTTCTAGGCATGCAACCATACACATGTGTTCTAAGCATGCAACCATACACATGTGTTCTAGACATGCAACCATACACATGTGTTCTAAGCATGCAACCACACCACATATGTTCTAGACATGCAACCATACACATGTGTTCTAGGCATGCAACCATACACATGTGTTCTAGGCATGCAACCATACACATGTGTTCTCCACTTGCCTTTTGTAGCCTTTTGCCTCATTGTCTAAATCACCATCCCCACGATACTTTTAGCTGACAGGGATAATAATTAAAATGATTTTATTATTCATGTCCTTGAAAATCCTCCTTGATTCTCCCATAATACTAAGTTCTAGGTCTAATTAAAGAATAAGCATCTATTTTTTTCAAAAATGGAAGCTGAATTTCACATGTAGAGCTTATTATATCTGCAGTTAAGTTAGGGTTTGCTTTGTGATTCACTTTGTGGTGAAATCTACTCACAGTCCTTACAGCCAGCCATATTTACACTGTTTTCCAAAGGGCTGTTTGACACTGCTAGCTCCAAACTCAGAAGTATTTTCTATATCAATGTGAAGTATTACCCAACTGTAGTTTTCTTTCATGTGATAAAATGTACAAAATTCATTTTCTTTCCATGTTGGAAACATTTATTTTTTTATACTTTGAAGCAATTTAAGTAATGTTTGTATTATGTTTCTAAGCTTTCAGTAGAATTTACAATGGAAGCATTTAAGAATCTTGTTTATTGTAAGAATTAGATATTTATATATTTTTATTTTTGTAGTAATTATATCACTTTGTTTACCCCCTCTGAAGTTAGTATTTCTAATGAAACATGTTTTTCTACAAGACCTTAATTTCTATTTTACATGCTCAAATTGAATACTTTAGGAGCTTTTGTGTGATTATCATATATTTGAAATATTTTTCATTTAAGCTTACATATTTGGGCTCATTTCTTATATTATTAAGTAAGAATATTGGTGACAGATTAGCCAGGAAGTGAGAAATCATTCTAGATATTTAAATATGTTTATTATGCAGATTAATTGCTTATAAAACAAAAACAGTGACCACAGATAGCCTTCTGTAGACCTCTGAGTTACTCTGGTTATCCAAAGATCCTGAAAGATACAGAAGTCTCTGGTGATAAGAAATCTAAGCAGAAATGAAGAGATATCTCATCAGTTAAGAGCACAGGCTGCTCTTCCAGAAGACCTGGGTTCAGTTCTCAGCACCAACATGGTGGCTCACAACTGTCTGTAACTCCATTCCAGGGGATCTGACAAGACAGGCATACATTCAAACAAAACACCAAATGCACATAAGATAAAAAAATAAATTATAAAAAAGAATTCTAAGCAACTCATACAAGCAAATGCGGCCCTTCCAATCCAGATCTAATGCTTCTGTCCACTGCAGCAGAAACATGCCAAACCCTCTCAATTTCCTTCTTTTGAGGGATTACACTAAAGCTCCCATTGTTAAAAATCAACAATAGTAACCCAACTAAAGATGAAACTGCTCCAGAAACTGGGGTAGGACTAGAATGTTCAGGGAACATTGATAGACAACAATGTCTAGCAGAGCCACAGAAGGGCGCAGCCTGGCCAGGCCTTGGTCATGAGCATTTCGGGATGTGACATCCTGAACAGTGTGCAGGACAATGCACACAGCCTTTCACTGTCCCACGCTCACCCAAGTGGAGCTTCCTGGCACAGTGCTTATCAGTGTGAGGTTCATCAGCATTGTCTACCCCCCCCCCCCCACACACACACACACTCCTGCTCACAACTGCTCTGCCGCTTTCACAGACAGTGAGTGGGGCCTCTGACCCCTGGAGGGTCACAGGTTCTTCTTTGGCTCTCTTCTGTCTGTGACACAGGGTTTGGTTTATCTGTAGATCTGATATGTGGGTGTCTGGGCTTTATCATTCTCCCAGTTCTGTTTGTAGGCAGCCTGTACACCCCAGAGCCATGCTAAGTAGCTTTTCTCCATCTGAATCAAATGGGAGGTAGGCTCTCTCAGACTAGTCAGAAAATCTTCTGTGATTCCCAGGACATGGAGCTACTATAACTCACATAGATTGTATACACACACACACACACACACACACACACACACACGGGACTGACGATCAGTGGGTGCCAACTCAATTTCATATTCAATCTCTGAAATCATTGTGTATGATGACATCATAGTTTTCATGATTAGCATTCCAGATCCACTATATTCGCATAAATATTCTTTTACTTTTACAGAATATTGTATGATATTTATCAGTGCTTTTAAATAAACCACCCTCATCAGAAATCATTAAAATAAAGTTATTTCAAATTTCTCACTTGAGGAATTCCAAAGAGGACAGATTTGATTTGGTTTATTGTGTTTATATATACTCACTGCACCCTGCTGCTAAATAATTTCACAAAGGTTGCCCCCTCAGGAAGCATAGAATGGAGGCTGGGTCTCAGACCTGTGGGCTTGCAGAGGATCTTGGTTTTGAATTCAGGAGAATGAGTCTCTAGCTTGGTTCTCATGTGTTCTCAGAGACTTTCACTTCTTTGAAAATGCTCAGCTCTCTGGGAAAGAGAGTCTTGGGAGTTGCTGGGTTGCTTTGGTTCCTGGAAACCATCTTGCCCCTTTGCTCATGAAAATCTCTCACTGCCTATAGCCAAAGAAGTTGGAGTTGAGGGGGACATGGTCAGAGGCCAAGCTGAGTCCTATGGAGTAGCTGCTGCCTGAAGATCAGAGGGCCCTCAAGTTGTCAAGCACAGTTGTTCACCTGTCTTTGTTTGCGTTCATCTCATACTGACACAAATATGCTCCTCTTCTTTCCTTCTGTTAGAAGCATTTAATTGCCATCTTTCAAAGTATATAACTAGTAAGAGCCTATTTTTATATCATGGCAGTATATATATATATATATATATATATCATAAAGTGTACCATTTTAAACCTTGATGAGAGTACAGTTTGAAGCACTAAGTGTGTTTATGTTGTTGTACAACCATGAACACCTTACATCCCCTGGACATTTTCAGCCCCCTAGATCTCTGTGCTCATTAAACATCAAGCCCTCATTCTTGTACCTTCTTGCCCTGGAAGCTGCCAATCAGATTTCTCTCTGTATTTGGCTATTCCTGATATCTCATATATGTCCTGTGGAAGAATGTAGCTCATTGAAACATTGAGCATAATATAGGACACGCACAGAGCCTTAGATAGTGCATGTATGAAGGCCAAGTATCAAACCAAACTTCGGTGGTGATCTCTTGATGCTCTCCTAAGCCATAACCGTGAGGAGCATGGTATTTAGAGTGTAGCCTGGTGATGTTTAGCTACGGGTTCTCAGCTGAGAAACTGATCATCATTTTGTTGTTGTGTTTTTGCTGATTTATTTATTAATTATTGATTCCTCTTACCATTTCATGAACAGATATGTGAGACTAACATTATTAATATCATATTTATTTAAATCAACTCAGTAGGTTACATATATTAACTATAATAAATAAAATGAGGTCATGAATTTGAGAGGGAGGGAGTGGGAATGGGATCAGAAAGGAAAGGGATGGAAATGGTATAAATGTAGAATTCACATATAAAATGTTTAAACATTAAATTTAAAAAATTAAATTAATATATTGGGGAAATTAACTTTTTTGCAAAATGACTTTATTTCATCAAATGAATGACAACATTGCTTGCAAAACTATGTTAAATTTATTTATTATTTTGTTTGTTCATTCTTTACAGTCCTGAGGATTGAACCTAGACTTTGTGCTTACTGGGGAAGCAATCTACCACTAGGCTATGTCCTCAGGGCAAACACATTGAATTAAAAAATGTTAAGCTGTAGAGAGAAATACGTAAATTCTAGAGCATTGGGCATTAACACAAAGGCATGCAAACACAGTTAAGGTTTTGCAAACAATTTTAAAGATGGCTTTGCTAGCTCTTCTGCATCTTTATCTCTGGTCATGGCTCCTTGTCTTTATCGCATGTTCCCTTTCTACAGGCAAAATGAACTCAAAAGTGGGATGCTACAGAGACCTGAGGGTTCAAGTGAATGCATCCTTCTGCAACCCCAAGACTCGACCTGCCACAGGGCTGGTGCCCTGCAAGGTGTCAGCCTGTCCTCCCAGGTAAGAAGGCTCAGGGTCCATGGATCCTTGGAGCTCGTGAGTCTAGAGACTGAGAATTGATCATTGCCAGCTCCAGGTTCAGTGCAGTAGAGAGGCAAATGGAGCAAGAGCTGGCTTAATGCAGGATCAGGAAAAAGTCTTTTGGGTGATACATAGCCTGGAAATTCTTTCACCTATGAGAAGGAGTTCTTCCCTTAGCATCCTGATGTTTTTTATAAGCATGTCCTAGTGCTTGTAATAGGAGAATAATGGATTCTCCTAAATTCTCCAGTATCAGTTGCTACTGTTTGCTACTTAGTTACTAGTGACAGGCACTGGACGAGTCACTCCCAGGGTCTGCCCAGCTTGTAAGCAACTGGGACTTATTGTCACACTCTTGTGCATGGGTGAGCCAAGCTGTCTGTCACCTCTTTTCTTCCCTGGAGACTACCACCCATCTCTTCTTTGAGATGTGAGGTTGGGAGTTTCCTGAGAGATAGGAGTTGCTGGCCATCTAAGTCCTGATCCTGGGACTTTTTCTGTCTCTGTCTTTATGGAGGACAGGTCACAATGGGAGGTGAAAAAGCACTTGAGATGTTGAAACTTTAACTTCAATGAGCCCCTTCACAGAGCCAAGGGAACTCAGACAATAAAGACAATCATGCTTCTTGGTGGTGGAGGAGCACAACTTTAATCCCAGTACTCAGGAGGCAGAGAAAGGTGGATCTCTGAGAGAGGATTGCCTGGTCTATAGAGTGAGTTCCAGGACTGTCAAGACTGATGCACAGAGAAACCCTGCCTTGAAAAACTAAACAAGCAAACAAACAAAAACCCAAGAACAACAAAAAAGAGAATTCAAAAAACATATTTATGTGAAGATCCACAGAGTATGGCAAAGGGATCCTAAGTTTGAAGAAACAAAACACTCTGCTAAAACACATAGCTACCTATGTGTCTCTGAGGCAACTCTCATCGTTCACCAACAAAATCAATTCAATCATCAGGGTGAATGTTGGTCCCGGAGGCCCAATGCAGCTGCAATCAGAGCTGCATGTGTGGTTAGAGCTACGGCTGTAGGTGGTGTGGCAGTTCATCTCTGCATCTGAAACAGATCACTAAACTGAGCCTTTCATTAGCTGACCCTTTTCATAGGCTATTTGCCTCCCCCAGGCCAGGGGACGGCATCTCCCCCCCCCCCCCCACCACATGAGAGTGTCCTCACAGAAAGCATTGTGTCTGTCTGTGTCACCTTTTATGGAAGACAAAATGACTGTGTTACCCAAGCTTTGGATGCCAGGCTGATCAGGAAAATCTCACGGGCGTCTTTTAGGGGTGATTTAGATGATGTTTTCCTTAGCAGATTCATCTTCTGAACAATTTGGGTGGAGGTTATCCTCAGTCAGGAACAAGGCACATTCTAGGACAGGAAATCTCCCAAGGGATAAAGCATCTTAGGTATAAAATTCTCACACCTATGTAGCATGCAAGTTCATGTTCGTATAGATGGTTTTCACCTAAATGTTGTAAGCAGGACATTCCCTGGCCAGCAAATAAGATGTCTAGGAGAGTCTGTGCCTGTGAATGTGAGTGTGAGTGTGAGTGTGAGCAGGAGGAAGAAAGACCTCACCCTCTTTGGGAGCATCAGGTGGTGTTGCCTATAAGCAACACAATGTACCTCAGGGTTCTCCTTCCTTTACTCAGTGGGCCTCTGAGGCTTCTCCTGGGGGCTGTTCAAGTACCTGGTTATATTTTCCATATAAAGCACAGGATTTGTGAGAGCTCCCCAGACATTTCTTTCCTATGCTCACGCACCTTTATGAGTCCCTGAGGGAGGGCCCTTTTGCAGATCTTGCTGGTATTTCTAATCTAGTGAATCACTTCCTTCTCTTTAGAGATGCATTCATGTACTTGGTTTTCTTTCCTTAAACTATACAGCTTTCTTCATTCATTCTTCTTCCTCTCCCTCTCACTTGTACAAATTTAAAATTTACAATATTGGCGACAGACTAAATATTTCGGCAGATTCTCAGCATCATGTTCTCTTTATTACTTTATATTAGTATGTGAAGGGAAAACAGTAAGATGTTATACAACCAGTGTCCACGTCTCTGTGGTTGTTTTGGCTTTAAAATAATTCATATTGATTGGCTGTGCTTTTAATGGCCTTTCACAGAATTTCTGAAAACAAACATATAAGTAATGCTATAGGGAAGAGTTTTATCTTCCTCTTTGTGCATTAAGTAGATAAGGGACTGGGTTTATTGAGTCCTGTATACCACGTGGGGCATCATTACTTTTCTGAACAAGCGATGAGGAGCAGAGGCCAAGGGAAGGGTGAAGAAGAGAGGATGGCTGCCTCCCTGAGAACTGCAGCTCAGGGTTCAGCAGCCCCTGCTGTATGCCAGCTCCTGTTCCAATGCTGCGTGGGGGAGGGGCGTGTTAGGATGAGCTCCAGTCTACAGCTGCTGATACGGCTAAGGATACTCATGATTCTCCAAAGGCCTTCTAAGGAAGAGGGGCCGAGGTAAGACACCAGACATCCTGGCCCAGGGCCACTTTTCTATCCCACATCATGCTGCCCCCATGGTCAGAACCCAGAAAGTGGGAAGCAATGTATCCAAGGTCAGGAGCAAACGCGGGCTTTGATCAGCATAATCCTGTTCACACATGGTTACAGGTTGATGTATTTCTATACCAATAGGAAGAATGCGCTCTCCCCAGCACACGTTCACTGTGGTGAACCCACCAGGAAACCGTGAGGGGCATCATGGTTCTCACACAGCGGCTTCATGTCTGGGCTCGGTTGCTGGGGACTGTCAATTTGTGGGACTCTGCATTTTCTTCAACCTGTGAATTTCACAAAGGCAATGATGACATAGCCAATTCTGTAACATGTTCTGTGACCAGTCAGTGTGAGCCACATTTGTGAGTAACCTGCACCAGCACCTATGGTCACACTGGCATCCAGTGGGCACAGCATCTTCAGTGGCGCTGTCTCTGCTGGTCCCTCCCTTCTCTGGATGCCTTCCGGTCAGTCTCCTCACCATCATCCTCTAGAATCCCAAATGCCACCCAGGCCTCTAGCTCCCCACAGCCCTGTACTGCCATACCCTGATCCTCTTTTATCTTTGTTCTCCAACACTCGTCTCTGCCACACTGAAATTGTCTATCATTGTCATCTTAGAGGCCCATGCGGCCCATCTTCACACTCACGATTCTAGATGTGACCGTCCTTCCCATAGGCTTTCTCAAAGTCTGTCTGGCTAGGAATGTTGCCTGGTCTATAGGGGCTGCCCTGGGGACAGCATCTACTGAGCTAAATAAAGTAAAGGCTTAAAATGGCTTGAATCCCCACGGCTGAAATGAAGAGCTTTGCTAGGGAGTAGGACAGTGGCAGTAGGCTAGGGGACAGTGGCCAGGGTCCAGTTTCAGTGCAGGGTCCTACCTACACAGGTAGTAGGGGCTGAGATGGGCCACTGGCTGTTGAAGGAAAATGTTCATAAGCACAGGGTCCGCAGGGTGGGTGAGGAGCCATCAAAACAAGGCCTGTCTACCCACTGGTTTTCAAAAAGTGCGGAATATACAAGAGAGACTGGGAGGGGGTTTAATATTTATTTCCATTTGAGATCCATAACTGTGTCACTTGGTGAGTTTCTTAATTAATGACCCGACCTTTCTGATAACTAAGGATCCACCAACAGGCTCAGGGCACTGGTTTCCAGTTTGAGTTTCTGAAATGCATGAGCTCACGCCATTCATCCTAGTGCAAAATCATTTCGGATTGTTTTTTTTTTTTTCTCTGTGTTTTAGTTTTTCCTCGGCCACACCTAATTTGACAGCAGTCCCATTTAATGACTGGTCTTTACTGAGTCATTCCCAAGACTCAAGTTCATTTTCTTAGAAACAAGCCTCTCTTTTCAGGCTTGTGTTTCACAAAGTTACACCAAAGCTAATTATGTTACATAATTGCAGTGACAGGACCCGTTGGCATAAACAGGCTTTAAGGGCTGACGCAGCAGGGTGGATGGAATCCAAAAGACAATAGCAAAAACAAAAGACTGTGGACACCCAAGGGCAATATTGGCATCTCCAGGCTGGTGCTTCATTGGTGAGCAGGGCCAGAGAGCTCCCCCAATGCCCTCCGTTCAGTAAGAATACACACCAGATTCTAATGAGGCCAATGTGAGCCCATGGGCAAGGAGGAGACCACTTGGGCCATGCGGTTGATGTCTTGGAAAGAGGACAGCTGGTACAGAAAGCCAGTGGGACAGAAGTCCATCTGAGTGGTTCTCTACTGAGAGAGGAACATGAGAGGGCACAATGAGAACCTGCCCATGAGAAAGGCTGCTGTAAGTACAGTCTGGGGAACCTGTACTCAGCTGTGAACACCCCACTACCTCACTCTGCCTTCTCCTATGTACTTTTGCCCTTCACGGGCAAGAAAGTCCCCCACTTCCCAAGGTGGACTGTCTGAGAGATGTGGAGGAATGAACTATTGGGGACAATTTCCTCTAACCTCCCAGGTGGCTTTGCTTTAACGACAGAAGTCTTGTAGTCTTCTGCCAAAGCCCAGAGGATGGCTAGGTCCCTGGAGGACATCCTAAGCCAAGGACCTTGCTGACCCAGTACCCAAGGAGTAGCTTCCTTCTCAGCAGCAAGCTGAAGGGAGTTGTAGCCACAAACTGAAATTTGAACACAGGAAGCCCTAATTATTTCCAGCAGAACAAAGGCAAATGTAGGCCTCGGTTTGTCTGGGGACAGAGCCTGCTCCTGTTTCAGGTCACTCACGCACTGGGCACCAGACCTCTTAGGCTAACCTCTTGGAGATGAAGCTGGTCAACAGGAGTCACCTCTGCTGCCTCACCGGGATCAAATGCCCACCCTTTCCACCCCATTCGTGGTGGAAACTGTATGGAGGGCAGACTCCCCAGAAGCCATGACTTCACTTCACTCCGGAACTAATCAGTCCCTCTAAGGCATCCAGAGAAGTTTACTGCAACAGCCCAGTGTTCTGCAAGGAGTAAACTCTCAGATGTGCTGTGGGACAATGGTCTTGTATTGTTTTAATAAAATGCTGATTGGCCAGTAGCCAGGCAGGAAGTAGAGGCAGGGTGACAAGAACAAGAGAATTCTGGGAAAAGGAAAGAGTCAGTCTGCAGTTGTCATCCAGACACAGAGGAAGTAAGATGAGAATGCCTCACTGATAAAAGGTACCAAGCCACGTGGCTGACACAGACAAGAGTTATGGGTTAGTGTAGGATGTAAGAGTTATTAGAAGTCTGGGCTAATAGGCCAACTAGTTTATGATTAATGTAGACCTTTGTGTGTTTCCTTGGGACTGAACTACTGGGGGACCGGGCAAGTCAGAAACCTCTGTCAACACAGATGGACACTGTTGGTTGAAACCTAGAAGAACCGAGACCATGTATAACTTGGTGGTCAGCTTGCTGTTTGTGTGTCTTCCAGAATTCCCTTTTTCCTTTTCTTTACCCTGTGTAAATGAAGCTCTGTGGTCCTTTCTGTTTGTTTGTAAGGTAGTCTGCAATGGCAGGACAGTGAGAGAAGAAAATCTGGTAAAAATAGCATCTTAATATATAAGTGAGCCTTTATAGGCCTCTGACTCCTCACAGTTTATAAAATTAACAGTGTGGCAACTCCTTTGGAGTAAGTTTTTGATGTCTGGCTCTGCACGCTTCCGCAGAGAAATCCTGCATCTAGACATGAAAATAGTTCAGGGTCCATGTCTGGTTTATTATAAATCTGCCCTTCAGCTCTTCAAAGGAAAGAACGTGGTCCAACTTTTTGAGGGTAAAGAAAATGAAGTAACTGCTGAGTGGAAATCCTCAAGGTGCCAGGGAGGACTTGGCTTTCTGCGCTTGCCCCTTGCCGCCAGCCGTCAGTCAGAAGTGGGCTTTCTGCTCTGACCTAGACAGCAGAGGCAGACGCCGATGAATCCCTGAAGAACACATCACAGAGAAGGTCCCGGCCTGCTGATCAGTATGTCAGTCACCTGTGTAAACCACCTTTGGTGGAGGAGGAGGAGAAAGCGTGCCAGCCAAGACGCACCATGACTCTGAGCCTCTAGAGCTTGTCACATGTCAAAAGAACCTGGAGATTCTGGAGATCCTCCTGGGCTCAAGAGATCAGCACATGCCCCAAGACTGTAGCAGTCTGCCATGCCTGTCCACCTGATCCCACAGCTTGCACTTATGCATCTGGTTACCTAACAGGCTCCCTGACTCCTGCAGAGATGGAACTTGTTTTGGGGCTGGTGCTGAGAGATGGTGACAGAAATGTCCTTTGGCAGAGAGGCCAACCCTAAATTCTTCATCACGTGATAAGAAGGGAGACCTACGGGGCCCTGATCACCTGCCTCTTTCATGTCCTCCATCCACTGACCTCAGGCGGTGGCTAGCCAGCCGGCTTCTGCTCTAAATTAGCTCATTTTGTCCTATGGAAAGGGCAGCTGCTTCAAAGCGCCTGTGTTCACTGCTGGATGTGAACTGTTATATTTGAGACATTTCATGTGAAAAGGGTGGTGGATCGCAAACGACTTACACATGCTGACGAGGTTTATGTGGCTTCAGAGCATGGCTAGCACCCATTCTCTCAAGCCACAGAAGCAGCTGGAAGCTGCTAAGCGCTGCGTGTGTGTGTGTGTGTGTGTGTGTGTGTGTGTGCACTGGGTGGGAGGTATCATGGGACTCATTAGGGCTCACGTACACATGTGAAGAAGATGGGTTTAATCCTAAGAGACCTGAGTGTTGTGACAGAGGCTATTGCGTGGGAAAGTCAGGTTGTAAAAACCCACCTGATGATAAATGCTCAAGTTAGAGCCTCCAGACTGTCTGTCAAATGATATCTATCCTCATCTGTCAAATGACTTCTCTCCATGGGCACAGAACGCTCATCACAGCTTCTTGCAGGTGGGTTGCGACTGGGATTTGTGTGTCCGTCATTCGTCATGATTACTGCACCCAAAAGTGTTCACTGAGAGTTAACTCTGAAAACAGAACAAAATGCCAACAAAGCCAATAGACAGGATTAAGCCCCGTATTATTTCTATCTTAAAATGGTACTGGGTGGGAAGGAGGATTTCATTGAGAAACATTTAACACCTGGTGTGTTGATCAGTACTCTGTTGCTGGAAGAAAGCCAAGGATGAGTCAGTCAACTAAGAAGGAGAAGACTTCATTTTGGTTTGCAGCTTTGGAAGTTTCTATAACTGGTTTCCCTGTTTCATGGGCTTGTGGGGAAACATCAGGAATGTGAACCCGAGAAATCTGCTACCTCATAGGGTTCCAGAAGCAGATGAGAGGCCAGAAGGGTCTGGAGTCCCAGCAGCTCTTTCAAGGCTATGCCCTGGTGACCTTAGTCCCTGTAACAAGGCCCAGCCTCTTAAGAGATCCTGCATCACAATAGATTGCAATAGCACTGAGGGCTGACATCAGTCTTCAACACCCCGGCCTTTGACGAAGAGTCCAGATCCAAACCTTAGTAGCTGTTGATCAGTACATATACTTAATGTGGAACAAGAGATACCAAGAAACATAGCTTCCAGTCTGAGATAAAGCAACTCTCTGTACGACTCACAGCCGTGGTGAGATCCACACAGGCAGGCCCTGTGAGAAAGCCCCCACAGTGGAGGCTGGGTGCATCCATGTCCTGCCATGGAACCCTCACTGCCTGAGGAAGAGTAGCCTTCTTGTTTCCACTTATGACACAGGCAAACTAAACAAAGAGGTCGTTGCTGTGGTCCGTGATCAGCTGCTGAACGAGGCTCGCTCCAGCATGGGGAAGCCTCCCTCGGGCGGCATCAGAACAGTGTGGACTGAAACTCTTTCCTAAGCTGGAGTGAAGGCATTTCCCTTGAGCTCCCTCTGTGAAGCAAAACGGACACTTGGCGCTTGCAGAAGCAATCTGCGTGATCTCTGTTCAGAAGGCTTTTCTTAATGACCTGCAGTTAAGGGGGCTGGTGGAGAACAGCTCAACCCAGTTGGAGTGGCTGGAGATGGTGGAGACAGGAGACTTAGGGAGGAGGTGTGGAAAGTGTGTGAGCAGCCAAGCTGTCTTTCACGGCCCCAGCGTGGACACCAATTACCATTTATAAGGCTGCAGGGCCGAGAGCAAACATAAGAAATGGAAAAATATTTTTAAAAAAAACAACATGAAAGCATACAGAGGTGGCCAAGGAGCAGCCAAGAGGATCCAAGTGCAGAGCCGGCACACCACCGCAGCAGACACCAGTCCCTCACCAGAAGGATGTGCCACTCACTTGTCTGTTAGCGTGGAACAAAAAACACTCATCTTTCTGATACTGAGAATATGGTGTTCCCACAGTTGACGTGGGACCAGTTGCAAGAGCCCTTGTGTGTTTTCTTTTTATATGTTCCAAAATTACAGGCTCTTTACAGTTTGTTTCAAGACGTAATGAAATCTCTTCAAGAGTAAAGCAGCATACGGTGCCTCCAAAACAAAAACTAAGCAGAAGCACCGGGCTGCTACCGAGTTTGCAGGTATCGTGGAACTCAGAGTGGGGGCTTCCCTTTCTCTTCCAGGAAGTGTTCTCAGCTGCCTCTCTTTTCAGATGTACCACCTTAGTCTTAATACTATCCAAGGAGTCCCAACCTACACCAAGGAAATGGCTCAATGGGCAAACTTCCCCACCACATACGTGTCCTCACGGCTCCTGTCTGGCTGAGCATCGGCCATGGCCACACCATACTGTGTGTCCTCACGGTCCCTATACAGGTTGGGCCTTGTGACCATGCCAAAGTGTGTGTCCTCATGGTGCCCTGGACTGGTTGACCATCATGGTTATACTGAAAGAGGTGTCCTCATGGTCCCTTGTTCTGACTTATCACCGTGGCCACAAAGCCTTCCAATGCAAGGCTGTGCAGTCAAACCCAAGCTTAGCTCACACCTAGTAGGGCACCATCGGGCTGAACTTGGACCCACCTCCATTTCATCCCCCAGTTCCAGCCAGCACATTCACCAACAAGGATACTTTTAAAACCAGAGATGGAAGTCACAGTGTAGCTTAGGGAGAAAAACACAGTGGAGAAACGGAGAAGATGATGAGATAACACAGCATCCTATCAATAGGTACACCAAGCCCTAGTTGGCCACAGGTGACATCAAATCAAATCTGAATTACCCAGCTGCTAAGTAATATAGGAAAGACAGAGACACAGCATCCAAAATCCTGTAATGGGGGTGGGGGGAGCAGACTGTATGGAAGATAAGGATCATGAATTCATACAATGTATTTTGATCATGCTTCCCTCACCCTCCAGCTCCTCCAGAATCTCACCCCATACACACATGTTAAATACCATAATATGTTAGATATAATGATATTGTGGTTACATTTTTAAAAACACAAGGAATTTGAATCCTCAAGGAATGCACATGGAAATAACTGTCTGAAATTGACATACACATGTTATACTGAAATAGCTGCATTTGAATTTTGCACACAGTTACATAGGTTAAGGTCAAGTGTTAATGGCTGTTGAAGCTGAGTGGGTGTAAGCACAGAGGTCTTTTATTTGGGCTATGATTGGAGTTTTCTATTTTTATTAAAAAAAAGTTTAGAGGGAGATTAAAGATCTGTTCTAAGGTGGGTTATTTGCAAATATAGGGAAACCAGATTCCCCTTAAAGGCATAGAGTCAGATTCAGCACCAGCGACACATGGGCAGAAATGGCCTCTCTATGAAAACTGTGGCTGGAAAAGATTACATTTGTGTCAGGTATCACAGGAAAGCGATGGGCCACCTCTCAACACATACACGTACCCACTGACTTGGAGCCATGGCGCCATCCTTCCCCTCACTGTGGTTTTCTGTGTTTCCGGGTGCCCTGCCAGCTGGTCTGTAGGAAACTGGAGCACATGCAGCCGGTCGTGTGGTGGAGGCACTCAGAGCAGACCTGTGCAGTGTATGCGGAGGGCGCACTACCGTGACGAGCCCATCTCGGCCAACCTGTGCCCGCAGCCTGCACCCTCCAGTCACCAGGCCTGCAACTCTCAAGGCTGCCCACCCGCTTGGAGCACCGGGCCCTGGGCCGAGGTAACCAGGTGGGGCGGAGAAGGGACGGAGGCTGGACCACACACTGTGGGATGCTCTGTCTAAGGCCTGGGACATCCAGCCGAGTCTGAAAACTGTCCGCCTTTGCTGAAAGTTTCTCTCTCTTGCACAGTGCTCACGGACCTGTGGGAAAGGGTGGAGGAAGAGAACGGTGGCCTGTAAGAGCACCAACCCCTCTGCCAGAGCTCAGCTGCTGCACGACGCTGCCTGCACCTTGGAACCCAAGCCGAGGACCCACGAAGTCTGCCTGCTCAAGCGCTGCCATAAGCACAAGAAGCTGCAGTGGCTGGTGTCTGCCTGGTCTCAGGTATGCCCACCAGATTCCCTCAGAATGGGGTCATCCTCACTCCTCCAAGCAGCCTGCTTCTTTCTCCTCTAGCTTCACCATGTCTTCTCACACTATCCAAGTTCTGTTTCCCATGCTTTGAGTCAGTCCCCTCCATCAGTCATGGCCCCAGATCACCTGCTTCCCTGGCATCCTTGCTGCCCTCCCCCAGTGCCCAATCCCTCCTTACAATGACACTGGTAGCCTTTCTCAAGCCTTGGGCACATAGGGAGTGGATTTGCTCACTCAGAAAGCACAGAATGCATTTCTGAAGAGGGTCTCCGTGGGCAGTCAGTTCATGTTTGCAGAAATGTCTTGGGTTGCACTGCTGAAGCACTGGCTGTGGAGCCAACGACAGCAGAGATGGCGATGAAGAGCACATCCCCTTTCATCTGACTGGAGATGTCCAGACCCCTCGGGAGAACTAGCCATGGAACTCTGAGCTTGGAGTATAGAGGTTTCCTGACTAGCCTTGGTCTAAGTAAGCCCAACAGGCCCCCGGAAATCTTTCCACACCAGCCAAGGATGTACTGTCCCCCAAGGCCAAACTTCCACCTTCCCACGGCAGCTGGGAAAGAAATCACTGTTTCTGCTCAAACTTCTTAGGGTAGGGCCAAAGGTGCCCTGTCTCTCCACACACACCAGGTATTGCCTTGTTTAGGAGGAGGGTTGGAGTGACCCCCGGGGCTTTCCATCTTCCTGAGACACTGTTTGCCACTGAAAACTAAGTGCAGCATTGTCCGGTGGATAGAGTAAGCTCACTACTCCTAGTCATGTGCACAGGTTCACGATACCCAGAGCAAATGCAAGGCGAGTCTGGATGGGTTTCCAACTTGAGCACGAAAGCCGAGTCTACTGGGCAAACCTCTGAGGCTAGAGGCAGACAGCAGGAGGCTTAGGCTGCATAATTGATGGGCTCTGTCCAGGGAGGAAATTCTTGATGTGGAATTTAAAACACTGCACATGGAGCCGGGGGGGGGGGGGGGGGCTGGAGAGATGGCTCAGCAGTTAGGACCTAGGTTCAATTCCCAGCTACCACATGGCAGCTTACAACTGTCTGTAACTCCAATTCCAGGAGATCTGATACCTTCACACCAATGCACATAAAATAAAGTTAAATAAAAAATAAAAACAGTAACAAAAATAAGAAAAGAAATTCAAAGGTTACCACTCAAAATAATATATGTACACATACATCTCACCCAGAGAAAGAGATGTATGTATACATATATATACATTATATGTACACATGTTATATATACATATAGAGAGATATACACACATATACATACATGCACATACACAGAGAATATGCACAATCACACATATACTCATACAGACTTACATATACCAGAGTTTCTCTCTGTGCTATACTCAATAGGCAGCAGAAAATAGTCTTCTAATAGGGATTCTGTCTTGGATGAAGGGGACACAGAGGCATTTGGAAGCGAGTAAGTGAGTGTGAGGAGCTCTGCTCCCTTAGATCCCCTGTTGGCAGCTTGACCCAGTGGTCCTGAGGCTGCCCAGCATTGCCCCTCTACCCAGCAAAAGCCAGCCATATCTCAGAGCTGGGATCCCTGCTGCGGACAACGGCACTGGCCTGAGGTAATGGAGGATGTAGCCTCACGTGCCATTTCTGCTTAGCAGGTGCTACAGCTTCTCATGTCCACTCACTGGTCCATCCAGGGCCTCTCAGCTCATGCAGGAGCCAGGCAGCAGGGATCGCTTGGGCTTGGCTTGCATCCCAGAGAGAGCAAGTGCTCTCACACACACCCCAAATGCTCTCACCCCCGCCCCCATGCCTAGCTGCTTCCTTTCCAGGAATCACTCAGGTTTCTAGGGAAGGTTTCTGAACCCTGGAATACTCTAGAGGCCCATACTGTGGCTGCAGAGGAGGTGTGGGGGCGATACAGAGGGCTATGATTCACTGCATATCTTTGTTCATAATATTTCTCTGTTGTTATCAGTGACAGCCAAGCACTTAAATTTAGCAGTAGAAGTGTCCACAGAATCGCACCACGAGGTTTCCTTCTGCACCACCCCTATGTATCGCCTATAGTATTATCTGCTGTTTGTAGTTTTGTTTTGAGTCGGGTCTTCAGTTTGCCATCCTCCTGTTGGGAGTTTCTGTACCACAGTACCCAATCTCAAATCCTCCTTATTGAGTTTAATATTGGATATTATAAATGTCTTTTTTTAAAAAAATGCCAAAGCCCAAGCCATTAAATGTCTATATTTATGTGAGTGTTAGAGCTGGTGCCATCAGGGAACACCTTGACTATTGAACCCTTCTTTGCTCTCCTCTTCCCAGTGCTCTGTGACATGCGAGAGGGGGACACAGCAGAGAGTTCTCAGGTGTGCCGAGAAGTACATCTCTGGAAAGTACCGAGAGCTGGCCTTCAAGAAGTGCCTGCATCTGCCGAAGCCGGACCTGGAACTGGAGCGGGCCTGTGCCCTGTTCCCCTGTCCCAAGAACCTTCCATATTCTGCTGCAGGCCCCCCACGAGGCAGCTGGTTTGCCTCACCCTGGTCTCAGGTAAGACGCTGATGCTGGGGACTGGCTCACATTGGTTGGGGGGGGCAGCTACCTGTCAGGGTATATACCTCAAAGCCCACTGAGCCATTCCGGCCTTTCTCTCCCACACGTGGGTGGCCCCTCGAGGGTGGGTATGGCCTGCTGAGGATGGACTCCACATGTTGCTGGACCTTATTGGACCCCTGGGCATCATTGCAAATGTTTATGGCACCAAGTGTAAGGAAATGTAATACTCTTGGTAAAACCTGGGCAGAGATCCCTAGAGATGGGTGTGAATGGAAAAACCGAGATCCATAATAAATCAGCAGTGGTTAGTTTATAGCCAACCACGTGGCTGTGAAATGAGATGGGGATTTTCTTGTTGTGCCTGGGCCCTTGGAGCAGCAACCTGGGCTGAAGGTATCAGAGTCCCCCTACAGCAGTGGTTCTCAATCTTCCTAATGCTGTGACCCCTTAATACAGTTCCTCATGTTGGGGTGACCTCCAACCATAGACTTATTGTCATTGTTACTTCATAACTGTCATTTTGCTACTGTTATGGATTGTTTTTTTTTTCCCCAAGAATGTTCCCTTTATTGTGTTCAGGGGCAGATTATATAGAGATAGCCACGCCCCAGCCAATACTGTTATGGATTGTAATGTAAATATATGATAGGCAGATTGTCTTTGGTGACCCCTGTGAAAAGGTTGTTTGTACCCCAAAGAGGCCACAATCCACAGATTGAGAACCACTGCTCTAGGGGCTTTTGGCTTCCCCAAACTCTCCTCCTTGCCCTCTTCCTCACCTCTACCAAGACTCTTCTGGCTTGCCTTTCTTCCTTGTCTTGTTGCTGCTTGACTTCCCAGAAGCTTAGTCCCATGGGCTTCTGTTCCTCTGGCCCTGGTTTCTTGATATCTGTCACTCACCTATGCCCTGCCTCCTTCCTCAGTGCCCAGTCTGAGTGCTGCCAGATTGGGTGAATGAAGACCCTAAAGCTGCTGAGGCCTGCATATAGCTGATAGACCTCTAGCTGCCTGCTCAGGGCTTTCCTTTCATGCCTCTTTGTTCTAGGAGAGAGAGAGAGAGAGAGAGAGAGAGAGAGAGAGAGAGAGAGAGAGAGAAGGAAAGGGAGAGGAAGGGAGGAGGGGAGGGGAGGGGAGAGGAGAGGAGAGGAGAGGAGAGGAGAGGAGAGGAGAGGAGAGGAGAGGAGAGAGACAGGCACACATCTGAAGGCTGCCCCCTCTATGACCCACTTCCTCTAGCTAGGCCCTACCTCTTAAAATGTCCACAGCCTCGAAAGAAAAGCACCACCTACTGAAGACCAAATGTTAAAACACCTGATCCTGTGAGAATGGTTGGTTCAGGGTCACATCTCAACAAGTGGCTGCAGTCAACTTCTCAGGCTGACGATGGCCTACCTAGTTCCAAAGGCTAGTAGCTATTTTTATGTAGCTAAGTTTATAAGGATGCGAGAGTTAGGCAAAGTCACCGCTCACTACAAGCAAAGCAATGCCAGTCCTCACACTTTGTTCTGCAGAGGAAATGACTGTAGAAATAGGTGCTTGATCAGAGCCCAAGAACTGGGGGGGCGGGGGAGGGGTGTCATGTGACCCAAGTGACTAGTGGAGTTGACCAACCGAGATAGTCCATGCCAGCACTGACCAGCTCTCTCCAGCCTAGGTCTATTCTCTTGGAGTGTATAAAGGTTTAGCATCACTTTACTTAAACCCAAACCTAAAACTTAACCTATTCTTCAATTGCTTTGGTAGCTCTGAAATCCCTGATTTGTCTAATGATTAATTTGTATTAACTGGCTATGGTTTATATCCTCTGTGATCTGCTTGTTGATTTAATACCATAACTTCTACAGGGAAAGAATAACTCATGGGGAATATTTGCTGTAAGCATTTGTACCCATGACCCTGCACATAAACTGTAGAAATTTTACGGGCTGGAAAAATTTCAGGTAGCAATGGATGGTTCAAGACTGGCTGACCCTCCACGGCAGACAGGTTTATCCTTGTCCCAGTTAAAGGACATTGTGGTGATTTGCTATCTGGGGTTTCTTCAAACTCAAATAGCTTTGTTTGTCCTCTCATTTCATGGTGAGCCATGGTATAAGGCTGATCTAAATCATTCCAGGCATGTGTACTGAGGATCAGGTAGTTCCCAGGCCATGGGATCTGGGAACAGCTTAAATGTAGTCACCTGTTGCTCTCTTCACTTCACGTGTCACAGATGAGCATGTCAAAGGTTGGCAGAGCAGAGCCACCCCACCAGAACAGCACAGATTATTTGGGAAGGACATGGCCTATGAGGGGTCAGCAGCTGGGTCCCAGATGTCACCATGCCTGCATCATGGTATCATCATGGCATCATGATGTCATCATGCATCATGTCATCATGGCAACTGCGGGGAAAGACAAGGAGAGGAGCATGCCCAGAGTACAGGCAGACTTCCAAACCAGATGGATGCTGCCCTGTACGCACAATGGGATCACTCATCTGCTCTCAACTCCCGAAGCTCTAAGTGGGCATGGGAAAATAGGAACCAGCTGAGAGCTATTGATGGCTAATCCACAATCTGCGCCTCCTTGTGGCAAGGGAGTTCATGTTTGGGACCAGGTGACTTTGCACAAAGCTTCACAACCCCATCCATAATTATGTCAGAAGCTATTACGATTAAGGCCACTAAGGTATGTGCAATCCCATACTGCACAGCTTTGGTGCGTGATCTCCATGTCCCTGGGAAATGCTCTGGATTTGGAGAGTACATTAAGGGGCTGACTTAATGTGATGCCTCTTAATAGAGGCTCTAGAGAGAAGAGGTGGCAGATTGGAGACCTGGGTTCCCAGAACTGCTGTGTGCATCTCTATCTATTGTCCTCTGGGTTTTGAGGGGTGAGCTTTGCACTGTGTTAAGTCCATGGTCTCCATCTCTGTGGTCCTACAAGTCAGAGGGAACCCAGTTGCTAATCACCATCCTTACTGAAAGATTAACGGTGACCATGTTCTAGAAAGACCAACATTACAAAGGAGCAGGCTTGCTCTCATTACATTCAAAAGCAACTAAAGCAGACATGATTATTTGAGACACACCTTTCATCACTGATGGAATGAATAATCCTTTCTGCCACCCATCTAGTACCTTCTGTGTGTGAGTCATTGATCTCTTAAACATCGGGATCTCCTCTGATGCAGAAGCACTCTGAAGTCTGAGAAGCAGGAATGGAGACGGTTTTGAGTGAGAAGTGGTCAGCAAAGGTCTTCACTTAGCCTGTCTACATAGTAGAGGCAACCCCATCTGCAGTCTCCCTGAGATTTTTATTCAGAAATAAAATGTGTTCAGACTGGACAAGGTAATTTCATCTTAGAGCTGTAGAAGGACACTGCTTGCTGCACCCTAGAGAGGACCATCTTCCTGGGCATAGTGGGGGCTCCTTGTCACATCCAATCTCTAGATCTGGCAAAGTCTTTACAAGAGTTCTTGGGTAGTGACCTGTTGTATAGAGTTCTCCAAGTGCTTCTAATGGGAGAGCCACAAGTCCAGCATGAATCCACCAATCGGGGGGGGGGGGGGAGTTGTACAGGTATCTGCAGCAGGTGGCTGTGTGGAGAGTCAGCTGAGCCAGTACAGACCAAGGTTACAAAGAAGCAGGCTGTCTGGGCCATGAAAAGATTGCTCAGCAGAAGTCCTAAAAAAGTATAGGAAGGTGCAAAGCTTTGAGGTGCTACAGTCTCCTTTGAACATTCTTTCTTGATGTGGGATGGCCTTGTGTGGGTTGGGTTGCTTTTTACTGGTAGATGAATAAATCTGTTTGGGCCAGTGGTTTAGCAGAGTAAAACCAGGCAGAAAATCTGAACAGAGATATATAGAGAGAGTAGGTAGAGTCAGAGAGATGCCATATAGCAGCTCAAGAAGCAAGGGGTAACAAATCGCAAGCTTCGTGGTAAAATATAAAATAATAGAAATGGATTAAGATGTAAGAGTTAGTCAATAAAAAGCCTGAGCTAATAGGTCAAGCAGTGTTGTGATTAATAGTTTCTGTGTGATTACTCAGCTCTGGGTGGCCAGGGATGAACAAGCACTCTATACTGACACTTTCTCTCAAAACTGCTGTCATTGACTTGCCCACAGCAAGTATCCAACTGAACCTCCTGGTTCCTGCTGCTTCCCTGGCTCCTTCTGGCCCTGCTGCTTCCCTGCCTTCTCCTGCTTCCCTGTCTCTTGGCCTCAGTTGCCTCCCTGCTTTCCAGCCCTTGATAGGGGGCTCCAGGTGTGCCTTATGTGTTTATGAATGGAAGACCTAACAAGAACCCTGTGATAAAAACCCTAAACATACAGCTAAGTTTGAAGCCACAATGTTTGCATAATTGATAAACAGTTTCCATCCTTTCCCTTCCTGGAAAGAAAAAGAAGACACATTTGTTAAACTTCGTATTTTCTTTTCATCTCCTTATATACCACAATCTTTATCAACTCAAAACATTTCCAAAGTTTTAAGCTGAATATTTTTTTTCTTCCAGCCTAATGTGGAGAAATGCAAATATTGAGAATCTGAGAGACTGTTTCTTACATAAATACGTGGTTTTTTTCTCATGAGGAATTCTCAAACTCTCTAAACCAGGGCTTCTGAATCACCAGGGATAGTGCCAAGCCTGAAGCAGGGAGGAGTGGGAGCCTGGGAGGTGAAGATGCCAGAGTTGGCCCTGCTGAGGGCCTGAGCTCCCACCGCTGCTGGCACTGCCTGGCTTAGGACCACACTTTGACCAGTGGCTTCCTCAGGTACCCTGAGGCCAGGTATTGAGTCATTCATGTTCACCACTGAGCATGGAGTACGTAGAACATGCCCTGGCACAGGAGCGATGAGTGGTTAATATGTGACCATTAAAGGAATCCGTAGCAAAACACACCAAACCACACATGAATGGTCTGGAAATTGTGAAGCCCCATTCAGAATCATAAATGCATGTAAAACATCGGGAGATTTTTATAGACTTTATTTTGGTAGCTCGATTGCACGGTTCTCAAGGACAAGCCTTGTAGAAGACTCTGCGTGGCTGTATTTTACAGCCAGACATATCTCACTGTCATCCTGAGTATAATCTTCAGCTGAACAGGAAAAGGATCAGCTTGAAGGATGAGAGGCAGGTGGATAGAAATGGCTGCACATGTCCCCAATGAGACCAGGTCCTCTGCTGGCTTGGTCCTGTTCGCCCATAGTCCAAGAGCTCTCAATAGCCCATGGGCTGAGTGGGGGCGCCTGACATACACAAAGCAAAGAACCAAGTGCTGAGTTGAGCTTTTGCAGCGTGTCAAAAATAAGATACACAGTGGGAAACATCTGCTGGCCCCTCTGACTCTGGGGATTCAGTAATAAGATATTCATCTGTCCACTGCTTTGCTTGTTCTGGTTGTCATAGTTACAAGTTGAAACAGAGTGGTGGGTGACTTTCACTACTTCTGATCTAGAAATAAAGGAGTACAAGCCTAGGAAATGATCCAGACACAGTCTCCAGGCCTGACCCTGCTTTACCAGAAGAGGAAGGAAGAAGAAAAAGCAACCCCTTCAGTCTGAGATTCTAATATTCCCAGCACGCTATGTGTCCAACTTCTCTCCTCACTGGAGATGGGAAGGTGTATACTAATCCCAGTGAATTTGAGGTCATTCTGAATGCTCTGATGGTGGCAGGCAGCAAGGACACGTTCAGCGTCCGATTGACTGATACTGGCATACTGCTTTGTGACAGTGAGTTGGCCCTTGCCTGGTGTTCCAGTTCTCTGCATTGGGACTCATCCTCCAGTATGTTGTCTAGGAAGTGGGGATGAGCAACATGAGTCAGCCATCAGTGTCCCAAGTCCTCACAGAGTGATTCCTGGCCAGTTTTTCTGTCGCGCACCAAAACATCCCAACTGAGAGCTGACCTCATCTTCTTCCAGGTGTCCCTTTAATCTCTCACATTCTTGATATACTTGAGGCAACAGTCTTGCCTAAACACAGCTTATATAGCCCAGTCTAGACTTGTGCTGTTTTCTTTCTTGGGTTGATTAATCTCCATGGGCCCACTGAAGTCCCCCTGTCTGTCTAGCTGCTCTTTCTTTGATTTCTGGCACACGGTTAGCATTAGAAAGCTTTTATACAGTGGAGTGTGCACGTTGACAATTAGTGAGCAGGGTCTATTTAGCTCACTCTTCATTCTCCCTGTGTCATTGCTGCTTAGGATGCTAAGACGTAATGCCCTAACTCAAAGGGTTCCTGGCTGGCCTGCTGGCCTAGGCACAGGAGTCCTGAACCTGGGGTCCAAAAGGGTCTGGTTTGAACACCTCTGAGGCTCCCCAGGTTTATCAATAAAGGTGCCATTTTGTCCCCAAAAACACTGTGCATCCCTTCATGCCATGAGAAAGCAGCCTGGGATCCTTCTGCAGGCACTAGTTCCCTGTGTCCATCGGACCCTCAGTATCTCATCCAAGAACATTCTAGATAGAGGTTTGTATGTGCAATTACTCTGAACACAGCTACCTTCAGGGCAGAAGAGAGCAAGGGAAGAGGCAATAGGGTTTTGGCACCATGGACATCATCAGACCTGGTTCAAGACAAAGCCCCGCACAGGTGAGAAAGTACCTGGCACTGATCTCAATGTCAATCAGCAATCTCATTCTCTCAAATACCTTAAACAGAAACCAAAATGATGGAGCGGGGAGTGTCCCTGATTTTTTTTAACATAAGAGTAACCTGGAGACAGGCTCTGAGTCTTCATTTTCCACACTGTCTATAATTTGAGGAGATCCTAGGCCAATCCACAGATACCTGTGTCCTTATGCAATACTCTAATGCTTTTAACAAGTGTGTTGTTCCTAGGAAACCTTAATAAAAGTTGCAGTATCAAATTCCCACTGGAGCACATCCTGAAAGACCAAGGCTGTCTTCTCTTGATTTCTGAGGAGGGTGGGATGGCAGCCACATCACAGGGCAGATATATATCACAGGGCTGCTTTGTGGTATCCTGGGAGAGGGCCAAGTATCATCTCACTTCAGGGATCTTTGTCCCTGTTACCATCACTTCGGTGTACAGCTCTGCCCTCTGACAAGTGGCATGCCAATGGTTGACTTTGGCTGATGTCCTGACGGCATGGGACTGTGGTTCTTTGCTTTGTAGTGCACAGCCAGCTGTGGGGGTGGTGTGCAGAGGAGAGCCGTGCAGTGCCTGCTGGGGGGACAGCCAGCCTCAGATTGCTTCCTGCACCAGAAACCAGAGACCTCCTCGGCCTGCAACACCCATTTCTGTCCTATTGCAGTGAAGAGAGGTGAGTGTTGGAACCCCTTAGCTGGACTTTCGCAGAAGTTCCTTAGAAGATCCCAGGAGATGGGGTGCTGGCTGGAGCACCCTGGAGTAGGGTCTTCTACCTGTAATATTCTGTCCCTTTCTTCACCTCCTCCACTTTTTCAACCAAAGAGTCACAATGCTGTCCCTGCCACTCTCATCCCATTGCAGAAGGGACAGAATAGTTGGTTATGTGTTTGTCCTCTAAAAAGCATATGCTTACCTCTTTTTATATACAGTTTGTGGCATTTAGAAGGACAGTTTTAGCAAAAGTATCCTTGAGATGCACAAAACCTCCTTATTCCTTGGGTAGACTCTAAAACCAATCCTTGTATCTGCACAAAATGCCTCAGGCAATTGCTGAGCCTGATGCCCTGACTTCCTGGGCTGCATCTTAGGCAGACTGTCTGGGAGGTAGCCTACAGCTGGGCTGGCTAACCCTGAGAACTAGGCGATTGGCATTCAGTGCCCATGTTTTACGCATCCTTCCTGGGCAAGGAGTTGCGCTAGCATATTTAGAGCCAGGAGACCCCAGTTTTGCAGGAAGGACTTGATGGAAACAATGGTCCCACAGACCCCATTTACCCCTCACTGCTACTGTCTCATTGCTATGGCCAAATTCCTGACAGGGAGTATCTTAGGAAGCTTGGGGTTTTCTTTGGCTTATATTTCCAAGGGGTACAGTCCTGGTAGCAGAGGTCAGGGAAATGGTGGCAGGAATATGAGCAGCTTGACACATTGTATCCAGGAGGGGTCAGGGAAATGGTAACAGGAGTGTGAGCAGCTTGATACATTGTATCCAGCAGGGATCAGGGAAATGGTGGCAGGAGTCTGAGCAGCTTGATAACATTGTATCCAGCAGGGATCAGGGAAATGGTGGCAGGAGTATGAGCTTGCCACATTGTATCCATCCATAGTCAGCAGCAAAGGGAAAGGAAGTGAGGGTCAGACTACACAACTTTAAGACCCACCCCTTACAGCACCCTTTTCAACTTCCTAAGGTTCCACAGCCTTCCATAACATCACCACCAACTGGGGACCAAGAGTTTAGCCCAAACAATCTGTAGGGGATATTTCATACTCCAACAACAACTGGTCTGGAGGGGAGCTCCTCCTTGGCCATAACAAACTCAAGTTTCTCTGTGTACCAGAGACGGCTGGAAGAGTCCAGGGCTGCCCATAGGAGCCTCAGGCTAATACACAGTGTTCTCGTTTCTAGACACCTTCTGCCAAGATCTCTTCCACTGGTGTTACCTAGTACCTCACCACGGCATGTGCAGTCACAGGTTCTACAGCAAGCAGTGCTGTAACACCTGCTCCAGATCCAACCTGTGAGCTAGGACCGGTCCCGGCAGCAAGAAGATGCCCCCTGAGAGCGGCAGAGCGAGGCCAGACCAGACAGCTGTGCAGTGTGCATTGGGATGCATCCAGAAGACAGGAGCTGGAAGGAGACAGATTGTCGGGCTTCTGACCCAGGGTGCATCAGTGTGTTTCTGAGTATGGGAGCACATACTTGCACTCACAAAGGGCATGTTCTGATCTTCTGTTAGGTGGGAAAGTGGGATCCCGCTGAGTGACCTCCTGCATATGGACAGGAGGGGCCTGTGCTATGGTGCGCAGGAAGCAGCCGTTCCCTGTGTTGGCATTCAGCCAAACCAAATGCCAAAGACAGGCAGCACTAACAGCAAATGCTGGATGTATTTCCAAAAAGAGAAGTGTATAAGAATCATGAAAGGGTTCAGAGCATCTGCCATCCAGCACACTGGCCTCCCTCCAACCTCAGGGGCCCCACTGTCATCGTGGAAGGCTTGTGGACACTGAGGGGCAGGAGTGAGATAGCTCTCTCCTACCCCAGTGGCCCCTAGAGCAGGTACCTGCTGGGGCCTCTGACTTAGGACTTTGCATACTTGGAAATGGGAGAACAAAACCCCCACTAAGGTGCTTTCTGTACTTCCAGACCTTGCTCTGGAGGAGCAACTTTGATACTTTGTTTTTTTCTTGGTTATTTACAGTGAGTTACTGTTTCAACCCATTTCTCGGTGCTGTTCTGTTTTAAAGGAGGAATCAGAAGCGTGGGTTACATGAGAATATAGGTGTCCCTGGAACATCAGTGTCCCCAGTAACCGATGCCAGCCAAGTCACTGATATGCTGTTAGTGTTAAGCCCCAGGCTGTGGTTTGTGTGTTGAGTGGTTTTAAAATCCATTCTGTAAGTTTGCTTCTGAGCTGAGAGCAGAGGCCATGGAAGGACTCATGGCAACCCTCCAACCTACCCCTGTACCTCTCTGTCATTATTGGTGCTTATTTCTGATCTCCCCACCTAGGCCTTCCAAATAGGTGCCTAGATATTTATATTTGCTGAAATTTTATAATAAATTTTATATCGTACAGTGTGCTTTGAAATCGCATCATGGTTTGTCATGAGGTTTGCTTCCGAGGGGAAGGGCTGGAAGAGGATACCAATGTCTAAGACAGTTTTAGAACACATGGGCTATTTTCTACTCCCGTTGTGGAGGAGAAGATAGAGCTGCAGGAGAGATGGGCAGCGACAGGTGACAAGGCCGTGTAGAACATCTGTGCAGCAGGCCCTAATGGCTCTATGTGAGGCTGTGCTGAGAAGCAGAGCCCACAGGCGACAGAGAGAAGAGAGGTCATTCAAGCAACTGGCCACTGATTACAGAGCTCAGTCCCCTTGAGGTCTGCACTGGACCCCTGCAGTCTGAAACAAAGTAGTGGACATTTTGAGCATGAATCCCAAAGGACATCAGGCTGCAAACTTGGGTGTGACTTCCATTCCAGCTGCCTTTTAATCCTCTGTCTAGCCAAAGATGACCACGAATTTCTGGCCACCCCCTTGCCTCAACGCCTCAAGTACTGGGATATCAAAGTGTGGGACCATGCCTGGATTATGATGTGCCAGGAATGGAACCATAGTTTCATTGGTGTGAAGCACATCCTCTACCAACCAAGCTATAGTTTCAGTGTTGGCCCAGCCTCTTCTAGGGGAACCTCTGTCTTTTCTGTAGGTCCCCTAGGTTGATCTGCTAAGGTTCACTCACATGTTGGAGCATCTTTCTTTTAAGGCTAATAATGAAATGTTAATCACGTCTAGAAAACACTTTGACAGAGTGCGTTGCCTGGCATTTATGCCCTGGCCAGTCAGAATAACCACCACAGCACTCCCTCTGGTTCAGAGATATCCAGCCCTAATAGGGGCCCATGGGAAGTCATTGCTGTTCCCATGACTGAGGCAGATCCCTTCCCACAGGGACTCACCAACCAGCCCACTGTAAGAATATCAGCTCCTCATGACTGGCCCTCTTAACCAGCATAGACTGCTTTGTTTGAAAGTGTCCCCTGCTGGGGCAAGATCACACCATAGCTCCATCTCATCTACCTGAATGGAGAGACCCCACAACCCATTTTATACACAGACCAAGAGAGAAACTCTATGAAGTGTTCCCTGAAGACACAGACCAGAAAAGGGCTTTATAGGTTTCTGTAGTATGCTGTATAACTTAGGGTGGCACATTCCAGAGTCCTAGCTTTTCTGACTTCGCAGCCCTGTTGGTTCACTAAGCCTCTAAGGCAGCTTTCCAAGCTGCTGCCAACAGAGCAGATGCTTGGGAACCCATTATGTTCTCCACTGGTTCCTCCTAAGACACCTGTTGGCCTCGTTTCATGAAAAGAGCAAATATGACCAAGACGTGGTCCCAATCCCATAACACAATACTATGCAGTTACAAATTGACACAGGCACCCACGGCAGGATTCCACATGGGTAGGACCAGGCAGGCAGGTGCTGGCTTCTCCATGGAGCAACAGTGTGGAGGAGGAACCGCCTTCCACATGGTGCTCAGAGGGAGGATGGACGCCTGACAAGGTGAAGATGTGAGTGGAGCAACCACCATCCACCTGTGGCTCTGCTCTCGGGGAAAACAGTGAACAGGGGAACTGAACCTGCCAAAGTCAGGCTGATAGAACTGAAAACTGGGGCCCTTCTCAGTGCCCCCTCTCCAGGTCATCACCAGGCTTCTTCAGAAGGGCACAGAAGAGCTCTTACCCAGACTGGACCAAGTCTGATCAGAGACTTTATCTGCTCTCTGCCATCAGCATTGAAGAAGGCAACTGTCCAGGACTGCATGCAGCTGGGATGCGTTAGTGCCTACTGTGTATGGAGCAGAGATAAGAGACTAACAGTGCTGAACATTTGACTCTCATTATGAGGGGTCATTCCAGTTTCAGAGGGAGGAGGTGAGCACACAGGACAGCTAGGTGACTTCCAGACCCTCAAGCTTCAAGTTGCAAAGCTGGTTTGGACCAGAAATCAGTAGTCCAGCAGTGACAGCAGCCACAGTCTTCGTCCTCATGTCCACAGCACATATTCTTATTCCACTCTGTCTGGTTCTTTCCCTTGGTGGACACTCCTATCTGGACAGTACTGCAGCTCCCTTGACTCATTGCCAGGCATTCTCAGTCAGCTCCAACCACCTGAGCTATCTGCCAGTGCCACTGAGCACTCCAAAAGAAAGAGACATGCTGATGCCTCTCACTGGTAGCCCGGGATCTCCTTAAAGAAAAGTGCTAGACTTGCCCGCTGGGCAAGGACCCACCTGCTGGACCTGGACCCCACTTAACACTCACTCTCCAGTCTCCAGAAATAGCGGGTCATCAAATAATCTCTTCCTAATTAGGGGATATTTCTCAATCTTTTTCAACTTGGGTGGTCCACTTTGGGTCAGAAAATTGTCCTAGGTATGGAGCACAAGAATGCCACAGAGATGAACTCAATTCCAAGGAGATGGCAGAGCCCAGGCTTCTACACTCACCACCCCAACACCCTCTATAAAATGTTTGTCACTAGTTAGCAGTAGACCCATGGGGATGCTCAGCACACCCTCCTTTCTCAGGGCCCTTCCCTCACCTGTGGCCACTGGTACTGCTCAGGAAGCATTGTGTAGTTCTGAGCCCCAAGGGCCTTTGCTCAGTTGGTCATCCTGGAGTGTCCTGTTAGACACGGGTGACAAAGGGCGCTGAGAGACTTCCTTACAACCTCTACATGCTTGGTGTCTGATGATTTCTCAGTGAGTCAGGACCCTGGCTGCACCTTATCACGGGGGCTTAGGTGGGGATTTTCTCTGCTCCTTTGTCAATTGTCTTCAGAAGCCATGGCAGAGCCACAGACAGCCATCGTCCTGTCTCACTGGCCTCTTGGGAATCGTGCCAGGCGCTGCATTTTGGAACATGATGGGGTAAGCCCAGAATGTTCCAGCAACAGGAACCACAGCCATCTGGACTACATGCAGACCCCAGGAATTCTGGGCTGTGAGGGAGTCAGACAAAACAAAATTGTGACGAGACAAAGTGAGGAACCAGCCTCAACGGGTCAAACCAGAGCTGGAGGCCCTCTCCTCCCTGTCTGCCTTTCTGTCCCTATATATAACCACCAATTCTCCCTGAGGCAAACAATTCCTCCTGGACTAACCCAACAATTTCAGTGCCTGACATCTGTGGGAGACTTTAAGATAAAGAAAGTCTCTCCAATACCCCCAAAATTCCTATGACAGTACTCACCCTTCCCCACCCTATACCCAGCCTTATTGCTTATCTTTCTAATGCTGAGCCTGTCTGGGAAGCCAGAGCAGCCACGTTTTACTCCTGGCTTTGCTCCTGGTAGGTGCTTGTGCCTCTGTATCTCATGGGGCGCATCAAAGCCCTCTTGACTCTGTGTTAAGCTAACCTACTCCTGCCTTGGGCCAGAGAACAGAAAGCAAGCTTGCCTTTCTTGGCTCTGGTCTTTATCCTCTAACTCTGATATGCCTCCTTCCCCTATGCTTCCCATCCTCATCCTTTACAGTAAGCAAGTCATATCCCTAGAACTGCTTCTCATTTACTTCAGGAGGCTGAGGCTGGTGAATCCTAGAAGCAGTGGTCCCCAGTGGGAGCAAAGACTGTGACTAAGCTACCTGAACAGAGACTGCAGGTCCACCTACCAAGACACCTCATTTGGGGGCCTCTCCACACATTCCCGATATCTGTTTCTTCTCTAAATACAAAGGGAAAGGCCAACTGCTCTTCCCATGATGGGGCTTCTCTGACTGAATCTGAGTGAGCCATAGGCAGAGAGACCAGGAGGGCTTCCCAATAAAAGGCAGCCCCTGAACCTCCCAGTGAGCCACTCGGCTCTGCCCCAGACAAGAACCTAAACAAGGGCAAAATAAATACAACTTCCTGTTGGTGTGGTTGGTTCCTGACCCCTACCAGGGGCCACTCTAGAGATTGTACAGTCTGACTTCACCCTGTGGATTTCAGATTTATAATATTTCAGCCCGTGGGAGGCCAGAAGGCAGCGTAACAGTGTCTGGACACTGGAACATAAGACAGAACCGAGCAGACATTGTGGCCAACTCCTCACAGTCATTCTGTCTTAACACAGAGAAAATATCAACTCTTCTAGAAGGAAGGTGGTCAGATTTGACAGATGATCACATACCCCCTCCTCTCCCATGACTTCTGGCATATGCCCTGAACTTTCCCATGAGATAGCTGTTAAAAGAGGCACTAAACCCTCCTGGTTGTGAAAGTCAATGGCGCTTCTCACATGGATTCCTTCAGGCCCACACAGTGGACACCATCGCATTATAAAATTCCTCCGCACCTTGAGCACTGTCTGTCCTGTGGCAAGCACAGGCTCTCCACCACAGGATACTCCAGGCTAGCCTACTCCTTCCCCTGTACGTGCATAGGTATTCCTCATGTCTGCCCTAACTTGGGGCCATACTCACAGTGTTCAAAACCAGAGAGCTTGCCACTGTTCTTGGCAGTCCCTCCTTCCAGGGATCCTCCAGAACCCTTACCAGCAAAGAGCTCCCCTACCCAAGCACGCCCTCCTTCCTTCCTCTAACCTGGACTGTGGCCAAGGTCACCCTCCTCCCGGGTGATGCCAGGAAAGACTTTCCTCATGGTTCATACCTGGTATGGTCCACACTGCTATTCACTGAGGGCCTGCACTGGCCTTCCTTTGATCTACCTACTTAGCAGGAACTCACGTGGTGCACACTGCCATTCACTGGAGCCCCGTGTCCTCTGAACACATCAGCTACTTCACAGAAATCTCACACCACCATTTACCTGAAAATGTCCACCTTTCTAACAAAATAGAAAATTCTAGCTGATCCTTTTGTTGTTGTGATAAAGATGCCATGGCTCAGGTACCTCACAGAATGAAGAGTTTATTTGGATTTCAGAAGGATGCGTCAGTCATGGCAAGGAAGCATGGCAGTAGTCATGCAGCAGGAGCCTGAACGATCGATCACATTTCCACCCTAATGTGAGAAGCAGAGAGAGTGACCTAGAAGCTGGGTGCGCCTCTAAACCCTCACAGCATACCACAATGGTGTGTTTTCTCCATCAAGACTCTATTTCCCTAAAACCTCCCCACGAAGAGCACCATGAATGAGTACTGAGAAGAGAGACTGAAAACACAACCTATAAATTCAGAATCCTGCTTTGTTTCTACATGCATGTTCAGCTCTACAGAACCAATATGTAAGTGATTTAGGTATACTGGAAGCCAATTCTTTTCATATCAACCGATTTTAGCCATCTTCAATTCAACGCTATCAAGGTCTTTCTCCTTTACACTTCAGCTAGTCATACTTGGTAGTACCCAGATCAGGTAGCTTTGCCGTCGTGTCTGGGTTAAAGCTAGGGTGTGGACGTGTGTCATTATCAAATGGAATCTCCTTGAGATTACAAAAGGGCTCATGACATGCACACTTCTGGATGGGGGCAGTACAAGACTTACATGCATGACACATACCTACCTGGAGTAGCTCCCAGCCTTCTGCAAAAAAGACCACAACCTGCCTTGTGTTTCTGACCTACCAGATGTTTTTCCATGGCCAGAAGTAGCCATGGGAGCTCATATCTTCTGTGAATTACCGGATTTGAACGATTCATCTGTCTAGCTGCTCGAGACATATCCATCAGGCAACTGCAGCAGGCTAGTGCTACACCCATCTCAGGTTGAATTCACGAGGATGCTGATCAGCTCACATTTTCCATCCATGTCATATTCCTCCAGTGTATCCTCATCTACCCTGCCCATGACTTCTAAGGCAGTGGCCCAAGTGTGAATGAATCCCACAGTATTTAGGAGGTACCCAGCAGGACAGAGTGTGAGTCGACAGGTATCCTTTTCTTGAGCCAACACATCCTCACTGCACACCTTCCCTTTCATGTCACCGTAGCAACAACCTTAGACTTCACACTAGCCGTTTCCCATGTGGACTGCACAGTGCCTTATGGGTTGTTTTGTCCAGCTTCCTACATGGACATACTGCTCCATTGGCCCAGAAGAACAAATGACATGCTTACTTGCTGACTGGACATGCCTGCTTCCTCTGCGCTTCTGCTCTCAGCCAGTCCTCTGGCTAGAGCAATGCATAATATCCATGAGGCAGGGAAGGAGTTCTAGCCGGGTAGTTCTGTGTGGTCATTGTCCACTAGCTAGAGCAATGCATGATCTCCACGAGGCAGGGGAGGAGTTCTGGCTGAGTGGGTCCATGTGGTCATTGGCAGGGCAGCTGTTTGGTGCACTACCACTGAAAGGCTCTGAAGAGCAGTACAGGGCTACTGACCGTGCCTCCCTGTACAAGGTCCTCTACTGTGTCAGCCCTGCCCTAGGACCCATGGTGGAACAGGGGTGTTACATCAGCTTGGACTCTACTTGTTGGTTTTATCGTCTATAAAACAATGAATCCAATCCCTGTGAGTTCTCAAAAATTCTAAGCCATTCTGTTTTACTATCATTGAGCTATTTTTTTTAAAAAAAAATGATTTTATGTTAGGTATTTTGCTAGCATCTGTGTCTATGTACTTTGTGCATTCAATGCAATGCTTGCATAGGCCAGAAATGGTGCCAGATCCCTGAAACTGCAGTTGGAGATGGTTAGGAGCAGCCATGTGGGAGCTGGGACTCAAACCTGGGTCTTCTGGAAGAGTGAAATGTGCTCTTAACCACTGAGCAACTCTTAATGTCGTGAACCAACCTTGAAATTAGGACGTCACTCATCAGGTGACTCAGCTAGCTGGTGGGAAAGTGTTTCTTTGAAACAAAAACAAAATGTGAAGAGATTCTGTAGGTTTTTCAGGGATCATTTTGGCCTTTGCTGCTGTAATCCTCATGCCCAGACCCAGACTCCATGTCACAGGCAGAACAGGAAGAGGCCGGGTCTGTAGAGTCCAGGGCTACCTGGCTACTTGGGAAAGGAGGAGATATGTAGACTGAGAGCTTCCTGTCAGTGTCTCTCCACAGCAGCCATTTCTATATGCAGGTGCCTCTTGACTGGATCTGAAGGCAACCCAGCTCCCTCATTCATGCCTGGGTGCATGAGCGGAGAAGCTCAGGGCACCCACCTGGGGCTAACACCGAGCCATGCTCACAGCGATGGAGATGTGCTTTTGACAGCTGGGTTAAACTGCCTATTCAGCTGGGAACTAAGACCCACAGAGGATCAGGGGATTGCTAATCTGAAGTGAAGGATGAGCTAGCAGCCATTGTGTGCCCTGAGGCTAGGAGTGTAGAAAGAGCTGGACCCTGCTGTGCTCCTAGGCAGGTAGCCTGGGGTACAGAGGCTCCACTGAGTCTGCCTGCTGTGCTTATACATCTGATTACCACCACCCTCTTTCCAGAGCAGAGGAAGGCATACTGCCTATGTCTCTACAAATCCCAGGAGATTTGCTTCCTCTCGCTCATTGCTTCATGTGTCTCTGTGCCAAGGGATGCAATTAGCTGCCAACTCTCGCTCGCACTGAACTCTGTGCCTCTGTAGAGGCATTTGATATCACAGAGCTGTCCTCCCTGAAGGCAGCATCTACCAATTCAAATGAGGTCACACGGCTCTGTTTTCTTCAGTAGCTGGGATATATCCAAACCTCCCTCGTTACCCTGGCAATGTATCACTCACTGAGAGGAAATGGACCAAGTATTTGTTTAATTATACTCTCTTCCCTTACACTTAAGTGGCTGTGATTGTTCTGGAATTCACAGTGCTTGGCCCTGCTTCTGCCCTTGCTGCTATTGTTTCCAGGACCCTAGGAAGCTTAAGATCTCTTCCCCCAGTCCATGTTATTCATGGAATTATGTGTGTTCCCCAAGTCCACACACTGATTCCCTTAACTCCAGTGTAGTTGACTTTAGAAACAGGATTTTAAATGAGCTCAGAGAAGTCTGATGAGGTCATGAGGGCAGGACCCTGATGCAATAGGACCACTGCTCATAAGAGAATAGCCCCCAGTCCCGCCCACCCCTGCAAACAAAGGTCATGTGTGGTGGTTTGAAAGAAAAGGGCACTCAAAGGGAGGGACACTCTTAGGAGGTGAGGTCTTGATGGAGGAAATGTGCCACTGTGGGGCGGGCTTTGAGGTCTCTTTTCTCAAGCTTCACTCAGTGTGATTGTCAGTTGACTTCCTGTTGCCTGTCAAGATGTAGGATTCTCAGCTCCAGCATCATGCCTGTCAGCATACCCTCATGTTTCCCGCCATGATGATGATGGACTGAACTTCTGTAATTGGAAACACGTCACCTCTGGAGTGACTTTTTTTTTTTTTTGCCCTGTTTCGACCCTGGCATCCTGCTCGACAGGCATTGTGAACTGAGCAGTTGGCATGATGGAAGACAGTGGATGTGGGCACTTCCTTTATACAGAGATTGTCAGGCATAGAACCAAGCCCCTGCCTCTGGGACTGCCTTCTGCCCCATGTGCCAACCATCTCCTCCCCAGAGGTCACATTGCCTTCTGCCCCCCTTTTGCCAATCATCTCCTCCCCAGAGGTCACATTCTGCTGAGTCAGGAGACATTCCTTATGGTGCTCCCCAGAAACAAGCAAGGGTGGCCTTGAGTCCTGGGATTAGAGGTGTGTGCCATCACTCCCTGGCCTCTAATAGCTTAGTTCTGCACTCCAATCTTCAGGCAAGCTTTATTTATGAAAGCACAAATAAAATATCACTATAGAACCATCCTGGACTGTTACAGATACCTGACTCTTCTCCTGGAATTTCCCAGCATTCCTGAACTGGTTAAATGGATAGTGGTACCAGAGGAATTAATGGAATTTTATAAAGTTACCATGTTTGCTTTTAGGGATGAGTTCTACAATGTAGGTTCCACTACTCCAGGGAGGATAATTCTCCACTCTGAAACATCATCCTTTGGGATGCTTCATGTAATGTGATCTTTATGTCAAAAGAAACTCCAGGCATGCCCTCCAGGAGCAGCTCATGCCCTCCAAGGAAAGCCAGTGCCAGGTGCTGTTGAGAAAGCTTTCACCCTGGCTCAGCCGTGGGTGCCACACTCACACCTGAGCGTGTTTGTAGCCATTCATAGGGAAACAGGGACAGGAACCTAATAAACAGCAACAGTTCCATGAAGACAAATCTGCCACTAGATCACACAAAGTACACAATCCAGAATCCCGTGAATATGCAGAGGATGCCCAGGGTGACCCGGCCCGAGTCCAAGTTCAGCCATAAATAGTAAGAGGATTTTAGTGCCCATCATAGTGGGACAGTCACTGGGTCATTGCAGGTATGTTTGCTTGCAGAACCCACAGTTAAGGCTTTTCAACACCCAGCATTTGTACCTGTTTTCAGATCATTTCTGATAAAAGAGTTAAAGTCCAGGAAAATTTTAAGTAATACTACCCAGTGGAAATCAGTAGAAAGTAATCTAAAACCATGAAATTAGAAAAAACAAAAAGGTCAGATAATAGATTTCATTTACTCTGAAATTTGGAACAGGACAATTCAGTGGAATAGGATCGTGTTTCCAACACCAGACATTCAAACAAACCATGGAGCGAAAGAGTGAAGTTGGCTCAGGTGTGGTGGCCCACGCCTATAATCCCAGCATTTGAGAGGTAGAGGTGGTAGCATCTGAGGTTAGGGGTCATTGCTGTCCACACATCAAATCTGAGGCTACATGAGAGCCATTCGTGTGTGTGTGTGTGTGTGTGTGTGTGTGTGTGTGTGTGTATTCTATATGACCACCTCTATTCTACCGACACACAGAGATGGGTACACTCACAGACATATTCTACACAGACACGTATCACATATAGACACATACACACTGCACAGAGACACTCACACACTCACAAGGAAGGAAGGAAGAGGCAGGAGGGAAGGAAGTGGACTCTGGACCTCACTATCCCCAGAGGCCCGTGCACTTAGGATTTTGTCTCCAGCATGTGGCACTACTAGAAGGTGGTGGAACCTTTAATAGATGATGCTTCACCTCCTAGAAGGAGTTTGTGTCAGTAGAGATGTTCCCTTGAGAGGAGATAAGGATGCCAGCCCCTTTGGTCCCGCTTCCTGGATGCAGAGCAGGACACAGCTTCTGTACCACATCTTCGCCACCATGAGGGACTCTCCTCCTTTCTAATCCTTCACCACCTAGGGACCAATGCTGCCAAGGCTGAGCCAACACAACTTGGCTTCTTTGGTTGACATTCCTCAACTTCTCAGGTCCCAAAGCAGTTAGGTAAGCACTGGTCAATGGATTTCTCAGTCTGGTAGAAGGTAGACTTGACCCCACTGTGACTTAGCATGGTTTCAACTGCACTGTGCTGCAAAGCTACCCCCACACACCTGTTCTTGCCTCCTTTTCAGCATGGCGCTAAGAACATTCCATGAGCCACACAGTACTCTATCACAATGTGCACAGTGCAGGCTTTCTGGCCGATGGCCACACCTATCTGTGGGCTGAAGTAAGTGTTCAGAACATGGAAGATGCATCCTAGCCTAAACCATGATGTTGGTAAGGGGTGGAGGGGGATACATGAAATGAGTTTTTAGTTTAATGATATTCTCAACTTAACACATTTATCATGGTCTATCAACATCCCAAGTCAGAAAGCAACTAGGTAACGCAATGGACCAGAAAGATAAAGACAAGGCCTACAATTCAGAAACTGCAAAACTTTTAAAATAGCAAAAGGGCAAATAGCTCAAATTAAAAAAAAAAAACTCACACAAAAAATATTCTTCTCTGTTTTCCCAAAGATCTACAAATAGGCACTAAGAAGATAAAGAGCTGGTAAATGCTATTAATCATCAGGGAACTGCAAGCTAACGCCACAGTGAGCCAGCACTTCACACCCACGAGCAGAGAGAGCTACAATAACAAGTTCATTATAAAGTCTTTAAGTGCCAAGAACTGAAAATGCGAAATGCCGCAGCCAGCCCCTGCGGGAAGCAGCTTGGCTGCCCCTCAAGTAGCGAAACAGATTTATCACACGACACAGCTAAGAAACCTTTATGTATAAGCACAGGGAAATTGAAACCATATTCACTGGAAACCTTATGAATATGCATGGTGGCATTGGTCATGACGGCCCAGCCTAGAGGGTCGGCCACATACACAACTTCATGAGGATGAATTTTGGGTCGGCTCTTGAATGATCCACTGCGATTCTTACCCCTTTCTTAGGAGTCCGAGAGAGCAGTCATGGCAAACAGGATGCATGTCCAGCTCTCTAGCCCATAGTCAGAGTGGCCCAGGAGCAGAGGTCGCTGTAGAGTTCTAGACCACACCCCCACTGTTCCTCTGCAGTAGTCAGGTCTCAATGAACACACCTCAGGAGGCTGTATACCCATGTTCCTTAGACGCAACAGACGCATCTAAATGACCCCTGGGCTTCTCCAGGGCTGTTTCTATAGCCACTTTCCAGAGTCAAGTCTAGAACTCACAGCTAAACCTACAGATACATTTCTTTTTTTATCTCAAAAAAAAAAAAAAAAAGGCCTTTTTGGAAGCAGGACCCTTTTGGTGCTAATTGCCCTGTTTCATGAAAAGACATAAATTGTTCACTAAGTCCAAATTACAAAACAATCATCAATTGGCCTCTATGATTTGTATCAAGGAACTTGGCATCTACATTTTGGTATTTCCATCCCCCTCTGGAAGGGTCTGAGGTCAGAAGAGAGCTGTGTGACTCTCCAGAGAGCCGAATCCTTGATAATGGAAGGAGATGGAGGTAGGCTAAAATCTCGAAACCACATAACCAAGGAAGGCAATTAATCTACCGGCCCACGCAGGCAAAATTTACTGTGATGAGAGAGCAGGAAGGCTACAATTAGCAACAAGGGAATGAGCTACGGATGAGGCTAAACATTAGCATATTTTTCCCAGCCTGCCCACCCACACCCTGAGTTCCATCCCACCAGGCCCCTCCCACCAGGCCCCGCTCCAGCCTCCTCCATTGGTGGGATCCTCCATGCCTTTGTTTCCTGCTGACATGACTCATCTTGTAATTACCCAGCATGGGACCCCCGCACATTCCCACAAGGCTGTGGATCCCCTTCCCTACTTCTCTTTGAATGGATTCTGATCGGCTTATCTCTAAGTGTGTGGAAAATCAATTGCAGATGGAACCTTACAGCCTTTCCCTCTTTCGCTGGGTCTTTTGTGCAGCATGTGTGGGTTCTTGGAGACTAGTCGTTGGATGGTCCAGGGCTGAGCTCAGAGAAACAAATGACCTTCCACTCATGAGCACTACCCATGCGTCCAGACCCTAAACTGATGAGGAATTGATCTGAGTAATAACCAGCTATCCCAAAACTGTACAGCATTAAAAATTGGTAGGCTGGAGATCTAGTGATGGTTCTATGTTTAAGAGCATTGACTGTTCTTCTAAAGGACTGAGGTTCAATTCCCAGCAGCCACATGGAGGCTGAGAATTATTTGTAAATCCGGTTCTAGCTATATATGCCCTCTTGTGTCCTGCGTAGGCACTGCATGCAAGTGGTATGAGGACTTGGAGGCAAACACTCAAACACAGATGAAAGAAAGGAACAAAAAAAGAGGGAGGGAGGGTAGGGAGGGAGGGAGAGAGGAAAGGAAGGAAGGAAGGAAGGAAAGAAGGGAAAACTTGTACAGTCGCTTTGGAAATCAGTATGGTAATTTCTTAGAAAATTAAGAAACAATCTACCTCAAGACCCAGCAAAAACACTTTTGGGAATCTACCCAAAGGATGCTCAATCGTACCACAATGATACGTGCTCAGTTATGTTCACAACAGCATTAATTGTAATAGCCAGAACCTGGAAAGAACCTAAAAGCCCCTCGACCGAAGAATGAATAAAGAAAATATGGTACATTTACACAATGAAGGACTACACAGCAGAAAAAAATAATGACATTTTAAGCCAGGTGGCGGTAGTGCATGCCTTTAATCCCAGCACTCAGGAAGCAGAGACAGGTGGATCTCTGTGAGTTTTAGGCCAGCCTGGTCTACAAGAGCTAGTTCCAGGACAGGATGCAAAGCTACAGAGAAACCTATCTCAAAAAACAAAACAAAAAATATGACATCTTGAAATTTGTAAGCAAATGGATGAATCTAGAAAAAATCATATTGAGTGAGGTAACCCAGACCCAGAAAGTCAAATATAATATGTATTCACTCATAAGTGGCTTTTAGACATAAAGCAAAGAAAAATCAGCCCACAATTCACAATCCCAGAGAACCTAGACAACAATGAGGACCCTAAGAGAGACATATATAGATCTACATAGGGAGGAGAAAAAGATCTCTTGAGCAAATTGGGAGCTTGGGGTCACAGGAGAGGGTAGAAGGGGAGGAAGGAAGGGGGAGGATAAAAAAATGTGTAGCTCAATAAAAAATGTCTGTGGAGCTTTCTTCTGCTCCACAAAATCAAGACCGAATGCAGCAAAGTGCCTCCATGGCTGTTTTAGCATATCCACGGTTCTCACCACCAACCAATTCCAGAACATTTCATCATCCCACAAAGACACCCCACCCTATAGCACTCAGATTCCCAGCCTCCGGCAACAACTAACTGACCTCCTGTCTGCACGATTTTGCCTCCACAGTGTTTCACACAGAACACGGCCACTGTCTATGACCTCTCACTCGTGGAGTGACCAGGATGACCTTCACACAGCTAACGAGAGCAGATGTTCTGTTTATCCGCTCTCCTCGTTGCGGTCCCACGCCATCTCGTCATTCTCCATCCAGTAGCTGCGCCACTGTCAACGTTCTCAAAACTCACTGGATAGATTTAAAACAATGCAAATGATAATGCCCTTCCTGGAAGCTACTGTACATTTAGATTGTTCACACTTTAACAAAATCTAGGACCCAAACTTATCAAGTAATTTAAAGGTGAGATTTTGAGTGGCAGATACTCATCAAGAAGTTTCTTCAGAATGTACAAGTGGACAGTGCCAAAAGTTCTCACTCTGTCTAAGGTATCACAGCCACACCCTTGGAATAAAAGTACTTGAAAAACAAATTTTCCCCTCTACTTTGAACAACATCAATTGCTGTGATTTGGTATCTGAAGCACATAAGTTATCAGAAGGTAATTACAGTTGTGTTTTTTTTTTTTTAACAGAGGACTAAGAAACAAGCAACATGTTCAAGGTTTATATACAGGGCTCCAAAAGTTGTGAAACAGGATTATCTTAATTTATGGAACAGTAGAACGAAGCTTTAAAATGTCTAGTAATCTAGCAATTGTCTGAGTGAACTTCCCATTTGTCTTCTCCTTGACAGGCTCCATCCCCTGAAACAGATCCTCAGAAGGACGGAATGCCTGTCCCTAGCTCTACAACCACACATTCAGCCCATGTTTCTTGAATGAATTCTTCTGGGTCTCAGGCTCCTGCTCTGGGGGAAACAAATCCATAGAGCTGATACGGTGGGAAAAAGAGGCAGTGGTGTCTGAAGGGCTTCACCCCAGGATGGGCAGGCACTACGGCACAGCATACCTGCTTTTCTAGCCCGGGTTTTGTGTGCATTGCACCTCTAGGGTATGGCTCAGCTACCTCCAGTGTGTACTGAGCACCCTGCTCTGCTATCTGTACATAAAACTGGTACAAGAGTGGCAGAAAGTTTATGGCAGTCAGCAACCACTATCTGATTGGATTTAGGCCGACTCTATGAGATGGAACCCTAACCACATTCTGCTGCACCCATAGATCAGTGACTCAGTCAGCCCTCATCAGGGAAGCTTCCAGCTGAGGTAGAATGGAACAAATACAGAGACCCGTAACTGGGCTGTGAGCAGAGAGTGAGAGACTTGGAATGCTGTTGGGAGCAGTGAGACTCAGATCCTCTGATCTGAGTGCTTACAGCTGCTCTGAGCACGAGACCTTCAGGAGTTCCTGATGGCAAGAGAGTGGTTTCTGGTGGGTTTGTTTGGGGCATGGCTATCTCTATATAATCTGCCCCTGAACACAATAAAGAGGGCATTCTTGGGGAATTCAAGGATGACCCGTGTCTCTGTCTCTCTATCTGTGTGTGTCTGTGTATTTTAACCTCCAGCCCCCTTGCCCGAAGCTTGGTAACTGGGTTCAAGCGCACAGAGCACAGACGCAGGGGAGCGGTGCACTGCAATTGGAGGTGCCAGCCGAGTGATTGGGAACTAGGGAACACTGAGAGGTCGCCCTCAGAAGGTGAGGGTGGATTGGGGTATGTGTTAATCCTGACGTCCTTCGCTTGGTTTGGCAGCAAGCGGAAGTCAACGGAGAAAGAGTGGTAAACGAACAGGGTTGTCCCTGGCTGGAAAATGGTAGTAAATTGCAGTAAATACCGCTAAGAATGCAGCGTACCCGCTCAGCAGGGAGTAGCCAGACAGATTGACAACGCCCAAATTCCCTAAAAGATAATTTAAGTGGGGCCCCTTCTGTGGTTGCAGAGCAGCAAGCCCGCTTCTCTGAGTTCCGCTCCACTCCATGCGCCAGTTTGGACCCAGAACGAATGCAGCTGGGGCTAGAAGGCAGCTGGAGCAGAGCTTTGCTAGGTGGCTGTGGTGGAAGGCACATTGCCTCAGCCCAGTCTGTGCCTAGCCTGGCGGATGCCACAGCAGTGCCAGGAGTATCAGCAAACGCAACAAGTGCTGGAGCTGAGACAAACTGGAGCACAGACCCCACTGGGCTGCCCGAGAATGCAGGAAAAGGCAGTGGCAGTTCCAGGTTCTGCACACCAAAGAGTCTGCGGCAGAGCAAATTTAAATCAACAGACTGCCCTATTGTAGGAGTAGGTGGACTTATGGCTAGTACAACAAATGTCTAGTTCACATCTGTTAATATTGCTAATGCCTCTTATGTGGTAAAACAACTCAATGGTTACTTGAATAGCCCTTAAAATGTTACAATTAGCACACCAGATTGTACTTCCATGCACTCAGCTGACAAGAATGAATGTGTCACGGGGGTATAGCAGCTGGGGTATGTTATTTAGGGGACTGCTGAAGGAGCAGTGGTTTCTGTCTGCTCCTGGGGTCATGGCAAAGTCACTCCTAAAAGTCCCGAGTGTGATATGGTCACACACCTCTGTTCACTTGAGGGGAAAAGGCTGTGTTGGAAATAGTATGAGGAACCAACAGTCTCTGGGATACTTGAATCTACCTGTCTTACAGGCTTAAGTTGCTCTCTTGTATTCCCTAAAAGTCAGTATTCTCCTGAGGAGATGCTGTCACTCTCTCCTGAGTACAGGTTCAATCAAAGTGACCAAAAGGCTGTGTGGTCAGGAGAGTCTTCTGTTTTATAAAAAATTTAGGGGGGAGATGTTGGGAGTAGTGAGAACCAGATCCTGAATTTCTTGTAAATTTGTTTTCCCCTGATCTGAGTGCCTACAGCTGCTCTGAGCACAAGACCTTCAGGAGTTCCTGATGGCAGGAGAGTGGTTTCTGGTGGGTTTGGCTGGGGCGTGGCTATCTCTATATAATCTGCCCCTGAACACAATAAAGAGGGCATTCTTGGGGAATTCAAGGATGACCCGTGTCACTGTCTCTCTGTGTGTGTCTGTGTATTTAAACCTCCAGCTCCCTTGCCCGAAGGTCGCGAACTGGGTGCCAGCACACAGAGTGCAGACACTGGGGCATGGTACACAGCAGAATGTGGTGTTCTAAATGGGATATCCCCATGAAATCCCTCTCCTCAGGGATCAGGAGGGAACTTTGCTGAAGAGGAAGCATTAAGGTGATAAGAGCCAAGGGGGAACAAAGACACCAAGGAAACAAGACCTTCTAGACACAGTAAGAGCGACGCGCATAGGAACTCACAGAGATGGTGGCGGCATACACAGGGCCTAAAGAGTCTAAACCAGATGGGGAAGTGGACACAAGGCCCTGTCCCTAACAGAAGCTGTCTCCAACTGACAGCTGGTCACAAAATTGGAATCAGTTTTCTCCAGCGGAGTCTTAGCATAGGAACCACCCTGAAATGCGTCCTCCATGCCCAGCAGCAGACGGTCAGCAGAAGCAAACTCAGCCGTGCTTTAGAGATCGTTTTTGTCTCACAATACATTCTCCACTCATTTTTTAAACTTACTGGTCTTTTGCTTAAGATTATGGTTCGTGATTGTATGCTTTATGGATCTCTCTCTCTTTGTGTATGAGTGTGTTTGTGTGTGTGTGCTTTTCATGTTTTTTGTTTTTGTTTGCTTGTTTTGTTCAAATTTGGTTCCTTTTTTTATTGTTTTTACGTGGGGTTGGATAGATGGAGAGGTGGGGAGGATCTAGGAGGAGATGAAGGAGAGAAATTCATGATCATGATGTATCGTACAGAAAAAATACATTTTCAATTTCTAAAAGAAAGGAAAAAAAAAGAAAAAGAGCCATTATTCCACAGACCATACTCGTTTGAGCACCTCAGGCCTCTGGAGCTGGGAGGTGGTCTTATAGAATGGATCGCTACATGCAGCTCTAGCCAGGATCACACGTCATTGTCCCATTCTGAAGTCCAGAGTGCCAGCGTCTCTGGAAGGTCTACCAACTCAGCTATCCATTTCCACATTGGTTGCAAAGACTTTGTCCCAAGGCATGGTGGTATCTTCAGGCAAATTCCTAAGTTGCCCCTTGTGCAATTTACTTTCTATATCCTTTTCAAAATCTCCAAAATTCATTAACTCAGACCTCACAGGTCTACAATTGCACAACCTTGAAGATGTCTGGTTTCACCTGACCTTAGAGAAGAAAAGAGTTTAGTGTTCAGGAGATCTACATACATCGGGCTTGAGAACCCTGCATAGCATCCCATCAGAGAGACTCGGTTCATTAATGTAAGACCATTAAACCATGGGCGGATGGATATACAAAACTTGATGTGGATAGCAGAATTATTTATTTTAATATAGTCAGAATATCTGAAAGAATACTTGCAGGCATCTAAATTACTCAGCAAGTAGAAATTGAAAGTAAAATATTGCTGAGCAGAAATAATAAATCACTTGTAAAGCCTCTGGATTAGATGTGCATTTTTAATAAAAATTCATTCTTCTACAGTAAAATTAGAATCATAGAGATGTGGATATGTCTGTTTCTACAGCCCTCTTAGAAATAACAAATGATCTTCTGGTTTTAGCTATTCTGCATAGAATATACAGTCCAATCAGTCACGGGTCTGCTAAGTCCCAGACTCGAGATGTTCACTTAAAAAAGATGTGTTCTTTACTGCCTAAAGTTACCTCCTGAGAACATCTCTCAACAGAAACCTTTTGGACAATTCCCCAGATAGACACTTTGAGAACAAAGAAGATTGATTAATTTATTCTTTTTAGGAACTGCTGTGAAATATTTTCATTAATTGTCTTCAAAATACAACCTTTGATCATGGATCAGAGACTCATTTTGGACTTGAGGTATCCCACGTCTAAAACCAAGATGAACCATCCCTAATGATACAAGCAACAGAGTGTGATCCAGGAGGATGGATCCTGCTGTAAGACGTCAAAGAAACACATGAGAACACAAGCTCATTTACAGCGGGGACTTCACCTGTAGCCAGAGACCTCATCCACCTGGAAAGCTGTCTGTAAGAGATCTAAGGAGAAGACTCCCAGAAAACCCCCATATTCCCAAGAAGAAAGGAGAGCTTGGAGAATCACTGTCCCCACACGTGATAGTTTTTGATCATTCTGAACAAGGAAATGCTGTGCTTTGAGACATGTTACAATACCAAGACAGAACTCTCCCAGGCATGCATTCTCCAACACTCTCAGAAAATGAATGCAGCATACACTATAGAATGACTGTTCTGGATGTTTTCATATTTGAACCTGACATTTGAGTTGCTTACCTGACTTCAGGAGTCAATCACGGGTGTGGCCTATCTTTGTGTGCTAAGGTACAGCCTGCACAAGCGTCTGCAGGGGTCCCTGCCGCCACCACAGCCAGCAGAGCGGTGGTCCACAAGAAGCAACAAGGCAATTTGATTAAACACGCCTCAGAAGCCAGTACTGGCCAAACTTAGAGACTCTGATCTTAAGTAGTTTATTTTAGGCGTATTTAAGCACAGCGCAATTTGGACAGAAGTTTCCTCGTGATAATTAACTCAATTCTACGTGCACAACAAAGCTTAAGGCATTAGTACAGAGATGCTCTTATAAAGCCCAAGCAGCAACTTCTACAAAGAGAGGTGACTCAAGAAAAATAAGCTCAAGATAAGAGTTTGGGGGAGGGTCCATGGTGGCCTTGGGCACAGGCACAGATAGCTCAAAAGTCACTAGGCTATTAACTATGTCCACTCCCAGCCTCCAGGATGGAAAACAGGTTATCCACCTCTCTTCCTTCGAAGAAACAACCCTGTGTTTAACATTCCTGGCTCCCCTGGTGCTTATCTACGAGCACAAGGACCTACCTGCCTCCTCCAAATGTTCTTGTAATTCCTTATTTCAAAGAAGTCACAGTGTGCCTAGCTGGGGCCTCACCAACAGAGAGAGTGGGGGCAGGTGAGCACAGCGTATATGGCAAACTCATCAGTGTTTTGGGGACAACATGAAGATCATTCATCATTTAAACCTAAATTTTATGTAAATTTAGGCCAAATGTGTTCAGAACGTCAAGTGTGTGCTGATAAGGCACGGACTCTGAAACTGAAAATACTGTTTTAGAGTCTTGGTTAAGAGTGAAGGCTGCTGAGACAGATCTCCAGGGAGATGAAGAATGTCTCCGTACCACTGTGGAATTTTGAAGAACCCACCGAATCCAGTAGTCGTTAATACCAGCCAGCCTCTAGCCCTCAAGATTAAGCTTTTCTGACAACTGGAACAATGTAATTTATCATTGAGGTCAATAGAGGAATCACACAAGCATCCATCGCACTACCTTTGGCTTCTGGCAGTCTCTTGGAGAAAAATGTCTTTCATTTACTTTCTCATAGAGACATGCACATCCAAGAGAATGGATGGGAACATAGGCCCAGATGTTCGGGAGCAAGTGGGAGTGATCAGCAAGCTAGCCTGAAAACAAACGTCCTGGGGACAGTGAGGGAAAACCATGTCATCTTAGCAAAGACAGCTTCCTCTCTCCATGGCCCGGCTTGCTTCCTTTACTGTGTTAAAGGACTATCCAGCAGCAACTTGGGGAGGAAAGAGTTTAATTGACTTACATGTCCTGATCGCAGCCCATCGCTGCTGAGGGAAGTCAGAGAAGGAAGTCAAGCAGGAGCAGAGGCAGGAACCATGCAGGAACGCAGCTCACTGGCTCGCTTCCGTGGCCTGCACAGCCTGCTTTCTCATACATCCCAGAATGACCTGCCAGGGGCAGCACTGCCCACGGTAAACTGGGCGCTCTCACATCAACCGTTAATCCAGAAAGCGCCCCCACAGACTTGCCTACAGTCTGGTGGAGATGTTTTTATATTTGAAGTTACTTCTTCCTGAGTGACTCTAGTTTGTGTCAAGTTGGCAAAAACTAACACACTGGCTGTATACAAACCTCATGACATCTGTAAACACTTGTGTTCTCAAAGACCAAGAAGACGAAGATGCGGTCTCCCACCCACGCATGTTTAAAGAGCAGCCACACTGCCTGTGGACCCGCCTGGGAGAAACTGTCCGTTCTCCACAAGGACGCGGGATTCTGCTCAGTCCGCCCACTGCTCAGGCTGGAGAGCTATTGAAAACTGATTTTCCCATCTTCTCTGAGCTCTCCTCGTGCCGTCTCTACTCCCGTGTCCTGGATTTACTAAGGCAGAAAATCCCTCTCTTTTAATGTTAGTCAGTGCCCAGCCCATGCACGCTCTCAGCCACAGCCTGGCAGTAGCCAGCATTCCTGCCAGCTGTCTCTTCTCCGAACCTCACCCTCCAATCCGACATAAAAACCCAGATGCAAGCTCTGCTCTTGCCTCAAGTTTCTCAGAACCAGTTCATCCTTTGGTTCTTTGTAGTAGAGTTGGGCAGAGTGGGAAAAGGAGACTTTACAGGGTCGTGGCAGGAGGGAGGTATGGTGCCTCTGAGCTCCCTTCCAGGACAGGTGCCTGCCACCTGGGGTCAGCATCTCCTTAGAAATGGCTAGTGACATGTGGACACTCACACAGCACAGACGTTCTGGTGTGCACAGCTCACTATCTGAAGAAGAGTTGAAAGAAGGTGGTAGGGTATTTGTACACTTTGGGGAAATGTGCTGCCGTGATTGGTGTCATAAAAAAACTGAATGGCCAATGGCTGTAAAGAGGTTAGGTGGAACTTCCAGGGACAGAGAGGATTCTGGGAAGAAAGGCAGAGTCACCCGCAGCCAGACACAGAGGAAGCCACGTGGGCAATATGGAAAGATGAGGGGAAAAGCCACACAAAGGAACTTAGATTAAAATAAATGGGTTAATTTAAGTTATAAGAGCTAGTGGGACAACCTAAGCCAAAGGCCAAGCTTTTGTAATTAATAAGAAGTCCCAATGTCTTGAACTGAATCTCCAATACTGGTTTTACAATGTCAGATAGGTTGCCTAGAGAAAGCCATTACATGAAGATCCCTACATGATTCCTGTACCACCACCACCCGCCCCCCCGCCCAGCCCTCTCCCCTCTCCCATCAAGAAAGAAGGTCCTATGACACGTTAAGAGCCCTGGCAGCACAGTGAGGTGATGCTCCTGCAAGGCTTCCAGGAACGATGAGAAGATGGAGCAGGATTCAGAGGAGCCTTTTCCAGCTCAGACACCCTTGTTGAACACAGCCGACTTCAGTTAAGCTGATGAAACTGGCACTTTTGCTAGATACTCACAGTGCTGTGGGTGGAAGGGAAGTGATTCTCGGAGCATCCTTGATGGACACCCATCCAGACATCTGCAGAGACATTCTGGGACTGAGAAAGGGGGTCTTTTGGGTGGGTAGCAAAGGGACCTGTGTGTCAAGGAGGAAGCGAACTGGGAAAGCGAATCCAGGGAAAAAGAGCAAAGGAAGGAAAAAGAAAGGTGCTGCCCATGCCCTATATATGCTCCTGTGCTGTGTGAGTGTGCACGTCACTAGCCATTTCTAAAAAGACTCTCTCCCTCCCTCCCTCCTTCCCTCCCTCCCTCTGTCCCTTCCTCCGTTTGTCCCTCCCTCCATTCCTCCAGAGCACCTCCTTGGCAGAGTGGAGGTAGGGGAAGAAGGCGTGGTCTTTTCATAGCAGCAGCTACAGGTTCACAGCAGTAAAAGGGGCCCACAGGGAGGACTGGGAGAGTAAGGCATGAGAGAGAGGGGCTTCAGAATCTCAGAGAAAAGTCAAATGTGGGACAAGGAGGGAGACCTGTGCATGACTCAGGACAAAACCACAAGCCCACCAAGTCTGCTCTGCTGCAGTTGGGTGCTTGAACGGGGGCTGCTGAGATTCCACACACATTTGCAAGTTCTCACCTTCCAAATGCAGACTATGATCTCTTGACCATGGCGTGTCCACAGTGTGCCCCCAGCAGGGCCTGCCTAGGATACAGAGGAGCACACCCAGGAGCGATGGGAGGCACCCACCAGGAGCACAGAGCATCTGTCTCCTGGATGTCCAGACAGGGTGATATATTTGACAGAAAGCAGCTAGCTAATATGATAACTACCAACCTAGCTCTGTCCCTATGCCCTTCAGTATCCCTTTGAAACAAGGATGAGCATCTCTCTCCCCACTGAGAGCCCCTATGGCTTGTAAACCTCCCATCTATATATCTGCAGGTGAAACATCCTGGTCCAGCACTGGCTCTGGGGAGATGTGGGTGTCTACAGCCACCATGGACTCCCCATCCTTCGGGCTGGGGTATAAGCTTCCTGTGAGCCAGAGACCTGGCTTCTCTCTGCATTCATGGTCCCTGCCACAACCTAGTGTAGGGGCCTGGAGGCAAAGAGAAGTAAAAGTCCCTCAAGTTTTCCTTTCTAAACACTCAGCCATTCTGTGTTTAGGAAGGGGTACTCAGTCAACCATTTTGCAATGAAGCTGAAAGGGTCCAGGTAGCCTAACCCGAAGAAGCCAAGCGAAAGCGAGATGGAAGATGAGGAATTCTGTCCTTGAATTTGTGAAGAATGCCTAGTTTGATTTGAGTCCTGTAGCGCACCAGGCCCATCTGCGCTCTGTGTGCGACCATACAGTTGGTGAACCGGGCAAGGGGCTGGAGATTGAAACACACAAAGACACACAGAGACACAGGTCATCCTTGAAACAGGAATGCCCCCTTTATTGTGTCTATAGGGATCCTTAATTGATAGCCACGCCCCAGCCAAACCCACCAGAAACCACTCCCCTGCCATCAGGAACTCCTGAGGGTCTCCTGCTCAGAGCAGCTGCAAACATTACAAGTTGTTTACCAAAAAATTCAGGATCTGGGGGATTCACAGCTCCCAACAGAGTCCCTCTAAGTCACCTGAGCGACAGAGCTGAGTCAGACTCCTTCTCCTGGGGCTGGTGACCGTCCTATGGGACTGAGAAGCACTTTACACTTCTCACATCTGCAAGGGCGGAGGAACTTGGTGAAACACTCAAGAATTCTGAGCATACCAAAGATTCCAGTTGCCTGGGCATAGCGGGCCCTCAGAGCTACCCCTCCCCCTCGCCACCCCCTGCACCTTCCCCTCCCCCACCCCCATTTAGACGCTCTGACTTCTCACAGCTCCCCTGATGACTCAGTGAGGGCTGAAAGCCCAGCATCTCCGTCTTTTTCTCTGCATCACAGACAGCTGGCTGCTGCAGGTTGCCGTGTTTACCACTCAAGCAGGGCTGTCTACCTAGCTCCCAGAAGGCTGAAGGAACAGAAATTAGTCATTGTCTTAAGTCTGCAATCACGATGGATTTAAGAAGAACAAACTGGCGAGACAGACCGTCTCCCAGAGGAGGGCAGTTTTCAGTCAATGTGGCTTCTACCCTGTCCCCTCAAGCAAGTTCAACCACCTTGCAGGACTGAAGCTGAGGAAATAATCACAGACATCACAGACAAAGACTGCTTAGTTATACATACCCTGGGTCCCCTACTTTATCTCCAAAGATAGGCTTGGAGTCCTAGGACCCCTTATCTCCCCGTCTTCCCAGCATGGCCACACCGAGAAAATCTCTTCTCTCTGCATTACTCGTTTTCTTACTTGCCATGTGAAGACAGTGGCTGAGCTTAGCATATGGGGATGCCAGGGCTCTGGCTTCTGCCCTAAGATTCTCTAGGAACCAGGCTGCCCAGTCCCTGCTTCAAGAACCAGTGACCTTGTTACTTCAGCTTGGCCACTTGACCACTCTCTACCCTCCTTCCATCTGCAGACTGTGATGAGGAAGTGAAGTGATGGGTTTAGGAGCAGCCTGTCAGTCGTGAGCAGCTCCAAGCTCCCAAAAGCACATGGCATGGATCTCCCTCTTGTCCTCTCAGATTGAGGATTACAGCTTCAGCTGCCAGCTCCTGAACTTTAAAAGAACCATCGCAATTAACAATGTTCCCACTTCCACTGGGAGTGTTAGCACTTAAGTGTGGCTTCCTGCAGATGATGTCAGCTAAGAGTGGGCAGCGTCATACTTGCATGTCACCATTTAAAGCCTCCTAGGTAGTTAACAAGGCTTTTGTTTCTAACATCCTGGAATCCTGAACTGACTGTTTTCCAGATTAAATAATCAAATAAAGGTGTGTGTGTGTGTGTGCGTGTGCGTGTGCGTGTGTGTGTGTGTGTGTGTGTGTGTGTGCTATTGACAGTATTTCTGAGGGCACAGTAGACCGGAGAGCCCAGGCCAGGGTTGATTGTCTACACACTGATTGTCCACACACAGCTGGATGGCTTTCACCCTTTGCTCCCTGAGGGTGAACTGAAATAAACATCTCAGAAAGAAGAAAGCAATTTTGCAAAGGCAAGGAGGGGAGGGAGCCAGGTGCTGCCTTGGGCCAGATGCTGCATACAGATAGAATCTGGAAGGGCAGCGCACTGGCAGTGGAGGACCTGAGCAGACAGCCAGGGCATGGGGGTTACTAATCCTCAGCTTGTATTATAAGGATGCATACACATGTGTTGCGCCTGTTTAATAGGAGCCTGGATGGAGAAGAGGAGATTGGGGTGCTTATGTAGCAGCTAGAGGCCTTGCTCCTGGATGCACAAACCACACCCACTGCTCAGGCCTTGGCTACAGTGTTACCCATTTTCTCTTCTCTGCAGCAACCCTGTATTTTTTTGTTTGTTTGTTTGTTTGTTTAAGAAATCCATGACTTGAAACTTTAGAGATGCCTTTGTTCTACATCAGGACGGGGCTTTGGCTTTTCTATCCAAATCCAGAACGGTGACCAGCCCAATTTAGCCCCTGCTAGAGCAAAACCACCTTTGCCACCTTTGTTTTAATTTTGAAATATTACTGGCATGGGCTCCCAGGCACTGCTTCTAATAATTCATTGCCATTTTTAATTATCTTAAAATTGGGATCGACCCAGGTTTGACTAGAGGGAGCTCTTTACGGTGGCTTCACGTGCCTGGGACACACCATCATGATTTTTGTAGCCTTTCCTTATTTTCTGAGAACAAAAGATGTTTTAACCTGACAGAACCTTCCCCTTGTTAACTTCTATGCAGGTTCTCTTGGGACTGGTTCCCACTGGCCTGTGGATATTCTGTCCAGTTCTAAAAAATTCTACCCAGTCAGTTTAGCAATAGCTTACTGAAGCCAATCATCTTCATATCCAAGCGGCTTCCTCCTCTCCCATCTCTGGGGCAGGCACCTGTAGTCAGCAGGATCAGGTTAGGCAGGTTTAGATAGATATCCTGATTCCCACTGTTTTCAGAAACTTTCTGTCTTCCAGCTCACACCTGATTCTCAACCTCAGGACCCACAGTCCTGGAGGCAAGCAGAGCTGAATACAGCTCCATAAAAGCTTCGGCTGAAATATCTGTTCTCAAATATAGATCGCTGCTTCCCTTGGCTGTGCAGCTGGGTTCTCTGTTGGACAATGCTCATCTGAGTTCATCCCTAGGACCTGCTGTTCTTGTGGTTGAGGTGGGGCTTCTGCTCTCCAGCTGGTTTACTTTAACAGTGTAAAGAGATTTGTGCTCCCTGTGAACCAGAAGTGCTGAGACCAAAAGCCACTGGTGGACTGGGGTTTCTTGGGTGCACAGAAACAGAAATTTAGACACAAACAAGCTTGGAAAACAATAGCCATTTGTCAGAACCCAGGGGAGACCTGGACGCTGTCTGGAAGGAAAACATCTCCTAGTCCTAGGATTGCTGAGTCTCAATGCCGGTAAAGTAGAGCATCCTTGGATTCAGGAAGCTGAGTCGAAGTCTCCAATGACCAGCTACATCCTCCTGACCAAGGCACAGCAGTTGCCAAGTTCCACCAGTTGAGAATTTCTGATCAATTCCCCTGGTGAGGAGGCGCACTTTCAGGATCTGATTTCCTACCCCAGGTACATTAAGGATCCCGTAGACATAAGCTTATGGAAGAGCTGGACAGTTTCTGATTTGATCAAGTTGAAGGCAGAGGAAGAAGAGCAGGGCCAGGAAGCCCGAGGAACCTTGACCATCATGCCAGTGAGAGTTTACAGACTTGGTGTTCGTGTATGGCAGATGGCATCTGAGTTTGTTTTTCTCCTAAGTGGTGCTTCAGTGTGCCCTTTCCAGTGGCCATAACCCTGTGTGATTTCTCTGACACAACGACCCAGTGACTCAAGTGCTAACCAGCAGCATTTCACTCTCTGTCCCTCAGAAGGGAGGTCACCAAGAGATGGGTCCTTAGTCCCTGTGACCTCAGATAACAGGCACAGCCTCTTGGGTCATGGACTGGGTGGAAAGTCACTTTGTGTTCAGACGTGCCATGACGATGAGTCTGTATTTGAGCAGACTTATTATCCTGACAGCTTTGGCTTTGGCTTCCTGAGAACTCAGCCAAGCCATGACTGTTGGTGACCACAGATGGACTGAGAGCCCAGTCATGGACTCCTTTCCCTCCCCATTACCTAATTCCCAACTCCCTTCTGGCATCCTTTTGACATTCTTCTGGTTTGGACCCAATCTATTGGGTCTTGTTTCACCCAGCAGATTCCAAATCAGCTGTGGCTATTGTCATGACAAGAACCATGAACCAAGAGACATTCACCCTGAACTATCAGTCATAATCTACTTCACCACACAGAGAAACTCCTTCCGCACATATGACACCTTCACACAAGATCCTGAGACAGTCACTGTGGAACCCATGGGGAAGAAACTGAAGGAGGGCCAGGCATACCACCAGGTCACTGCCACAGAGGCCTTTGGAAGAGGATGCTCTTACAGCAGAGGCTCACGAATCCCGGCTTGGCCCTTGTGACAAACACATCATGTTTTTAGGGTCATGAGTATGCCTGCAAAGTGGATTGAAGTCTAAACTCTTGGTTCCACCATGAGGGAGGGATTAGTGGTTCCTCAGGCCTGCCAGAACCCCAGCTGTGTAGACAAGCCACAGTGATCTAAGCTCCCTGGCTAGGAGCTGGCCGGCACAGCTGCACTGGGGGAGCACTAGCCTCAAGTGTGAGATGGAAGGTCTTTGAGTGTTTGTGGATGCTGGGGCTGCTGTCTCATGAGAAGAAAAAGAGCTGTGTGTCACCATCCCAGAGGGACACAGAATGAGCAGAGCAAAACACAGAGGAGACAGGGCAGTTAACCCATAAAGAAAGACAAACGACAGGCAGAAGAAAAGGGGGTGGGCCACTTGCACAGAGGAAGTGACTCATGCTTCGGTTTCAGAGAACTGGCTAATAAAAAAAAAAAAACACTCACTAGAAATCCATGTCTTAAGATATTTGGTAATTCTCAAGAAGGAATTAGAGAGACACACATCCTCTTCTTGACCAGATTTTTCCTGGTGGTGCCATTGGGCCAGCTCATATCCTCACATTACACGTGCACTTTGGGACTTGTGTAGGCTCCTGTGGGATGCTTCTGGACCACTATGTCACAGCTGCCACCATCCTGCTCAAATAGTAGTCCAGTCATTAGCTGCGAAGTGGGAGGTGGTCCTCTCCTTCTGCCACAGCTGTCACGCCTTTCTCCCCGACCCAGGCTTACAGAGCAGAGACCATACCTTAAGGCAACGGAGTTTGACCCACGCTTCCATTTACTTAAATTAGCCTTTTCCATTTCCTTTTCAGCAGTGGAAAATGCAATCAGGGAAATTGAAAATAAATTATTTTTGATAGATCCTTTGAAACAAAGGTTTTAAATGACGTTCCAAGAAAAAAGGTGCAGCCAAAACATTTAGACAACAAACTCTGAATGTTCCTGTCATCTTACTCATTTCTGCATAGCAATGCTAAACTGATTCTTCAAACTAGAAATAATTCAATAAAATAGGGTGGTGGTCATTTTAAATATGGATAATGATAATTTGTTATTATTTTCAAATGTCTGAAACTCACGACTTTAGAAAAATCCAACATTTATTCCCCTAAGTAGATATTAACCTCAACAAAGTGAGCACATTCTTATACAAATGGATTAGTGCAGAAATAGCAGAGTTTGTGTGTCCCTCAGGGGGATTCCATTTTCCCTTCTGTTTTTCATGTTGGTCCACAGCATTGCTGACGAATCTATAAATCTGTCCTAAGGTCAGATTCTAGAGCCCATGAGAAGCAGGAAGCTGTAGCAAACACACACCTGTAATCCCAGGATTTCTACAGCATGGTGGGAGGCAGACACAGCAGACCCCACAGAAGCCTATGGGTCAGCTAGCCTGGCATAGGAAGTGGCAAATAAGAGATCCTGTCTCAAATCATCTAACCTGGGCTCCCAGGGACTCACAGAGACTAAACAACAACCAGGGATCCCTCATGAGACTGGCCTAGGCTGTCTGCATATATGTGACAGTTATGTAGCTTGGTCTCCTCGTGGAGACTGCAAGAGCAGAGATTGTCTCTGAATCTTTTTTTTTTTACTTTTATGACCCTCTTCCTAATGATGGGTTGCCTTGTCCAGCCTTAGTATGAGGGGAGGTCCCTAGGCATGCTGCAACTTAATATGCCATGTTTTTTGTTACTCATGGGAGACTTGCTCTTTCCTGAACAGAAGTGGAGGAAGAGTGGATGGAGGAGCAGGAGAGTGGTAGGGGAGGGGGAGAACTGGGAAGAGAGGAGGGGTGGGAAAAGCCTTTGGGATGTAAAATAATAATGAAAATTAGTTTAAAAAATAGACCCCGCCTCAAATAAGGCAGAAAGTAAAGACCAATGACAAAGGCTGCCCTCTGACCTCCACGTTCGTGCCCATGACACCATACATACACATGCATCACACAGGGGGGGGGGGACAGAGATAAAACAAAATGCATTCAAGCAACAGTGATACGGAAAATGTGTATCCTCCCCAAGGCTCCCCAGGTTGCTCTCTGAATCCCTCTCAGAGCACGCGCGCTCACACACACACACACACACACACACACACACACGTATGTGAGAAGGGTGGAGAAACAAGATCCTGTGGATGAATTGGACTCAAAAGTCACTTGTCTCAGAGACAGAGTGCTGCAGTGCTCTGTGCTCCTTCTCTGGGACCAGAACCATGAGAAAAGCAGCAGATGAACCCCCAGAGCGAAAGGGAACGCTGGCCGAGATGGCTGGAGAGACTCCCTGAAGCCTTTCGGTCAGGCTCACAGGCTCAGAGTGATAGAACCAAGCTGAGCTATGGAACATGGAAACCACATACAGGGGAATATGTTGAATGATAGAGAATCTATCCCATCTCCTGGATGACTGTTGTCTTGAATTCCATGACTTCTTTGCCCCATGCTTCCCCTAAAGTCCTGGTCCTTAAATTTATGTACAAAGCCCCTGAATGAACAAGTTTATTACCATTTCAGATTCAAACGAGCAGGCTTCTGTCATACATTTCCATCACAACAAACCAAGCCCTCCTGCAATTTTTTTTGAGTATCAAAACCTCCGTTTTTATGACTCTTCCAATCAGTCATTCAAAGGGATGATCTTAGACTCTGTCTACATGCCATGAGAGTAGCTTTCTTGATTGGCAGGAAAGAATGGGCATGGCCTCTTATACTATATATGCAGATGTAAAGCGTGCGTCCAGCCTCTTTTCCGTCTGCGGGACTCAGTTGCTGTTCCAGCACAGGATTGTGATCTCTGAGTCTACCCCTAAATAAGTAACCCTCTATTATTCTCAATTCTGAGTTAGTGTGGGATTTCGTTTAAGCATCCTTCTCACCGAAGTGTGTTTTGGTGTGTATGCATAGAAAGGACAGGCCTTGCGGGACTCTTGCTTTAGGGTTTTGGCCTCCCTTGAGAATTCTAGAACACAGCATCCAAGGGTGAGGGAGAGAGCTATTTGTGTGTGTCTGTATGTGTGTGTTTGTGCATGCACATATATGTATGAGTGTGTATATACGTGTGTGTATGTGTCTGTGTGTGTGTATACAATGAAACCCACATACAGCAGCTAATGGCATTGCTTTCTTTTCAAACAGGAAAGGGTAACCATAGCATACTTTGAATTAAAGACCCTGAAATGTCCTGGGTTGTACTGTTTTCAGAATTCTATGTTGAAATCATCCTGGTCAGAGGAGACCAGGTGTTGGGTGATGCTCTCAGGAAACGAAAGACGTACAGTAGTGCCTCCCAGAGCAAGGACGGGAGTGTGATGGAACTGCCTACCTTCCACGGTTCAGCAATTTCCCAAAGGAGAGTCTGGAAACTCGGTGGTTAGACCACTCAGGTCTGCTGCGCGTTACTCTGCCCTCCCAAAGCTGTCTGGACTTGGGCGCGAAGGCGCTGTCTTCTAAAAGGAGTCATGAGTTCTCGAATTAGAAAAGAACTCACACGCATTTCTTTCTCCTAATGCACAGTCTAGACAGATGCTGCCCCTGTGAAAGCCCTCAGTACTGTCCAGAGGAGCTGTAAACACCAGAGGAAGAGCCCCGAGGTCTTAGGTAGAGTAGGAGCACAGAAGGGTCCTTGGCAGAAGCCTCCTCAGACACACCCTTGTCCCCTTGTCCATGCAGTCCCAGGTGCAGTAACCACTCCCCTACCCTGTTCCAGGGAATACGTTCCAAAATGCCAAGGGACATCTAAAACCACAGATGTCATGTCTCCTTCATATATATTAATACATGAACTAACATGACATAATTTTTCCAAGGTAGCAAGCAGTCATCTACACTGTGGTCAGAACACACTGTGCCCCTGGGGGAGACTGAACCTGAATTTCTTGTTTGTTTCTTCAGTCTCCCAAATGGAAGGTATTACCTTTTCTTACCTTATCAAGTTGAAGATTTCTGTCTTTTCATTTAGTAGAGTTATTTTATGGCTTCTCTAGGGAAGATCTGAAAGGATAGCCTCATGACTCTTGTGGCTAAATCTCTTTTTAAGTAAGGATCAGTCCAACAAAAGCCCTGAGATACCGTACAGCAGAGGTGACCATTGAGATGACTACTGAGTGACTAGCAGGCGGGTAAGGGGCAGCACTCAGGCACACTGGACACTGGTAACGCATGTCCCTAGTGGGACACCCAGAGATGACCCTGAATCTCACCATGTTTCCCCAAGTGGGTGATTTAAAGCTTACAACTTGTCTATTTCTAGAATTTTCCATTGTGCGTTGTTGAACTACACTAGACATGGGTAACCTGAGTGTTCGAATGAGGTGACGATTGCATTGAGCTTCTGTTTGGACCCTGAGTTCTGAGGCAGGAATGCGGAGCTGAGGGGTCCCTGTGACACCATGGGTGGACCAGAGGACGGTTGCAGCTCACTGAACTTGTACAGTTTGCCAACCTGGAAATATTAAATTAAAACCAATCATCTCGCCCGTCACTTGCAAGTTTCTCAGGAAAGGTAATGAATTGTTTCCCTGTTGAAACTGCCAAGCTCAGAACACGCTGCAGCTCTTTAGTGAACTCAACTGGAGAAAACCCAGAGGACCGGGGTAAGTGTGCATGCTGTCCAGAAGGTGGGAGCTGGTCCCAAGTCCTCGTGGAAGTCTACAAACTTCTGTCATCAGCGGTATGCTCCCCTGAGTAAGCAAGAGAAATCCAGCAAGGCTCTTTGCTCTGCTTGCACAATTTGTATCTAGGTTTGTTGGAGCCTTTTCCCTATGTTTTTACCTAGTTTGCCTCATAAAGTTAAACCCTACCCAACAAAGAGGCAAGCCCACGGAAACAAAGAGATAAGACTGTTTGTCCAGAGTGAGATAAGATCTGAAACTGGACTCCACTCCAGGGCAGCCCTTGGTAGTGCAAAGAATCCCCAGGAAGTTGAGACTAAACCACTCTGGGCTGCCCTCTTCCCTTTGCCTTCCATCCGGCAGTCTGGGTCTTAGGAGGGATTCAGATTCAATAGGAGCAGATAGTTAGGGAGAAAGCTCACTTGGTTTAAAAGTTCCTTTTTTTAAACACAAGGAATCCGATGACTCAAGGCTTCATGCTGGCCCCCTCTGAGGGTTTTGGAAAGCCTCTCATGCCCACAGCGGATACAGCTGGCCAAACAGAGGCAGCCAGGGAGAGCTGCATATCCCAACAGCAATGGTGTGTTTTTTGGTGGATTCCAATGTAATTGCAATGCCGTGTTTGCCCAGACTTCCCCAGTACAGAAAATTAGAGCTGGGTGTGTCAGCCTAACCCCAGGTTAGGGACACTATCTGGGTCCTGATCATCAACCTCTTAGGACTGTTTTCTAAGTTGAAGAAAGCATCAAGCCTCCAATGTGTGCAGGCCTCATCTCCTCAGCACACACTCTGCAGATGTGAGGAAAGCCAGTCTCGCCCAGGAGCAGGGCAGATCACCCAGAACAAGCCCAGGGTAGAAAGACGTCCCTTCCAGCACACACGCTGCCCCCTCCTCAAGGGCACTGACCGGAAGTCCTGTGATTGTAATCACATTCTCCAAGACAACCACAACTGTGGCAATGTGTAGGACGTTATGTGCAGATGTTGACTGCTTGAATGTCTTTCACAACGGATCCAGTTTTTGAAAACTCTGCCATCCGTAATCACACAGACACCTATGAAGAATCTACAGGAGTCTCTGTGAGGGGTCAAGGCTGGGAGACACTTGGATTATAGGGCTAGATGGGACCATCTGCTTCTGTATAACAGGGAAAAGAAAATTGCCCTCCCTAAAAATAACTCCATAACCTGATATAGCAGCAGACAGACACCACTGTATTAAATTTTACTAAAGAATGAGGCAAAACTCTTAAGTGGATGCACACGCACACTGTTCCAGGATTCGCACCTTTAATGATCGTAATTAATTATGCAATTAATTAGTAGAGTGGGTTTGGCTCTGCGGAGCTGCGCTTGAGCCTGCTGCAGCCTCACATAAACCTGGAGAGCAACATCTCTATCTGTAGCTCAGAAACTGTTGACACAGATGTTTGCGTAATCATTCATAGCAAACAAGTATTCTCATAAAGGCTAAGATTATTCGGACTTGGCCTGCAAGGCTTTCTTCTGTGAGTCTCATCTGATTATAGATGATGTTTTGTTAGAATGTATCCATGCAACCTCATAAATGATGTAAAGCCCAAGAAAAACACACCGTCTTTGCCAAAACTAAATTAAATACTCATCAAAAACTGTGAGTTTGATTTAGGCTCAGGTACCATGAAACTAGGCTTGGTCTATTGTTGTACGAAACTGAGCAAAAGCTGTAAAAAGCAACCTTGGCATTAGTATCATTTTAAAGTGCACTCAGCTGCCAACATTCATTCATTCTGTTCACAGCAGCTGGATGTATCATTTCAGTGAATGTGGGGGAGGCATCGCAACTTCCAAGGGCTGTGAAAAACTGGCCTTGCAGGTGGGCAAGGAAGCATCTGGTCTGTATAAACGCCCTACCTCTGTGATGGTGCATCTCAGTGTGGGCATGGCCAGGAGCTGGTTACAGACACCCTCATCCTTTCTGTCCTGAGTGGCAGTCTCAGAGACTGCTGTCTAAGTGAAGTTCTCCTTTCTCCGTTCATCATCTCTCCCCACAAGACTCAGTCGGCAACGCTTTCCTCCTTCTGCACAATGACTGTCTTCTCCTCCCAGTCCCTGGAAATGGAATATCTGTGCCATCGTTTCTGGAGCTCCTGCTGAAGTCAGCAAGTGCTCTGTGTCATTTCTCTGCTCCCCTGCAGTCCAAGGAGGGCAATGAGACTGGGATGGACAGGAGGAATGGTGAAGCCCCGCTTTCTTAAGCCATAGAGCACCATTTCAGAAGGCAAGTATTTGAAGGTGAAATGCTCACTGCGGGATTCTGCCAGGTGCTGAAGGGAAAGCAAAGACCGATATAAAGCATTTGCATAAATGTCCCCAGCCAGCCTGAACCAGAGGTCACAAAGCAGAGTGAATGGAAAGCTTGGGGACAGGCTCTCCTGTGTGTGCGTTCACCGCTTGACCACATATCCTGTCAAGAAAGTAGCTGCCATGGAAGGAGTGGGAGAAGAAGCCATTGAACTCCCAACAGGCAAGAAGCTTCAGCTCTTGGCACTAGGGACACAGGGAGCCCTCAAGTTTGTATGTGGAACCTGTCTCAAACTGAACTCATGTAAAGCATAGGTATGTTCTCCACAGAGGGTAGACTACAGTTGGTGTCTTAGGATGATATTGCTTACATACATGCTAGCATAACTCCTGCTTTGGTTTGAATATGACCTTCCCATCATTCCATTATTCCTGCTAGAGTTTCAACCATGGTCACATGAAGAATCCGGGAGCTTTAAAGCTGGGACTAGAATAACTGTTTCTTTTCCATTTTTATTTTTGAAAATTTTCAAGTGTGTATGCCGTGAAATGTGATCCTATCTTCTCCCATTTCCCTCCTCCACCTCCCTGCATGCCTCTCCCAGCACACCCCCTCCCAATTTCAGATCTCTTTTACAATAGTCCATTAATGGCACTTAGAGGTGCCTATAAAGGCATGAGTAAGAGTGTTTGAGAATCCACTGGACCACAGGGAGGTTAATCCTGAAGCATCAACTTGACCAGACTGAGATTGATTTAGTTGGCCACATCTGGATATGTCCATGAGATGTTTCCAAAAAAAACTGACAAAGGAAGGAGACCTGAAAACCTGACTTCGTGTGGACAGCACCGCCCCACAGCCCCAGATGGGGTAAGAGGAGGTAAAGAAAGGGTAGAACCCACCAGTGCATACAGGTAAATTCTGTTTGCTCCTGGAAACCACAGAGTTTCTCCATACCCCTCCTTCTCCATGGCGAACTGACATCTCTGAAACTGGGAGCAGTGACAGTGACCTCCCACCTTGAGGGGTCTTCCCAGGGCATTTTTTCATGGCAGCGCTAAAGGAATTGATACATTGACTAAATGACTTGATTCGATTGGTGTCTTAAGAAAGGACCAGAGGGATGAACTCAGGCCTATTTTTTTTTTAACCACGTAAACTCACAGGATCCATCTCTCACAGATGATGCATCAACAAGGGGCCATGACACTGAACCATGGCCTTAGACTTCCCAATCTCTAAAGTTCTGAGAAAATCAATTTCTGTTCTTCTTATTTCTCTGAACCAAGCTCTTTGTTATAGTACCAAAAATGGACTAAGGCAAAAGCTGTGCAGCCTTACACAGTCTCTAGTTGCCCCTTAGGCAGCATTTACTGTACCCAATAGGACCAATATTTCACTGTGGGATCTCTCAGTCGATGTCGGTCTGGGAATTTAAATGACAAGTTTATTGCTTTTTCTTTTAAACAAAGCATGCAAAGAAGAAAAGAGAGAAGAGCCGGCAGCCTTGGAGCCTTCCATCCCTGCTAAGTCCCTTACATCTGTGTTTATTTTCACAGTGCTTGCTAGATTCACTCCATGATCTTCTACAGCCCGTCTTTTCCTGGTAATCCCCCCTCATCTCAGAAGATAAACTCAGGGATCAGCAATTAGAGGTCCTCAGCCTCTGTGCATCCCTAGCACAGCAAATGACTGAGGCCCTAGGCATTTTAATGGTGTTTTGTTTTCATTAAGTTTGTGTTTCAATAGCTGCCCATGGTCAGCAACTGTGCTATGGAACGGACTGCTTAGATACTTCCGAGAGTATCTGGTAAACCTTAGCTCGTGGTTTAAGTGGTTACACCTTTGGAATACTGGGGAAATTGCTCATTTTATTTATTCATGCATTAGCTGTTTTTATCATTGCTAGGACAAAGTACATGACATAGAAATCTAAGGAAGGAAGAGATTGTTTTAGCTCATAGTTTGAAGGTAGCTCATTGTGGTGGGAAGGCACCCTACCGAGAGTATGCCCAGCTGTGATAATGTGGCAGAAAGTGCCCAGTCACACCATGGCAGCAGTCAGGAAGTTGAGAGATGAATGCCTATGCTTAACTTACCTTCTCCTTTTTATTCAGTCTGGGATTTCAGCGTTCGGGATGCCTCCCATATCAGAGTTTTCCCCTCTTCAGCCAATCGTGTCTGGAAATGTTCAGAAACACACCAGAGATGCATCTCCCAGCGGACTCTATACCCAGTCTAGTTGACAATGATTAACTATCATCATCTATTCATTTAGTTCTCAAACATTTGAGAGAGTTCGATATGAGTTGGTGTTACCCTGAGGACTGGGGTCCCACTGGGCTCATGTTTCATGGAGCCAGAGGAATGTTCTGGAGAGTTGTATTTGAACTAACACATAAGAACCATGGGACAATCCAAAGGGAAGGATTGTATTTCAGACAGAAGGCTTGGGGCCTAGACAGCAAGTGGAAAGGGGCTGGTGAATTCTCCAAACTCAAGAAAAACAGCACTCTGGAGGTGGGCAGGAGCAAGAACTGGCATCAGAGAATGTGGGTTCTATGGAGCTCAGAACATTAGCCCTGGAATTGAAGCAAGATAGAAAGCCATTGGAGAACTTTGAGTGAGGACATACATGATGCTTCTCAGACATTTAACCTTTTCCTCTGGCACCTGTGAGGACAGGATTTAGTAGGGAGGGGTGGGGGATAGGGAGGAACTTAGAGTATTTCTGGGAAAGAAGCAGCCCACTCAGAAGGGAAGAGACAGGTGTGTGAGATCTGGCGGTGAAACAGAGCTCTGGGTGTGAGTCACAACACTTCTAACAGGTGATGGCACTGCTTAGGAGAAGAGTGTATTTCAGACAGTGCTAAGGATATGTTGGAGGTGGTGAGTTCCAGGTCCCCAGGGAATTGGTACAGTTAGTTTCAAGCAAGTCAGAGAATGGCCTGAAGCGCTGGCTCAGTGTCTCTACCACTCTGAGATTTAAGGTCTATTGACAAAAGCAGACATTGTAATAGAAGCAAACCAGAAGCCTGTAGGAGGAGGAGTCCAGTCTAGCACCTGGGTTCAGACCGAGCAGGGGCCAGGTACACTTAGGGAGCAGGAGACTCTTGAGTAACTGTCACCCCACTTTCTTTCCCATATCCTGACCTGTTAGAGTTCTAGAAAGCCCCCTAGGTCTCCTCTGGTTTTATTTCTCACAGTGGACCATCAGCAATGAACTAAATTTAGATTCCCTGTTAAGCAGGCCTTACTCTGGTAATCGTACAAGTATGATGTTTTAAATCACACTTTTATTATTTCGCCTTTCTCTTCCAACTACTAATCCTTATTTCTCATCGCTCTCTGCTTGTTCCTGTTCACCATCCCTGTCTCCTCACAGGACAGGCATTAAACTGCTCCAAATGCCTGCAAGAGGTGGAAAGGGTGAAGGGTTTGGCTCTCAATGCTCCTCAATGGGACAGTAGGGAGGTGGCTGGAAATTAAACCCAGGCAGCTTGATGATATGAACACGGTCCTGTGTCCCTGGGCTTGGTGTTATCAATGACATCAGTCCCCCAAAAGGACAGATGCTCTGGGATCCCACTGGTGACCAGCCTGGAGTCGAGTAACAGTGCAGGGGGCCTTCTCTTTTCTGTCCAGGCTAACTCTACCATGTCTCATGAATGTAGGGACTCACAACTTCCTCCAGTCATGTAGAAACTGATGGTTTCTGCAGGAAGGACTAAGGATAGAGTTCTAACGGGGCCAGCCCTTAGCATCTCTCCTGCACTCGTTCCCAACACTGCCACAAACAGAGCATACAGCCGATCAGCGCCAGGGAGTCTGATTTGGCTGCTGTTTTCTACTGGCTAGAATTTTGCTAGCAACTGTTCAAACCCAGGGAATTTTGCAAACTTGTGATTTCTTAATGAATGAGAGATCCAGAGAATGAGATCAGGGTGGCCTGGGAAATCAACCGCACACAGCAACAATGTGACAACCACATCAGAATGTCTCAATGGGGGAGCTGGAGCTGGTGGTTTCTTTCCTCATGAGGGCAAACAAAAGATGAATTATATTAGTGTCTCTTGGTACTATGGTTATTATTTAAGTCTCCATGTCCGGGTATACAGAGTGTCCTATCAACGATGAACAGCAAAGCTTAAAGCAGATCCTGCAAGCCATTCCATCTGCAGTGTGCAGACTCATTTGGTTCCTAGAGCAGAAAGGGGCAGGCAGCAAGGAAGCCCTCCTAGCAGGGTCAGAGGAGGCCTTCTTAGATGGTCAGCATCCTGCTCCCTGATCTGAGGCATCAGCGCACCCTGTCAGTCCACTTGCAGATCACAGGTGACACACCTATCAAGATCAAAGCAAAAGGGAAGTCTAGAGGAGTGGTTCTCAACCTGTGGGTCATGACCCCTTCAGGCACAGGAGTTGCCTAAGACCATCAAAAAACACTATGAACTGTAACAGTAGCAAAATTAGTTATGACCTAGCAATGAAAACAATTGTATGGTTGGGGTCACTACACCATAAGGAACTGTATTAAAGGGTCGCAGTGCTAGGAGGGTTGAGCAAGGGTAAGCTTACTGGTGTACTGCACAGACACGAAGTGAAAACGGGAGGCCGAGCTCTATGGAGCAGAGCTTCTGAGATGGCCCCTCTTGGTGCATATGAATTGCCCCTTAAGTATTCAATCAAACATTAGCTAGGCACTTTGTATCTTCCAGCTGAGCCTGACCTAGGTAGGTGAAGCATAAACTGAAGAAGCTCTTCCCTAAGAAAGACAGTTGGGTTGAGGGGATTCAATGTGAGGGATTCGCTGTGGCAGGCAGGGGTGAAGAAGACTGTGAGTATGCTCTGGATCCATGACCCTGAAATCCTGAAGACAAGACTATGTGGGCCCCTGGATGCCCTGGAAGCAGAGTCTTCCCCCTGAGCTCCTTAGAAAGAAAGAAAGCCTGGCCGACACCCTGATTTTACCGTGTGAGACCCTGAGCAGAGAGCCCCAACTTAACCAACTGACAGTAGACTACTAAGTGGCCAGGTCTGAGCAGTACAGTCATGGGGACCTTTCCACTCAAAGGCAAACAATCGGTATAAGCAAATCCCTGAATAGCCCTGACCATCCCAGAGTGAGAGACTGGCGGCATCCTCAGCTTGAGCCTCCTTATCTGCACTGCTAACCCTTGCCCTCCACTCCTTCCTGGTGAATGCACAGAAGCCACTGATAAGCCACCGATACTGCCATCTGGGGTGGAGCCGCCCCCGCTCCAGCTGCTGTACCCGCGATTATAACTGAGGTTATTTCATTGTTAGGGACATTGTGCCTTTTTCCAAACTGGATAGTATTGCTACAGGATCATGGTCTTCCGTAAGATACTGCCCGCTGAGCCTCAGAGGTGCCACTGACTAGCGGTCCCCCACTCTGAGAAAGCCATGGAACCTGCGGTAGGGAAGCCTGCTAGCTCTGCACGCGTGGCACTCTCCAGCCCATCTGGATCCGACCCTCATGGCGTGGACCTTCAGGTGCTCTGAAACCAGCTATGCAAATCTGGCTCAGTGACTGTGACACCGAATCACAAAGATCCATGATGTCCTAAGGCTTCTGACTTTGCTGTATCATGGACCTGAGCGTGTGCATGCTGTCTACCACCGGGAACTACCAGTCAACATCCAGGTGACCACTGTGTTTAGGACGGTCTCATGCTCTGTGGACACAGGAAAGTCAGCCCTGCGGGGATAGAGAGAATGGTGGCTCTGCCTTCCAAGGAATCAAGCTAAATGTGTATGTAAACAAACGACTAAGAAATAGGCAAATATAAATGATAGCGTATTTCACTGAGAATGATATCTTTTTAGTTGAAAAATACTTAGCCTCCAAATGACAACTCACTGCCTTTAAACAGCACCTTGTTCCATAAAAATAATCTATTTGCAAATAAAAGACTTTTAAAGGAGGCCCACTTTTCCAGATAAAGAACTATAATATAAATCAACAGTAATTTACATTGTGTGGCCTTCAGCCAAGATAACAGGCAGACGTGGGGGGTAGAACAGACAGTCTGGGAAGACTAGGATCCTCACGACTTCACATACGAACAAGATGATGGGAAAGACAAATTATTTTTCAGTGATCAGGATGGAGAAGAACAGCCAGTTCTCTGGGGGGGGGGGAGCTATTTTCTAATTGTCACTCATTCTAAAATGAATCTTCATGTAATACAAATCAAAGCACAGAGTAAAGGCCTCCAAATATAGGAGAAAAAAGTATAGATGAGCCTCCAGGGCTGGGGTTAAGAAAGGGTATTTCTACATAATCCAAGAATTAAAACCATAAATAAAAATGCCGGTGGGTTTGATAGATTTATACTGGATGTAAATTTCTGCATTGGAGAAAAGCATAGATATAAAGTGACCGTGGAAAATTTAGAACATTTGTAACATGCAAAGAAGATGAATTATAATGACAGAGTGAAGGAGGAGAAGGCTGAGCTCCCCAGGAAGAAAGTGGACAGAGGACATGAACAGGCAAAGTGGCCTAGAATACATGGCCGATAAACACATGCAAATTTCTTTAAAAGCAGAAGCGAGATGGTGGCACATTTGTTGGTGAGCATCTAAGGACATGAACTGTAACCTCCACGCTAGGCTGGTTATGCACAGGATCAGATGAGGGCCGGGCAGAGTGTGCATCATCATCAGCCTCCTCTAGAGTCCTCAGTGAGGACTTCCACCCACACCCTCCACAGTCAGCCTCCCAGGCCACTGAGCATCTCCTGCATGAGATGAATGTGTCATCCACATGGGCTCTCTGTGTCTCCATGAGAGATACCTTTTTTCCCCAACTTTTCAAGAAAGAACTTAGATACCTGGCAAGCACATATCACTGTCTAAAGCGAGCGCCTCTTCACTATAACTGTCATTTAGCTTCAGGAATCCATCCTCTAGGGTCCTCAGACAGGGAGGAACGGCAACTATAATAACGTTAAAGATACTTTTCTAAAGATACTTTTGTGAAGAAAAAAGAAGGCTGGAGGAATGGCTCAGTGGCTAAGAACACTGGCTGCTCTCGCAGAGGACCCATTTGGATTCTTAGGACTCATACGATGGCTTTCAGCCTTCTGTGACTCCAGTTTCAGGGATGCAACACTTTCCTCTGATCTCTGTGGGCACCAGGCATGAAAGTGGCACCCAAACTCAAATCTGGATGCTTTATATGAATTAACTTATTTAACCTTTGCAAAAAAATGTAGAGAGCAGATCCTATATCTATGAGAACTGCATAGACAAGGAAATAATGAATGTATCTGATTCCGTTGGCTGCTTGGTCACATTGCCACAAGCCTGTAGCTTAACACAGCACAAATGTCTTCACTCTGTGTCCCTAGAAGGCCAGCTTCAGGGACTGAAGTCCAGGAATCACTGGTCCTTTCTATGCAGACTTAGAGGAGAAGGCATTACAGGCTTCAGCAGGTGCACTGACCACCTACGTTCCCTGGCCTGTCCCTTCTCCCTCCATCTTCAAAAAGTTTCACCCCATCTCTGCTTTGGTCTACACACTTCTTGATTTCTGCACCACCCTGACCCAGTTCCTATTATGTGAACGCTTGTGATTGCATTGCAGATCCAATAAGCAAGGCTAGACCTTCTATCCCATGATTTTCAGCCTGATGGTATCTTCCAAGTCTCCTCCGCCATACAAGGATAGAGGATGAGCATGGATAGCGACAGCAGCTGTTATCCAGCCACCACCTGAGACAGTGCTTAGTGCTTGGCCAGAGAGACAACATTCCCTGGCGAATGGTTTGTTGGAGTTCACAGATAGCATACTTAACTGCTTTGTTTTTATTGTTTATTTTTTATATTTATTTTGGGTTTTTCGAGACAGGGTTTCTCTGTAGCTTTTGGTTCCTGTCCTGGAACTAGTTCTTGTAGACCAGGATGGCCTCGAACTCACAGAGATCCACCTGCCTCTGCCTCCCGAGTGCTGGGATTAAAGGCGTGTGTCACCACCGCCCGGCTTATTTTGTTTTTTTGAGACGAGCGCTCACTACGTCACCATGGCTGTCCCGAAACACTGTGTAGGCCAGGATGGCGTCACACTTTGTGCAACCCTCTTGCTTTAGTCTTCCAGATCCTGGGATGACAGTCACCAGCCTCTAGACCCAGATGACTTCCTTTTAAATTGGAGCACCAAGGAGTGCATTTGCTGTCTGTGTTGGGCTGCTTCTCACAGAATCTCAGCCTGGGAAAGAGGAGTGCAGAAAAGTGGATGAGCCCCAGACTTGCAAACATGGTGTCTCCATGGCTCCACACCCATTACTCAGAATCCCTGCCTGCAGTCTGCGAGGACAACTGCATATATGCACCATAGCACAGTGCGAGGACTTGCAACCCCGCTTTTTGAAAGAATTGATAAAGACCCTCCCAGACATTAAGTATCTGGCTAAAGTCACAGTAGGAGACTGTGTCCTAAATAGTTGCATAAGACCACACTGCCCCCTGGTATTTCTAGACGGTGAATACAAGGTTGCTGTTTTTTTTTTTCCTGTAATGCTTTGCTGAATCTGCACAAGTGTGTGTGTGTGTGTGTGTGTGTGTGTGTGTGTGCATGTGTGTACATATATTTGTGGAATTTGTGGGCAGCTTTGGGTTTCAAATGCTATTTGTGTGCCAAAGAAAAAGAAAAGGAAGCCATCCCTAGAGCTCTTGACTTTGAACATCCAAATTGTTAGAACACACAAATGTGGTGTGTTTCCTGGGATTTATAGACTCTGATATCTTCCCTGGAATTTATAGACTCCCTGAATCCACCTTTTGGGTAGTATTTCCTCATCACCCCATGGACAACCTCCCTTCTAGCCGTGTGTTACTTCTCACCTGTCTTTACGAGGCCAGAACCCAGTCATGTTCCTTTGCCAAAACTGTTCCCTTCCTTTGAGAATGTCTGTCCCTAATAACAATAGCATGGTTCCTGGCAGACTCCAAATGTCGCATCCCTCTTGAGGCTTTCCTGAATCCTTGATGGCAACCGACCCTGCAGTGCCTCTCTGCTCACGTACCACACAGCAGCCACCACACTTGTTCTAGGCTCAGTCAGTCAGGCTGTAGTGACCTGGAGGTGGAACTGTGCCTCCTCTGGCTCGTCCCTGCTGAGTGATGGAGTGCTTCTCCTCAGATTCCATTATGCCTGGAGAAGAGCGCTCATCTCCTTGGCCTGCATCGCTCCTGGAGATGCGTATTTCTCCTCACTCCCAACACACTGGGAGAAGAGATCGCATCTCCTCAGCCTGCATCACTCCTGGAGATGGGAGCACAGCTCTTCAGGCTCCGTTGCACCGAGAAACGGAATGGCTTCTCCTCCAGCTCCACATCCCCAGGGCAGTGGCTGGCTATGGGCAGATCTGAAGTCAATGGCTATGCAATGAGTAACAGTTGAACAGAAATAGTTGGATCTTAACACAAACTTTTACTTCCCTGTGGGGGTTTTTAGGTGAGGGAGTCATACAATACATGAAGGTTTCATCAGGTCTAGTGGGAATTGGAAATTTCCCCTGAAAAAGAAACATGGGAAGACGTTCAGATAGGGGAACTGAAAACATAAACTATGGCTGCCAGAAAGGTTTTTCTTTCTCCTTCTAAATCACTACCACTTGGTTCAAGGACGATAGATCATGTTTGTCAAGTTTAAAGTGGATTGGATTCTTTTTGCTCTTGTCAAATCTGAGATCTGTGAGCTAAACCTTCTTTGCAGAGAACATGACCCCGTGCTGGTCACGTTGCTGTTTTCCCGTGGAAAGCAAGGGCTTTACAAACACCGCAGCACTCTGTGGAATTCCAGAGCTGTGAGTCAACATATTTACCCCCTGGTTTGGGGCAGAGAATCTGAAACACAAGTGAAAATCAGAAGGTTTTATGCAGCACAATACACGCATGACTAGCTGATGTTACAGCATAAAGTATTTCACGCCACCCTCAAGGACTGCACTTAAGACATAGCCCCTGCCTACTAGTCCCAAGTGTTTCAGTCAAATGATTATGGATTAAGCCCTGCATTGTGAATTGATGTGTAATATACATTTGAGTAGACCCAGTGGTGAAATGTAGTGCTTGGGATTTATGACCTACAGATTAAAGAGTGTAGAAGAGCTTAGGAGAGCAGGGGGAGGGGAGTGTGGGAGATAGAGGACAGGACTCTGTTGCTTTCTAAACTCTACCTTGGTTAATAGGGCAGGGTGAGTACTCTGAGTCAGATTAATGCAGCATAAATCATAGGAAATACTGGGCTTGGGCAGGAAGTTGGAGGAGGCAAGGCTTGGCTGGATAAGACAGACAGACAGACAGAGCTTCCATGAAGGGATTCTGCAGAAGAACACGTGTCGGTAGCATCCATGTCAGGATGGGTGGTTGGGGGATGGAGGGACCTACTCACTGTTAGGGACTAAAGGTCCAGAGAGGGAGTGGCGGGCAGGACTCCTTTCATGCGGCAGCAGACTTTGTCTGATAGCAGGGAGAGAGATGTTAGGACTGAAGAACAGCTGAGTTCTTCTAGATGCGTTAAGGAATGCATGTGTGCCTGCTCTTCCAGGTGGCACCAGAGTGAGACAGTCTCTCTGACTGGGTACCCAGGAGCCAAGAAGGAGGGGATGCTGGCAGAAGGAAGACAGGGCAGCCGAAAGAATGTGAAAAGAACTAAAAAGGGGATTGACAAGGAAACTGACTGTCAGTCCCCGGAAGGAGACAGGTTTGGAGAACAGGACCAATGATCAGGAGAAACTCCTAGAGAAAGAACACCAGGCCATACTCAGGACAAATTCAAGGATCACAGTGCACTAGCTATTGTCAACAGACACAGCTGAGGGCAGGCTTTGGGACTGCCAGTAGAGAGATCAGAAGGAGCAGTGAGGTGCTCTCTACTTGGGTACCAGACAGAGCCTTTGAGAACTCGTCTTGGAGACTGAGCTATCAGAATGTGAGTGTTTCGGGAACTACTTTTCATCCTGGCCACCCAGAACTGAAACAATCACACAGAAACTTTATTAATTAAATCACTGCTTGGCCCATTAGCTCTAGCTTCTTATTGACTAACTCTCACATTTAACCCATTTCTATTAATCTGTGTATCACCATGAGGTTGTGGCCTACCAGCAAAGTTCCAGCACATCTATCTCTGGATCCATGGTGTCTCTTGACTCCGCCCTTCTTTCTCCCAACATTCATTCCAATTTTCCCTACCTAGCTCTGCCCTCCCTGTCCTGCTCTGCTTTAGGCTCAAAGCAGTTCCTTTACTAACCAATGATATTCACAGCATACAGGGGAATCCCACATCATGTGAGGGAGGCAGGCCATGGTGAGATCACTGCTGGAACTGGTTATGGCAGGAACACACTCAGGAAATTGCCTTTGTATGTGCTGATGGGAGTGTGAGACCGTGAAACAAGGCCACAGAAGTTCACAGCTTAGCCCTGCTCCCGGAGAGGTGAACCCTCTTTCCCTTCTGCCTGGAACTCTTCCTGGAAGGAACTGGCTGACTCAGAAGCTCACTTCCTGTTTGTCCACTGCAGGAATGTCAGTAATGGCATGCAGCTACGGAGGCGGGGCACAACAGAAAAGGTTAGCATGATGGCGAGTGTCCCTGCACTCAAGTGTCAGATAAAACTGTCCGACCACCCAGAGCTGAAACTGCCACAATATTGCACAGAACCTTCTAAGAGTGGAGTCTTTACTGGGCTCACCGAAGTCTCTGTAGCACTCGCCATTATGACATGTTTGCGGCAGGCCCAGAAAGCAGAGTCCATTGCCTTCTTTTGCCCATTATCTTTGAGTTAGTCCATCCATGGGTGACAGAAGCACACCCAAACATGGTACACTCTACCTCCCACACCTAACCAGACAGCTGAGCAACCGCCACTCTTGCCTGGTGGGAGAGCCTTAAAGGGCACATGGTACCTTCCACACTCACTCAAATTGGGGAGAACATTGTGGAACAATCTATGAAGATGCGTTGCTCTCATTGGTTTAATAAAGAACTAAATGATCAATAGCTAGGCAGGAAGACAATCAGCAGGATATGTAGATAGAGAGAGAGCCCTGGGATGAAGAAGGGTGGAGTCAATGGGAGACGCAGAGAGAAGGAAGGAGAACATGCAGTGGTAAAAAACAGTGCCGAGCCATGTGATAGAGTGTAGATAAGAAATAGGGGTTAATTTAAGTTGTAAGAGCTAGTTAGTAATAAGACTAAGCTATCAGCTAAGCATTTATAATAAATAAGTCTCTCTGTGGTTATTTGGGAGCTGGCTGGTGGGACTGACTGGTGGGACAGAAAATTGTGCCTATAGGTGTATTTGGATACATCTGGAGTTAATAACATTTTCACCATGTGTCATGACAGCTGGTGAGGTGGCAGATGTATCTACTGCCCAGTTTTAATCCTTCTGCCACACACACACACACACACACACACACACACACACACACACACACAAAAAACTCCATAAAAACATACAAGTATTATATGTCAATTCAGCATGTTTTAAAAGACACTAACTGTTCTGAGTCGAAAAAAATTTAAATACAGTTTCCACAGAAACTGGCTGCAAGTCAGTACTCTGGAAGAACAGTAGACCAGGGCAGACCAAAGAGAAGGAGCAGAGACTGCCCTCCAGGACTCAGGAAGGCTGAAGGCAGAAATAGAGATACCACATCCTGCCTGTGTCAAGACCCTCTTTTTGTCCACAGCAAGAAACTCTAAGTTCCACTGCTACTGGGAGCTTCACGGCTCATCTGTGAACTGCTAGGTACACAGTCAGCAAGACATGTCTTGTCCTGTGAATGTCTAATCATCAAAGTATGACTTGTATCTAAATTCCAGTTATATCGAGTTGTGCTCAAATAATTGACACATAATAGAAATTATGTGTATGTATATAGAACAGTGTGCTAATTTTATGTACTAGTTGGGCCATGATCCATTCAAGATAACTAGCATTTTCTTCTCCTTAACCCTAATCCTCCAACCCTAACCTTAACCCTAACCTGAACCCCTCACCCTAACCTTAACCCTAACCTTAACCCTAAACCCTAACCCTAAGCAAATATTCATACAATGTAAAGGAATATTCCACAGAGGTGCTGGGCACCAAGTCTAATGATTTGAGTTCAATCCTCAGGACCCACAGGTAGCTCGAATTCTACTTGGTATACAGATGTAGCACCAATTCTAGTTTGTCTTACTGATAATACCCCAGAGGCAGATACAAGGGTTAATCTGAAGACCAGAGAAGCAGAGAGTCCAGCCACGAGAGAGTTCTTTTACCTCTACCAATGCTCAGACTGAAGGGGTGACCCTGTCTTCAGACTGCATCTCCAGACTCTATCTGTCTCCCCCAAACCTCAGACTGCAACTGTCTCCCCCAAACCTCAGACTGCAGCTGTCTCCACCAGACCTCAGACTGCAGCTGTCTCCACCAAACCTCAGACTGCAGCTGTCTCCCCCAAACTTCAAACTGCAGCTGTCTCCACCAAACCTCAGACTGCAGCTGTCTCCACCAGACCTCAGACTGCACTGCCCCTGTCTCCTTTCACCTTATATTCCTCTCTTCACCCAGCCATATCATTCCTGTCTCCACCTCCCTAATGCTGGGATTAAAGGTGTGGGATCCCAAGTGCTGGAATCACCTTTGTGTGAATTCTGTTTATCTTTTTAGACAGATTCAATCTTGTGTAGCCCAGGGTGGCCCTGAACTAACAAATATCCATCTTCCTTTGTTTCCCAAGTGCTGGGATTAAAGGTGTGTGCCACCACCGCCAGCCTCTAGTGGCTTAGCTCTGAACTCTGATCTTCAGGTAAGCTTTATTTGTTAAAACACAAATTATCGCCAGACCCACATGCAGGAGGAAGAGAATCAACTCCTGCAGTCTGTCTTCTGATCCCCATAAATGCACCATGGCATGTGCACACTACCCTCCCCTCACACACACATAGACAAATACGCTCAGATGAATAAATAAATGTTAAAATAGCAGTGAAACTAGGAATGCCAAGTAGCTATTACGTGTCTACTTGATTGGGCCTGTCATCTCTACAAGAGTAAACTGACAAGTCAACAGTCTACCCAGGAAGTGATACCCCCACCCTTCCCTTCACATGGTTCAAGCCAGACTCCCAGGAGGGGACACAATCCCTTCCTTTCCCTCAGCTCACCAACCGTCCCAAGCACTCTTGCCAGCCTTAATGGCATCTCTTCACACTGGGTCTTCTTCCTTCTTGTTCCCCTGTGTGGAGCACAGTCAAGTATCCCCTGATGTCAGCATTATGGTCATAGGGTAGCCTCTCTGCCTTCTCTACTCTTGTCTCCCTATCAACCCCCTAGGACAACCCTGTTAATCATTGCTCCCATATCAATACTATTGCATTCCTAAACTCAATTTTATGAAACTTCTCTACCTCAGTTTGTGAATGCCTGTCCAACCTGACCTGTGCCTGCTTCTCACCTCAGTTATTCCATGCACGTAGCCTTGGCCCCTTGCTCTCTTGAGACCCTTGCCAACTGCTTTGACTTCAGCACACCAAACTGCCCCAGACTCAGAGGCTGCTGTTGCTCCAACACTTTGTTCTTGTTTGTTTTTCCAGCAGACTTGACTTTTCAAAGGGTTTATGTTTATTTTAAAAAAGCAAGGAGATGGTACAGAGAGGCTTTTCCCCATGCATTCCTGTCTCTGCCGCATGCAGCTCCCCAGGACTGCCGACTCCCACCAGTGCTGAGTCATGCTTGTTTGGTGGAGGTTCGCTGTCCACATTAGGCTTCATTCTTGAGTTGCACGTTCTATGGGTTTGTAAAGCTGTATCTGTGTACATCACGGAGTCACAAGAACAGCTGCCTTGCTGTGAAACTCCCCTCTGCTCTCCTATTTACTGTTTCTTCCCTAGAGCCCGGGGGGCCTCCTCAGTAACTCCACAGTTCCACCTTTCCCACCTACCATGACTCACAGAGCAGGCAGCCTTGTGGCATGGGCTTCTTTCATTGATGAATCAATTTAAAGCCCACCCTCCCATACACTTAAATGATTGGCTGCTCATTTCTCCTTAGTGTTCAGTAATATTCCATTGTTGGGATGCTCATTTGTTAATTCCCCTTCTAAAGGACATCTTGATGTCCCCCCCAAGTTTTGGGGTTATCAGTAAACGTTTTATAGATTCTCACATGTGCACTTTTCTGCGGTCCTCAGTTTTCCAGCCCTCTGGGTCAGGATCAAGGCACAGCATTGCTTAGCTTTCCCATTCCCCTTCTCCCCGAGTTGTGATTTTCTTCAGATACCAGCTGGAAAGCTTCCATTAATTCCTTAAATCATGCTTCTTTCAACAACTGTTTTTTGAATGATTGTCATGTGTGAGGAATGATGTCAGCCCCTGGGATACGGCAATAAAGAAGGACATGGGTTATCCTCATGGAAGCCCCCACTCCTGGGAAAAGAGACTGTGAGAAAATGCATAGGCACCGTCTACTGGGAATGGCAGCTGAGAACCAGAGAAGGGGTGGGATGAGCTGCATGCCAGCATGCCAGGAAGTTCTCTGACAGCGTAGCCTTGGAACAGGGACATGTGTGAGGTGAGGTCAGAGGTCAGGGGAAGGAATAGGTGCTGTGGGATAATCCTTATGTATACTGTGAATATGTATTCCGCTGATTGGTTAATAATAAAGCAGATTTGTCCTATAGCAAGGTATAATAAGGCTAGAGAAAGCAAGACTGAAAAAAATAGAGAAGGGCAGAGTCAGATAGAGACCCCAGTGACCTACCCAAGAAGTAAGATGCTAGAGGACAGGTAAAGCCATGAGTGATGTGGCAATACATAGATTAGTGGAAATGGGTTAATTTAAATGTAAGAGCTAGGTAGTAATAAGCCTGAGCAATCAGCCAAGCATTTTGTAATTAACATAAGCTTCTGTGTGTTTATTTGGGATCAGGCAGTCATGACAAAAGAGAAAAACTTTGCCTTCATTTATACAAAGGAGCCAGAGAAAATGAAGACCACGGTGAGGGTCTTCACAAGCAGGACACATGGTGGGTAGTAAAGAGAGAACACACTTGTACTAGGAAGGAGAAGACAGGCAGGCATGAAAAGAGTCACTGATTGTTTTCAAATTTTAGGGTTTCCTTTCTTAACCCATGGAAGACATTGTGGATTTACATTTAAAAAGACTTTTATTTTGATGTGCATGGCACATGCGAGTGTTGAAACAGGGGTTGACACGGCTTGTTTTGAGACAAGGTCAGGGCTGCACAGGCTGTTGCTCTTCTTAAGCTGCTGCCCTGAGAAGCTGGACATGATTGTCCATGTAGGAAGAGAGTTGTGTGAGAGGTCTCAGTATCGGGGGCTGGCTGAAACAAACAGGGATGTAGTTACATGTAGAGGCATGTCAAGTCTAGGATACCTGTAGCGGCATTTCAAATGTATTTTAATAAATAAAGCCTGCCTGCAGATCTGAGAGTAAAACAGTCCCACTGGTCAGCCTTACCGACCAGGTTACGGTAACACACACCTTTAATCTTAGTAGTCACCCTAGTTGCCATAGAAATCAGGTGGTGCATGCCTTTAATACCAGTGGTACACGCCTTTAATCCCAGCCCTATATATGAATTTAATACAAGGGGGAGACAGCTCTCAGACAGTCTCATTCTGAGATTCCTGGGGGCAGGATCACCATTTTCAGACTGAGGTTGAGGTAAAAGTCAGTGGCTGGCTGCTTTGCTTTTCGGATCTTCAGGTTGAACCCCTATTTCTGACCCTGAGTTTTTATTAATCATGCTTTAGCTACCCTGATGGAGAATGAGAATTTATAGCTTGCAAATGCCGATATTCTTCCACATTCTTCTAGAAGACTCCCATGGGAAGCAAGCCTACATCTAGGCTCACAAATGTAGACGGATATTTCCTCAGATGGGATCAAAGACATCAAAGGGCTGTTGTGTGCGGGACACTGAATGGAATCCGTCAGCCCCTGTGTCAGTGACCACAGAGTGGTGTTGTGGGATCTGTCTCACGGTAAGGTCAACTTAGAGATGTTCTGATTCAGTCAGCAAAGATGTTCCCTTTCCGTGATGAGACCCAGGGATCACAAACAGGGGGCCTCCCTGTGGGAGTAGCTCTTTGTTTCCTTGGAATATTCCCAGAGGCAGCTTGCGGTTGTCTTAAGGCTCTGATGAGGTTTGTCCTACAACCATATATGGTATATGGAAGGAGCAATGTAGATGACGGCTCCTTCACAGGGAACACAGATGACCTAGGTAAGCAGGCAGACAGAAGAGAGAGGCAAGACCTAGACATGTCTCGGCTAATGCAAGAAATCAATCAGCCAGCAATACCCTTGGCCTTGTATGAAGAGAGGTGGAATTGAACACAAGGGTTTGAGGATCAATTTCAGTATGTTTGAGAGTGGTGGTGGACAGTCTGTGACTCTGGCTTTGGGGATGATGACATTGTGCAAACGAGGAACACTGGTATGGCCATAGAAAAAGGACCTGGCAAGGCCACTTCCTGTGCATGCCATCTAACATAACAGCATCCACACCCGCAAGGCTTGCATAGGACTGGAAGAGTCCTGAATGATCTCCGATGGGTTCAGAGGGCAGTGTCTCTGATGTCATTTCACCTCACCTCACAATTAGTTGCGCAACCATCCAGGTGCCAGAAGGAACCAGAGAAATGCTGGTGGCATGGGTATTTTGAGGTGGGAGAAGCGAACTTGGCTATCAAAGAGACCGTGCAAGAATCTGGCAAGATGGGACAAGAAGATACGGGACCTGGAGAACCCATGCAGCTGGGGAGATTCCTCACCCCTTTCTTGCTTGCTCAGGTTCCCATGTGCTAACGGTGTCCAGCACATAGTTCTCATTCAGTAAATGTCTGCTCCAGTGCTGGGGTGACAAGAAGAAGAGATGAACAACGCAGGGCTCTGGGCCCAGTGAAGGCGGGTGCTCTAGGTAGCACATCCTCAATGAAGCACCATTACAGCATTGGAGGCAAGTGCCTGAGATTCCGGGAGGCGGGGTCTCGAGTGCATGTGGGGATAGGCAGGTGTAAACAGGAAGGGTGGTGGTAAGAGAGAGCCTGAGAAGCTTTAAAGAGATGGTGGTGTCTCAGCCAAGTGTGGAAGACAGGGTTTTTCACACATACCTGAAAGTGGGGTGAAAGTGTACTGGGTGGGAGGCCCCACTTGTGCCTGAGACTGTACCCTGGGCGGCCCGTTAGGAAGCCTGCTATGTATAAAACACTGTGCTGGTATCTAGGAGATAACTAGATAAAGCCAATCACACAGGACCAGCCACCTGCCCACTCTGACCTCCAAGTATGCACTGTACATCAACACAGGCCTTCTGCTAAAACAAGCAGACCCGTTTATTCATTCCACAGACACCATGTCCCTACATGATACTTTAGGCTCTGAGCAATGGTAAAGAACACACCTGTGAGTTCCTACTCTCTTATGCTTACCTACTTCGAATATTTTATCTTTATTTTAGGTGATGTAACCCAGATACTGTGGGGGGATTTCTGGGGTTGTGGGCCTGGAGGGCATGAACTGGTCACGTCTGGGCAGCCACTCATGACTTGGAGAATGATAGTGACCATATACAGAAAGTCTGGCTTGGAGCAGACTCACCAGAAGGAAATGTGGTTTTGTGTCTGCTGCAGAAGCATCTGGGACCTGTCTGGTCTCTGTCTCTCAGACAATGCTCACAGCAGGAAGGTGAAGGACAGTGAGCAAGGAGGACACAGGCTGGCAGGACATGGCAATGCTCCCTCCAGGACCCCAGAACAAAGCTGGGAGCCTGGATTGCAAGTGTGTGTGTGTGGGGGGGGGGGGGGTGACAGCGATGGCTGCAGAGGAAGACACAGCTAGCTGTGGAAACTGGATTCAGAGACTCATGGGTGTAGGGAGGGGTGAAGCTGCAAAGAGAAAGATCCAGAAGGACCCAGCACAGCCTTGTATGGAAGCAACCAGAGAAGATGAACCAACACCAGGAGACCTCCCAGGGGACCATGGAATTCTGGGAGGATTCCCTCCTGGGATGGCTAGGTGTGCCACCTGCATGCCCCGAGCAGTCCTTCAGAGTGGCCACCTGGAGTGGGACAGGGAAGAGGTTAAGACCCGGAGAAATGCCATTTTCCTGGTGTTCACTAAGAGTCATGTCTTAAGTATATTGGAGGGAGGAGAGGTGGGTACACATGACACTTGTCGTAACCAGGGAGGGTGTATCGGGAGGTGGGAGGTGGTGGGGGTGAGGAGGGGATAAATACTGAAAGCCAGTGTATCCATCATGGATGTTGCTGTGAAGAGGCTGCTTGTTGGCTCCTGGCTGCTCAGCCTCCTGAAATAATCACACAGAATCCATATTATTTAAATCACTGCTTGGCCCATTAGCTCTAGCTTCTTATTTACTAACTCTTACGTCTCAATTTAACCTATTTCCATTAATCTGTGCATCACCACGAGGCCGTGGCCTACGAGCAAATTTTTTGCATGTCTATCTCTGATGGAGGCTCAATGACTTCTCCTTGACTCTGCCTCCTTTTTCCCAGCATTTAATTTAGTTTTCCTGGTTTACCTAAGTTCTACCCTATCAACAGGCCAAGGCAGTTTCTTTATTAACCAATGGTATTCACAGCATACAGAGGGGAATCCCACATCACTTCCCCTTTTCTGCTTAAATAAAAAGGAAAGTTTTAACTTTAACATAGTAAAATTACATAAAACAGTTATCAAGCAAGAATTACAGTTATAATAGTTATATCTACTTTATCTTTTATTGTAACAAAGAAAAACAACAACTATAACTATAAATTCTTCAACTCCATCAAAGACTCCAGAATGATATATTACCTAAGTAAACAGAAAATGCATTGTAAGCAACTTCCAAAACTCTAGAATTGACAGGGACATCTCACTGCCTGAACAGTCAATCAAAGTCTTTCTGTACCGTTGGGACATTCATGTTCAACCTACAGGCCCATAGTGTCCAACAGATTTTTCCATGAAGCAGGAAATTTCAAAGACAGATCTGCCTATATTTGTAGTAATAAGAGGCGGCAGGGCTGCGTCCCTGGCACCCCAGCTGCCTGGCTAGCTTATGCCCCAAAATAACAACACACAAACTGTATTCATTTAATCACTGCTTGGCCCATGTCTATCTAGCCTCTTCTAGGCTAATTCTCACATATTAATTTATCCCATTTCTAATCATCTGTGTAGCGCCCCTAGGTGCGCTTACCGGGAAGATTCTAGCCTATGTCCATCCTGGGTCGGAGTTTCATCGCATGCGTCTGCCTGGGAGCTGGGAGCATGGCGTCTCTCTGAGGCGTCTGCTCCCGAGAGGAGAGCTGTGGAGTCTGAGCTCACTTCCTCTTCCTCCCAGCCTTCTGTTCTGTTTACTCCACCTACCTATGTTCTAACCAATAAAATGGGCCAAGGCAGTTCCTTTATTAGCCAGTGACCTTCCTCCATCATATATTGGCAGTTTGTCTGTGTCCTGCAGAATGTCTATCAGACTCTTTCATGAAGCAGGAACCCTGAAGAACAGTCTCACCTTTAGGCAATTTCAGCAGTCATTTCTCTGAAGATCTTGTTCACACAGCATACCATCAAGCAGTCCAGGCTAGAGCAGTTTATTGCCCAAATGGCTAGCAAACTCCATAAGGAATGTCTTCAATGCCCATCTTCTTCTTGAAGTAGATTGGTGCTGCCAGGAGTAGATGTGTCTTGTTGTCATGAAAAATCTTAAGTTCTTAAAACATTTTAAATGCCATATTCTGTCATCTTTGAAAGGTTTGAAGAATGCCTATCCATCTGAAATACATCTCTGTACATCTAGAAAATCTAACATGACTACAAGCTTGACTATTATATGATTATCTATTAACCTATATTTCTTAATTATACATTACATTTTAAATGAGCTACACAAACACAATACCTTAATCAAAAGCAGAAATACACATATAACAAAATTGACCTTAAATTTGTACCAGTAAACCAAGATCCATACCAGTGCAAATCTCCATAGCAGGATGTGAAATTGCCCCCATGGAATTTCACTAGGATCTCTTTTTGCTGCCATCTCAGGGTGGACCTTGGCCTTTACAGCTCCTTTGAGAAAACACAAAGTCCTTTTCAGGTTGCTGGCCAGGCCTGTCTCTTATCAAGTCCCTTGTCTCTTTTATCTTCCAGTTAAAATTTCTCCCGGTCTGGGACTTCCAATCTGCTACTTGAGGGTCTAGCTGGGATCGGGGCAGGGCAAGAAGGCTGGTCTTTACTCCAGTGGGATCCAGCGTATTCCTCCAGGATTGGACAAGGAGAAGACGAACCAGTGGAGACAATGTCTATCACGCAGGGCTCTTTCAGCTACAACGTGTTTCAACCTACTTCAAGGCCATAGTTCCCTTCCTCTCATGGCCCCACAAGGGCTGTGAGACTCTGAAGACCCTGCAGCTTTACCACGTGGGCTTTCACCTGCACAGCCTCCGTCAGGGTCAGCCAGGGGCCCCAAAGCACCCCATGATTGACCAAAGATAAAGCAAGACAGGGCCATGAAGATGTCTCACACAGGTCATTACAGGTACTCTTGAAGGAAGAAGGCCAGCACCCAGCACTTTGAAGGAGGATCCCTCAGGATTGGGCTTTGACATTTTAAAAATACTTTTTTATTTTTTGAAATTGTAATATAGTTACATAATCTCCACATTCCCTTTCCTCTGTCAGACGTTACTGTATACCCCTCCTCCCTCTCTTTCAAGTTCATGGCCTCTTTTACCATTAATTGTTGTTACGTGTGTGTGTGTGTGTGTGTGTGTGTGCATGTATGCGTGCTTGTATTTGTGTGTGTGTTTCTAAATGTAACCTGCTCAGTCTGTATAATATTACTTGTAGGTTTGCTTCCAGGTTCCAGGGCAGCGTTTGGTATTGGATAACTGTGTTCTCCCACTCTCAACATTCCTTAGCTGCTTGTAGTCCTTTGTGTAGGGTGGAGGGCTCGTGAGTTTTTCCGGTCCACATTGGTATATACATGGGTGTCGTTTTTACTCAGGTCATGTTTAGGCAGCCATATTGTTAAGACTTCATGGGCATAGCTTCTCTGACACCCTCACAGCAAACTCCCTCTTCCTCTGGCCCTTTCGATCCTTCCACTCCCTCTTCTGCTGTGAGCTTTAGGTGAGAGGGTTGTTCTGTAGATGCAGCAGTTAGAACTGGGCTCTGCAGCTCTGCCTTTTGATTGATTGTGATTTTTCAGGTCTCTGTCTGTTCCAAAGAGAAGGATGAGGGGATGAAGATTCTACTTAACTGTTGGTATGAGGATACAGGTTTAGATTGCTGTTAGGGATTATTGTTGTTTAATAACATGGCAGTTGTAAATTCCCCTCCAAGATCTGTGAGTTCACTAACCCTGGGTAGATTTCCAGTACAAAAGATTGCCTTTTGTAGAGAAAGTTTTAAGTCCAATTAAAGAGTTCTTGGTGGCAACCAAGGTATACATAACACTACAGCTCCCTTAGCGTTACTGTGCTATGCTGGATGTTGTTGGGGTTCATAGGTGTCATAGCTGGGCAGGGCTCTCGGGGACAGAGGCTTGGACTTGTGGTGCTGTTGTCATGGTCTCTGCACTGGGAGGGATGAGTCAATGGAACTGGGAACCAATATCATGCCACAAAAAGGCAATAGGATGGAGCTGGCTGTGAAAGAGATACTGCATAAGGGATACAGATGTTGCTGTGTAAGGAACCATTGCGCAGGGGTGAGGATTCAGACACTGAGATGAGCACACTGGAGCAGGAGGTGGGAACTCAGTCACTTTGTGGTATGTAGCTGCACGGCACACATCCCGTGTCCCAGCATCACGAAGCAGACAATGTAAGGAAAGCTTTGGGATTGAGAGATCAGCTTAACTTGCAGTTCGGAGTCCGAGAATCACCTTTCTCCCACTAGTAGAAAGCAACAACCAGCAAAGGAAGATCATTCTACTAATGGGTAGCCAGGAGAACCGAATGACAGATGCAAGGGTCCTGGGAGCTGCCTTGGTGTCCAGGACAAACAGAAACAAGTTTTATAAGCTGATAGCATCATGGTCAAAGGAGAAGGTCAGAGCTCTGGATGTCTGTGGTTCTGACTATAGTGCATATAGGAGCAGTTTAACTTGCAGCTTCCCTCCGAAGAGCTGCAAACCCCACCTTGGCCCTGACTGATACAGAACATGTTCCAGCCCCATTTCTTACCTCTTGGTGTTCTCTTGCATCTATGCCACTCTGTGGTCTATTGTAGACCCTGCCCTCATTTTCCCAATGTTGTGAAAATGTAGCTCGTTCCATGTGTGCACCTGGTTCCCATAAGCACAGGCACCTCCCTTTCATATCTTCATCTAGAGGGCTCCCATGTTAACCTTTGTCCCCTCTAGGCCTGCCTTCCTCCCATGTGAAAGGTTATTATAATCATCACGTAAGCACAAGTCAACACAGAGGTCCTACCTGGGTCGGAGCACAGCGGCATGGAAGCCTGTCTCATTTCTTCTGCCTTCCCGTCTGTCAGTTTTGCATTCGGTCTAAGCCAGGACTGATTTAAAACAGAGGAGGCCTTGCTGGTCTTTGAGTGAGCACAGGAATTGTCCGCAGAACTGTGTGTGTCCTCAGACTTGACCCATTCTGAAGGGTGGAGCTGAGGGTCATGACCACTTTTCCCTGGAGACACCTGCTGCACACTACCAAGACAGGTGTATTCCAGAAACGGGAGAATGACCTTTAGGACCAAGCAGAGTTGTCTTACAGGTGTAGAACTAGGTCACTTCTAGAGACCCTGCTTCTGTAGGAGGTCCTAAAGGCCACCTCCATTAAGGAGCTCCTAAAGACTATTGGAAAGGGCTCTATTTAAAACACTCGCAGGGAAAGATGGCCACCTGGTGGTCATATACTAACATTATCTCCCAGAATGAGAAATTCACACTATCAGAAGACACGGCTCTTAGGGGTGGTTGGGGGATTTAAAATTCATAACAAAATTCAGCCCCTTTTGGGTAGTTGATCAAACGGAAGACCCTCTTTTCCTTGTGTGTTTGTGTCGGGGTGAAAACACACCTGCATGAGCATGCGTGTGGAAGCCGAGGGCATTCTCCAGTCTCGTTCATTCTTCAGGTGCCATCCACCTTGTTTGGGAGGCAGAGCCTCTCACTGGCCTGCAGGTCAAAAAATATGCTACTCTACCTGACTAAAAAGCCTCGGTGACCTGCTGCCTCTGCTTCCCCAGCACTGAGGTCAAAAAACAGGCCTGCTTTCTTTGCGTGTTTATCATTTAAATGTGGACTCTAGGAATCTCTCAGGTCCGCCCTTCCTGCCTGTGCATTGAGCAGAAAGCCCTTTGATGACTGACCTCTCTCAACCCAAAATATATCTTCTCATAAAGCAAAATACAGTGACTTCAAATCACAAGTAGCTTCTCATGGGGCATTTTCCTTCATTTCTCAGCCTAATCTGTCAGGCACGCCAGCTGAGGCTTGTCGCTCAGTCAGGCAACCAACTGCTTGCTGATCATACCAGCTTCCAAAGCCTTGTTTCCTAGATGCTGTGTGTGTGTGTGTGTGTGTGTGTGTGTGTGTGTGTGAAGGTAGAGAAGGGGTGAGGTGAGAATGCAGGCCTTTGGGTGGATTCGCATAATGGCTGGTGGGACTTGACAGGACAGGGAATCTCCTGGAGTCAAGGCTGGAATTCAGGTGCCCCACCAGGGCTGAGGACATTCCAACAGAGAAAGAGTTCTTGAAAGCCTGACAGCTCTCTTCTCTTTGCTGCACCCCCCCGTCTGTCTGTGGGGGTGTATTTGCATATGCATCCATGCACATGCATGTATACATGCATCCATGTTTCTATGAAACTGTGTGGGGCCGTACGTAAGCAAGTGTGCACAGGTGTGATGGGCAGGATTTAGGTCGACTCCTTCAGTTCTCTCCAGCTTCATTTTTTGCATCTCCCATGGGACCTGAAGTGTCTGTGCCCCACTAGATTAGCTGCCAGCATGCCAAGGAATCCTTTAGCCTCTTCCTTCCAGATGCATGCTGCATCTTGCTTTTTATTTGGATGTGGAGTGTCTTAGTTTAGTTAGGGTTTACTATTGCTGTGAAGAGGCACCAGGATCATGGGTGTGCCCTCAAGCCTCAAGGTCTGAATCCAGCCTCCTCCAACAAGACCACACTCCCTCCAACAATGGAATACCTCTTTTTTGGGGGGGGGGGCATACCTCTTAATAGTGCCACTCTCTATGAGCTTATGGGGGCCTAATCCATTCAAACTACCACACTGGGTATTGGAACTCATGCCATGATTGCAGTTTAGAAGCTGTGCTTTGTAAAGTGCTAGTTTTTTTCTGTAAGGATGTTGAAATAGATCTTAAGCTGGTTTTTTTTTATACTAATGCCATATTTCAACAGCTGGGTAAGATTTAAAAAGAGATTTATTCTGTTTATGGGTCTGTAAATCTAAGCCCAGGTGAAGGCCCTCTTGTAAAGCCTCAAGAATATCAATGTGTGGTATCATATGGCAGGAAGCAAATGTCTCTCTCCTTCCAAAGTCACAAATGGCCATCTCAGGGCTCTACTCTAGGGGCCATATCTAGTCTTAGGCACTTCTCCAGGTCTCTCACTCCAAACACCGAAGTATGCACACTGGTTGCAGTTGCTGTGGGGTGTTTTGCTGCTGAATGCAGGAAAATGAACCCAAGATGCCCTGGATAGCGAGGCCGAGAATGCACCAGGCTTGCTCCTCAGCCTGACCACATCCTGGTACTGTGGTTACTAGTCTCTGATTCTTCCTGGATTCCCTCCACTTGTAACCTTTCCACTCCATCTCTGGCAATCAACAATCTCACTTAGACCCCTGGCATAACTTAAATGCTTTGTTTTGAAATCCCCTAAGCACTGCTTTCCAGTTCAGTCTTCTAAGAGCCTCGGGACATTGGTCCTGTTACTAAGTTACTGGGGAGGTTTGTAACAATGGTGATGTTGCAACAATGGTGACTTTGTAACAAGGGCGAGGATGACCTTTTGTCCCACTTCCAGCAGACCCTCCTTTCCACCTGGGAGTGGTTCCTTACTCTCATCTTCCAAAGCCTCACCAAGAGCATTCTTGAAGATCACTTAGAACAGCAGTTCTCAACCTGAGGGTCACAACCCCTTTGGTGGGTGGGTGGAGGCAAAAGACCCTTTCATAGGGGTAGCATATGGTCTGTCCTGCATATCAGATATTTACATTATGATTTATAATAGTTACAAGATTACAGTTATGCAGTAGCAATGAAAATAAATTGATGGTTGGGCATCACCTCAACATGAGGAACTGTATTAAAAGCTGGCTGCATTAGGAAGGTTGCCTTAATTTACAAGATGTCTTTTCCTCTAAATTTCTTCCAGTCTCAATGCTAAGCCACTCCTATGTTGCCAGGTACTTGCAACCAGAAATCCCCTTTCCACATTCATTGTCTGAGTCTGTTTGTGGTTACTAACAACAGGCCACACACTGAGTGATTTAAAGGACTGGTTTGGCTTCTCTGCTGCTGCAGCCTAAGGCTAAGGGAGAACACCTGGTGGTGGTCTCAGGCCTGGGGAAGCCTGGAGGCTGAGGCGAGGCCCTACAAGGCAGGAAGCAGGGAGTGCATCTGTGTCTCTCCTCCAGTATTCCTCTCTTTTTCCAAAGCTACTGTACCCCATCAAGGGGCTCCACTGTAATCCTACTGCTCCCCAAGTTTCTACCTCTAGACACTCACCTAGTGGTGTAAATTCCTGTACTCTTAATAGCACGCAGAGAGAATTAAACAACAGTGCCTTTGGAAGGGGCAGAAACATAGCAAGATGTATTTATCTGTCTTCCAAGATGGATAGGGCTATCAGTGAATGATAAATACTTAGTTTCTGCATAGTAAATCCTGTGGTTAAAAAAAAATCACCGCATAATTAAAAATGTGGTATTTGAAAAATCAGTTGAGCCAGGTGATGGTGATGCAGACTTTTAATCCCAGGACTTGGGAAGGCAGAGGCAAGCAGATTTCTGTGACTTCAAGGCCAGCACGATCTATAGAGGAAGTTCCAGGACAGCCAAAGATACACAGAGAAACCCTGTCTCAAAAAAGAAAGAATGAAAGAAAGAAAGAGAAAAACTTGTTGAAACTAAGAAGCAACAAGAAGCAAAGAGGGAAACGGGTGTTAACTTTGCTCTAAAGAAAGAAATGGGGAGCCTGGAAGGCCAGGGAGACTTCCACATGCTTAGGTCGATGGCAGGGAGTTTCGGGAGAGGCAAACACAGGAAATGTGCTGTGGCAGGAAAGCAGTGCTGAGTTTCTTTCTCAGAACCCTGTAATGGTGTGCTCTTTGGCCAGAATGCAGTAGAGTGAGAGCATGCTGATGTCTTCACGGCTAAGGCAATTTCCAATAGAATAAATAAAACACAAGCCCATCCAATTGGGAAATGAAATTATTGTGAAGATATATCTGTATGGGTCAGAAGTGAGAATGGTCCAAGTCCATCTTTCTCATCCCTGACGGATGACATGTGTGCTTCTGAGGGCACACGACTCCCTCCTGCACCTGCTCATTCCCTTGCACTAACTGCCCAGTAAGAGAATATTCTTGAGAGGCACCAGGGTCCCCACCCTCATCCCCATTGCCAGACGACCGAAGCCATCCACAAGAATCCTGTGATGGAAGAAAAAAAATAAAGCTGAGGTCCAACCAGATGGGGATCTGCATCTAGACAAAGATTTCCTCACAGTTTTGACAGTTGTCAGATCATCTTGCAGCAGATGCTGGAGTCAATACAATGCTGATATAATGGGCAGAACCACGCCCAGACTAGGGCTGCCTAGGTATGCCTGTCTCCTGCTTGCTACTTAAACCTAAACCCATACCACAGTCCTTTTGCGGACCTTGGGTAATGACTGCCCGTGGGGTAGTTAGTGGATTTCTTTTTCTTTTTAATGTAACCATGTTGGGTACATCTTTTTCTGCTTCTCACTATTAATTGTCTTCTTTCGTTGGCGTGTGGTGGATGGGTGGCCAAGCCTAGCTTGTTATCAAGGATTGGCTCTGATCTGAAAAATCTGTGTTCCTCTTAGGCACTCTCTATTCAGCAGTCTCTGAGGAGACCGGACTTTCTGTACAGACTTTGTACGGCGTGTCAGATTATGGGCCTGTCTTGCTTAGGTGCAAACAGCAATGACAAGACGTACAGTCGTCTCTGGGTATCTATCTGGTCCTTCGATGTCAAAGAAGGTGACTTTAAAAAGGGACAGGGTGTGAGGGGTTTGAGTGTTATCAATTGCACTTTCCATCTGGGGAGTTAGGACAGGACCGCAGAATCTGGGTGCCCACTTAATAATGCAACATTATGGTTAAAAAGTCTCAGAAATTGGAACTTTGTAACCAGAAGATGAGGAGTGTCCACTCTTCCGAGTAGATAGATACTTCTGGCAACAAAGAAAGTTTCTGAGGGCGGTGGATACAATGTAAGGAGGTCAGGGAGATTTCAAACCCTGAAGGCAAGGCGCCTTTTACAACGGAATGAGAATTTCTCCCTTTCCCTCTCCAGCATAAGCATGATGGTGTCTGGGAAGCGGCTCAGAGAGGATGCGGGGGCAGGCTGTGTGCAGACACTACCCACAGATCGGATGTAGGTCTCTTCTCCAAGGTGCACGGGGCGGGGGAGGTGAGCTTAGCGGGCGCTCGGTCCCCGCCTGCCGCGAGGCACTCCGGGAATTGTAGTCCGTCCTCCACCCCCGGGAGGCTAGCGGGGCAGCAGGGTTGCAAGGCCCTGCCCAACCCTAGGGTCCTCCTTCGGAAGGCTGCGACCTAATGGCATCACGGGATCCGCCCCTTAGAGGCGGAAGGCACTTAGGTGTCTACCCTGGGCCTGTAATGCGGCAGGCGGGCAGGAGTGGACCGACCAATCTCAGAGGCAGGGCGTAGCTCTTGCTCGGCTCTCTCAGGACACGCCCTAGGGCTTTGTCCTTGGCGCCGCCCCGCTCCGACTTTCCGTTCAGGCGGCGCCGCGGACAGCCCAGAGAAGGGGCGTGGCCGGGTGGGGCGGGGACCTGGTGTGCTGTCGTCGCGCTTGGGCCCTCCGGGCTGCGCCGTTCCCCAGTGCTCTGGGCTGCAACGCTGGTCTGCGCCTCAAGCCGCCTCCACGGGGACCTCAGAGCACGCATGGACCTGCCTGCGCCCGGCGGGAAGCGGCCAGGCTGGAGGTGGCCGGGGCGGCGGGGCAGGGCCGAGGCAGCGGGCCCCTGAGCGCGCGCCCTGCAGGCCGGACCGCAGCACCATGATGCCCGGCGAGACGCACCCAGCGGCTCCCGGGCCAGCCGACCTCGCGCGGTGTCAGGGCTGCGCCTCCCTGCAGCAGGTACGAGGATCCCTGGCCGACCCTTTTGCGCTGTCTTGGGAGCAGGTGCCCCTGTGCTTTGTTTAGTCACGGACTCCAAAATTGGTTCACCTGGCGCAATGCTGGTGGTAGACAAGAGCGAGCGTGCTCTGCAGGGCCCATTCCTCCCCTGCTCAGATTCAGGGTTTGCAGGGCTGAGTTGGGGTGGTGGGTCACCCTAAGTGCAGACGGAGTCTTCTTTAGGGGGAAGACCTTCTCGCACTCCTGATTATGTGTTACTCGAAGATAAGGCTTTTATGATTTATGTTGCGTGCTCGGAGCTGCATTTCAGCTTACGCCTGTCGGTTAATGCACCATCAAGCGTAGCTTTTGCTAAGTGACGTGTTGTCTGGTTAAAATCCCACGAAGATGTGTACGCGTCGGTCGTTTGTTACGGTGGCATGCTCTGCTCTCAACAGTGGCTCGCTGCAGCTGAGTTGTGGGGTTGGTTTCCTGACGTAATGGGAATAGTCCCAGTTCACCTCATTCTCCTTGCCCCATTCATTTCACCCCGTCTCCGCCTCGTGTTCTAGGCACTGACCACGTTCTGGTGAGCCAGGTGAACACGATTAAGATGAGCCTGTACAAGTATCACATGGCAGGATTTTAGATGTTGGGGAGAAAATCACGGAAGGTATCAGGATGCCTGAGTTTTTGAGGCCGTGGCAGACGTGAATGTTGAAAAGCAGTTCTGGATATCGGTTCTAACCAGTGTGGGACTGTTTCCGTGATGGGAACGAGCTGTACATGCTTGATGAGCAAAGCTTGTGGATTCCTCATGGCTGGTGAGACGAGACGAGATCAGACGGGATTCAGATTAGGTAGCCATCCGCAGAAACTTGATTTGATTGTAAAATGCAGTCGTTGTGCCGATTTCCATATTCTAGTTGTTTTGGGAATAGGAAATGGGACTGACACTTTTATATAAAGAAAATGAAGAATCAGGCCATGTGTTCGGTATCTTATAATCCTCCCCTCCCATCTCATGATTCTGAATGGCATGCTCTTGCATCTTTAATAGACCATATTTGGGGTTTTTTTTACTCAGGGCATTCACTCAGAGGAATTTTTTTTTTACATCGCCTACTGTTTTATAGCAAGGCAAGGAGAAGAGAAAAATTATGTTAGAAGTAATATATTGGTGACAAATCGAGTCAAAAATAAGAGGGGAGAGTAGGTGAGGACCAGGATGGTGATTGCTGGAATTTTGTGGTTATTTTGGAAAATCATATCTGAGCAAAATGGTGAGAGAATGAGTACTGTTGGTTTCTTTGGAGACAGACATCTTAGTGGATGCCTCACAGCCGGGAGTAAGTGCTTTCCCAGTGTTTTTGCGAACAGCATGTGAAGTAGTTTGAATGTATTTGACCCCCATAAGCTCAGAGAGTGGCACTATTAGGAGGTGTGGCCTTGTTGGAGGAGACTGGAGGACAGAAGCCTTTAATCCAGACCTTGAGGCTGGAGGGCACTTCTATAATCTGGGCCACATCTTCTGTTGGAAGTGTGTCATTGAGGGGGTGGGCTTCAAGGTTTCATATACTTAGGATGCTGCCCAGTGTGTCAGTTGCATGCAAGATGTAGTGGTTCTAGCTCCGGCACTATGGCTCCCTGAACCTCTGAAACTGTAAGCAAACCCGTTCAATTACATGTTTTCTTAAAAAGAGTTCTATGGTCGTTGTGTCTTTCATAGCAATAAAATCTCAAACTAAGATAGCAAGAGAGCCGGTATGACTGAGGGTTTGCTGTTTGCCAAGGTCAGAACAGCAAGAAGAGCCTGGGTTGTGTGAGTTTTACACACCATTGTATGGACTTGTCGTCTCTGAGACCCTGTGTGGACTGTGCTTCTCTCCCCTCCTGAAAACTGCTTCTGCACACTGCCCACCAGGAGTTTCTGTCCTGTTGAATCAGCAGAGGCATCAAGTTGCATGAGACCATCCTGGTGCTTGTGGTCTCTGACAGCCTGAATCTATTTACTGGTTCTTTTGAGCCCATCATCCCTAATCTTACCATCTTTACTGTAGGAAACATTCAGACCTATGGCCTAAAAGGGCTTCCCAAGAGCACCGCTTTCACCTCCCTCCAAGACACAGTTCCACTCTTGGTCCCCAAAACAGCAACTAGAGGAGGGTTTCTTTTAGATCTCTGTAGGCCTGATCTGTGAACTTCTTTTCTTAAGGGGCAAGATCATAAATTACTGGGCTTTTGGAACTTGTTCACACCTGCTCAGTTGCCATCCAGGTGTGAACACGGCCAGAGACAAGAGTAAAAGAATCCCTGTGACTGTGCTCCTAACAACAGGAAGTTAACTTTTGAAAAGGCTTCTAAGGGCAATAGTGTTCAGCAATGCTGTGAGTTCCGCTTCTGGAACACTAATTTGCAAAATGAGTGTGGGAAGATGGGTCTTTAGCAGACATAGAGCATCCCAAGAGTCTCTGCTTATTTCCTGTATGTTCAGAGATGGGAACTTAAAGTGTGTAGTACAGAATGGAAGTCTGTAGTCCCTGTGCAAGGCACAGGGTGAGTTGGCGAGTGGAAGCTGGGTTTGACTAAGGTAAATTATCTCACTGATGTGACCTAGGGAGAGTATTACAGCACGAAGTTGATCAAAGCTCTAGGGAATGAAGAAGCTGAGTGTGGGATGCAAGACAGGTTCTCCTGTTGGGAAAGTGGAAGGTACCAAGATTTCAATCTTTGAATAGCTGTGAACCGCAATGGAAGGGAAAAACAAAGCCAGCCAAGGTGGTGAGGCTGTTGGAGATGTGGCACTGGAGTTTTAAGATGGCATTAGGATGGTTTTAGCCATTTTGGATTGTTTATGAAGTGTCTCTGAAATGTCCTAATGCACTTCCAAGGGAGTGGCAGCCAGGTTCTAGGTTTCTGTAGCTGCTGAATTCACAATAAGAATCTTCCTGGGCTGGGAGGTGTTAGGCAGCCCTTTGAGTCACTTAAGTTTTGAAAACCACTAACATCTGAAGAGAATCCAGCCGCTGGGGCTGGGCCCTTGAAGAAAGCGTGGAATGGGGAGGGGTGGAAAGAGATAAGGAGACTTAAACAGGAAGTGGGTCACTGGCCAGTTGGGAGGAGAAAGATGACTGGACATCACCATGCAAATGCTTGGTGTGTGCAGCTTAAACCCCGATACTCCTTGATCCTGCGGAGGATGCCCACGTAGTCTTTCTCACAGTGGCACCTACTGCAGTGCTGGGCCTTTATTCTGAGTCCGAGCCCTAAGGTAACAGGCCCATGTTCTGAACTGACTAGTCCCTGGCTTGCAGAGTGTCTTCTTGTTTGTCTGTCCCTTCTTTCCTTTAGAGTGGAAGATACAGTTGCGGTTTTATCTACTCCCTCAGAAATGTATCTAAAGGTGCTGTGCTTCCCTCATCCCAGGTTATCTTGTGACTTCACAGAGCACTCTTTTTTTTTTTTAACCTTTTTATTTTTTGTTTGAAATATTTATTTATTTATTTATTATGTATACAGTATTCTGTCTGTATGTCTGCAGGCCAGAAGAGGGCACCAGACCTCATTCCAGATGGTTGTGAGCCACCATATGGTTGCCGGGAATTGAACTCAGGACCTTTGGAAAAGCAGGCAATGCTCTTAACCACTGAGCCATCTCTCCAGCCCTCCACAGAGCACTCTTGACCTTTGGATTAGAGGGCTTTGTTACTGATTTGTAGCCCAGCATCCACGTGTTCCAGAATCTCAGCAGTCACAAAATGTAGAACCTAAATCTGGTGATACTCTGTAAATTAGGCAAGCTCTGTGTTCCATGATTGTAGGTTAAGCTGGGGAATTGGTTGTTGGAAGTCACATCTTTCCCCAGTCCTCTTTGAAGCATTTGAGACTCTGCGCTGCTGCGTTAGATTTGTCTGCGTATAAAAGCTGCAGAAGCTCCCCAGAGCAGGACGCTGGTCAGAAGTGTTTCTCTGAAGGGATCCTCAGCATGGTGAAAGTCCCGGAGCAGAAAGCACAAATGCTGAGAGATCTGTCAGAGAGCCTGCAGATTGCACCCCTCCCTTCTCTAGAACTACTGAGCATGGATCCCACCTGCACACAGGCATGCAGATCAGAAGGACCTAGAGGGTCCTCCACCCGTCATCAGCTGCTATCTCACTGTTCAGAGTTCAGTTCCAAACAATGCAAATGAATCTGGATTGAACATTGCTGTATAAACTGGTGCTATTAGGATGTCTCACCCTACACAGACCTGCACACGTGTTACGGTGTAGTTATCAAATAGACTGGTAGTCATGTAGGGGATAATTGAGACAACACAACAGAAAATAAATGACTTTCCTGGGCTTTTGTTTTCTTTTCTTTATTTACTTAGTGTTTATAATATGTGGAGGGAAATTTTCTAATTTGTGGATGTTGGTTCCAAGCTGTGACTATACAGTTCCATGACTACTTAGTTCCAAAATATATAAATACATTAGCCTTCTACACAGCAAAATGCCCAGGAGAAAGCAATGGAGGAAATGAAGCAGAGCAAAAGACATTGCGCCATTTTCTTTACTGTTGCTTTCTTTTCTTTTTTTTTTTAAATATTTATTTATTATGTATACAATATTCTGTCTGTGTGTATGCCTGAAGGCCAGAAGAGGGCACCAGACCTCATTACAGATGGTTGTGAGCCACCATGTGGTTGCTGGGAATTGAACTCAGGACCTTTGGAAGAGCAGGCAATGCTCTTAACCTCTGAGCCATCTCTCTAGCCCCTCTTTTCTTTTCTTGAAACAGGGTTTCTCTATAGCTTTGGAGCCTGTCCTGGAACTAGCTCTTGTAGACAGGCTGGCCTCAAACTCACAGAGATCCGTCTGCCTCTGCCTCCCGAGTACTGGGATTAAAGGTGTGCACCCCTACTGCTCAGCTTACTGTTGCTGTCTTAACATTTAATTTAAAATTAGTCAGGTTTGGGGAGACGATGGAACTCATTAAGGCTTTGGTAGTAGTGCAGAAGGGGCTGAAACAGTTAACTTGGAAGGCTCTCCTTTCCCTCTCGGGCAGAGGTTCTCAACCTTCCTAATGCTGTGACCCTTTAATACGGATCTTCATGATGTGGGGACCTTAAACCATAATTTATTTTATTGCTACTTCATGACTAATTTTGCTACTGTTATGACTCGCATGTAAATGCCTGTTTTCTGGTGGTTTGAGCTGACTCCTATGAAAGGATTGTTTGACCACAGGTTGAGAATCACTGCTCTACGATGTTATATTTTGCGGTTTTAAGGTCCACACCCCCCATTTGTTTTCTCTAAGCGAGAGTTATATGTGGTCAAAGTTGAGAGAGAAAACTGAATATAATGTTCTATTAAAACAACCTGCAGCCCTGCCCATATATTCTTTCCAAAAGACATTATTTTTAATTGCATTATGTGAATTTTTGTAATGAACCTTCTTGTCTTTAGTAAACCTGTTGCATGTTCTTTTCGTTGACATTTAGTGTCGATTCCTAATCTTGGAAGTTGCGGGTGATGCACTCAGGCTTCCCATCTCTCCACAATCCCTGCCATCCTTTTGGTGTGCAGACTTCAGTTGGTGCCGTGCGGTTGAGGTCTGGCCACATGTCAGTTAAAAGACAGTATAGTGTGGCGGGCCTGGCTGCTCTGAAACTCACTGTGGAGCCGAGTTAAGCTCCTGATCCTGCTACCACTTGCCAAACGTAGGGGTTACAGCCACACACCACCATGCCTTGTTTAGTAACTGGACTTTAGTTTTAGTTTTCTTGCTATTGAAATACAACACTTAGCAAAAACAGTTTGAGGAGCACTTGTTTTTGCTCATGTTTGAGAGGATCCAGTCCCCGGGGAATGCATGGCAACAGCGGTGAGGAGGCTGGGAGGTGAGCGCAGGAGCTCAGCATGCTTGATCCTTTTCATTCAGTGTGGGACTTCAGCCCTGGCATGGGGCTACCCACATTCAGAACAGGCCTTCTGTGGTTAAACCTCTCTGGAGATTCCCTCACAGACACTCAGAGGTGCATCTCCTAGCTAATCCAAATCTAGTCAAGTTGACCTTGAAGATTGATAACAATAATTCTCTAACAACTTTATGTCCTAAATGTGGATATTTGCTGTATGCTGGAGATCGCAGAGGACTGAGCACTTAACGTGCCTGATCCTGGTGACATGTCTCTTAGGCTCTTCAGTGCCCCTACCTGAAGCCTAGAACTGAGGCAGGTAGAGGGGAAGAAACTCTCCCACCACTCAGAGAGGGGATGAGAATCAGTCGGGCAGATTCAGATGATGTGGAGCTAAGGTTGGTCTGCTGTCTCAGGCACAGTACTTGACATCACAGTGTAGCATCTGGAAGCAAGGCAGGGGAGGTTCCAGATGGAGTAGCAAAGAGCTCAAGGGAAATGAGAAAAGGAGAGAGAACCATTCCAGCTTCAGAAAGAATCGAGGATGCCATTTCCTATTGCTAGCTTTGCCTGAGCACCCTTCAGTGCAGCCTGGCATGGCGGCACATACCTGTAGTCTCAGCACTCCCAAGTCCAAGGCAGGAGCTACAGCTTTCAGAGCAGCCTGGGCTCCTCGGCGGTTGACTCTCTGAGAAACTGACCTTTACTGTGTCTATCCCTCCATAGTCTACCGCCGCCTCTCCTGCTGACCCTGCTTCCTCCTCCACTTCTGTGCTCCACCACCCCCACTCTGGCTTACCTAATGCTCTTAGCAGAGCCTGCTCACATCTTCTCAACCCCTAGCAAGGCTGTCTTAGAGCAGAAGCTTGTGGAGACTTGGCAGACTTGAAAATATTTCTTAGAAGTTTGAGTTCTCTTTCCAAAATGGGAAGTCTCCCCTTGTAGGGCCCTGGCCTCTAGTAGGCCCTATCAGGTCTGTGCCCTGTCTCCTCTGCTGTGAGATCCTAAATGTTCCAAGGGCGGCATCCTGTTGGGATCCACAGGCTTTCTGCTGGACTTCGGAGGAGCACTTGTCTTTACATAATGGGAAACTGGGGATGGGGCCCAAGTCTTGAAACTCTCCCGTGTCTTTCTATCTTTTCCATGTGTTTTGTCCAGAGAGTTTATCACTGGGCCTATGGGACTGTTTCCTCTGCTGCCAAAATTGGGTGTCTTTTTCTTTCTCCCATCTCTGTTTTTGCTTTTTTTGGGACCTTTCATTGAGTTCTGTGGTTGGATCTTTTGAGACTGTAATTATTCTCCCCTGGTTGTAATTTAGCTGTAACTTAAACAGTGTAAAATGTATCCTCTTGATGTGTACAATTAGTCAATGGTGCACACATCTAGCAGTTGGGTGATTACCCACAGCCTCCTGAAACATTTACACCTGCCCTCAGAGAAGCCTCTCCCAGCCAGCGTCTTTCCCGCTCTCTGCCCTGCACTTCCTGCAAAGGCCTCATCCACGGGTTTGCTTATCATGGACAGTTTACACGACTGGAGTTAGCATGCGGGGTCTCCTGTGGCTGCTGCGTCTCATGCGAAGTTCTCAGGGTTCACTCGTGGGATAGTTGTGTCGCTGAGAGATTTTCATTGTCAGCGTTGGGTGGCTCAATTCCCCACCCTTTGGGCCTTAAGCTCACGTTTCTGTTCCTAGTGTGAGCAGTGCTGCTGTGAACTTGCCATGACGTTTGTTTTCTGTTCTGTGTGTGTACCCAGGAGTGTGGTGCTTAGTCCTGTGGCAACAGCTTCATGCCCCATCAGCTGTGATGGGGGCGAGTTTCCTACATCCTCACCAGTACGGGCTGTTCTTTACTGGTTTAGGTGTCCTGGTGCCTGGTTTTCTGAGTGCTCTTGTCCCTTTGACTGTCACATGGCTTCTCCAGTGTGCCATCATTTATGCCAATGTGGTAGGGCTGTTGAGATTTTCTTGTCCACTTTTGTTTACTTCAGGTCTGGCTCTGGTCTCCTTTTTTCCAATTATTGTAGCTTAGGTTTGGAAATCTTGGGTGCTTCCTCAAGAGCCTGGAGGTGGGGTGGGTTACGCTGGCTGCAGATTTAGTCTAAAAGACCTTCTGGGTTGGTGTGTGGTAATACGGTCAGTTATGTACTGATTCAGGAGGGAGAGCCAGCACCAGCACTTGGATCTTACCTCTATTTTTCCGGGAAGACAGAGATCTGGGTTGACACACAGCTGTTTTCAGATTAGTTTGCTCAGATTTCCTAGCCCCATGCTTAGAGTCATCCTGGGTCAGCAGTGGTCACATGTGTGTGCCCAGTAGACACCTTGAGAAGACAGGTTTCCTGCTGGGTGGCAGAGGAGCACTTTCCCTCAGAGTGGAAGACTAGGGCTGGGCCCCTGGCTTGACAGAAAGGCTGCATCTGGCTCTTGCTTGAACTGCATTCTCCTTCACCTACAGGAGAGGCTCAGATAGAGCAGCCCGCTGAGGCTCTGCAGTCGACCTGGAAGGCTGCTTCCTTGTCCTGTCTCACTCCGACTCTGAGCTGACGCCTTCTTGTTTCTTTTTTCTTTTTTTTTTTTTTTTGCCTTCTTGTTTCTGTGTGTCTTTCAACCTTGTTGGTTTGTGCTCTGCGTAGAGACAGCGGTTTTCACATGGTTCCAGGTGCTTCCAACAAAGCATGCAAACACAGGCTCCTCCTCCTCCCTGACACTGAGAGTCTGGGTTAGCACTCTGTGGTTTCTTGCTGTGTTAACCTGATCACGCTGCAGAGCGGTTTCTAGGCAGGGCTGTTCTAAGGTCGGGTAGTAGTGGGGAGGTTGGCCCAGAACTTGGCACCATTGAGGAGAGGACAGTGCTTCAGCCACTGACACTAAGCAGACTGCTCTTCATGGCTCACATGGGCCTCATGGAAAAGAGGGGTGGGTTTTGGAGTCATTCTTGACATTGTTAGGGTTACTGGACATAGTGCGGAAAACAGTACCACTTAAAGAGAAGAGTGACTGAGAAGCTGAAGTGGATGGGGGGTTGAATCCAGCATGGCATTCAAGTAGAGTTGTCATGGCTTACAGATGTCTTCATCTGAAATTAAAGCTTCTTCAGCTGTAGAAGTGTATTGTTGAAATCCACTACAGACAATAGGAGGAACCCACATATTTAAATAAGTGCTAAGTGTATCTCATGAGGGGCACTTTTAGCACGGGTGGAAGTCTCAGCATATGATGGAAGGAGGCTGAACTGAACTTCTGATTGAAGACAGGTGCCTGTGGCCACACCTGTTCTATGTCACTTCAGGAAGACAAGGGCACAGTAGTGGAAGGGCATCACTCTCGGAGGGCCTCTGGATGTACAGTTGGGCACATAGAGTGTCCACTGTGGACACTCTTGAATTCACTTGAGCATTCTGGTTTGCCAACTTCTGCATCTATTTGTAAGTGGCATTGTAAAATCAACACATTTGTTGCAGTCAACAAATACAGATTAGTCATATTCCTTCACATCTGTAAGAGCCGCTTGAGGAATGTAAGAGAAGCAACAAAGATGGCATTCCTGCAGGTGGTAGGAGCTCACTTGGTTCTAGGAAAACATGACCCTGCTAAGTTTGTTTCTGGAAACAAAGCCTTAGCATATACTCAGACATACTCAGTTGAGTCAGTATTTAGACATTTCCAGTTGCCTTGTGAATGTCCGTGAATGGTTGTTTAGCACGCGCGCCTATGTGCACACGTGATGGGATGCTGCTGTCTGTCAAATACTGTAGCTTAATGCACTGGCAGCACCAAGCAAGTGTCAGACTGTTAACAAAAAAAAAAGGAAGGATGCCCAAAAGTAACTGAGAAGACCTCTCATCAATGATGAGGGGCGGGGGAGACGACTCCCAGGAATGCTGCTTTGTACACAATCCTAGCAATTTGGGCTCCATCCACTGAGCCAACTCCACAAAACTATCCTCTGTCCTCTACACACATGCCACATGTGGACAAAACACACAAATAAATTAATAAATGCTAATAGGCATACTTGGTAAGACTATCCAAGATCACAGCTGTGGCAAAGCAAGGAATTCATTGCTTGCTGTTAGGAATGACTGAGCAGGACCAAGTGCCCTTCAGAAGAGAATTGGGACGTTGAGCCCCTGGAGAAGGCAACAAAAAGCTAAGTTGTATGGAGAATGCAGAGGACCCGAGTCTTTTACTTTATTGGTTCTTACCTTGTTGACTTGAGGTTTCTGTCCCACTCAGTCCTGCAGCTGTTCAGTCCCTAAGAAACACAGAGGCCTACATTAATTATAATCTGGTTAGCCTATTAGCACAGGCTTTTTATTAACTAACTCTTACATCTTAAGTTAACTCGCGATTCTTGTCTATGTTAGCCATGTGGTTTGGTACCTTTGATCAGTGAGGCATTCTTATCTTGCTTCCTCAGTGTCTGGGTGACAACTGCAGACTGAATCTTTCTTCTTCCCAGAATTCTCCTATTCTGGTCACCTTGCTTATACTTCCTGCTTGGTTACTGGCCAGTCAGCATTTTATTAAAACCAATACAAGCAGCAGATCTTTACAGAGTACAAGACCATTGTCCTACATTACTTCCTCCACCTTTTTTCTTTTCAAAATAAGAACTCTAAATCTAATCTCCTTTGGATAGCCTTCTCCTGACCATTACCTATCACAGCTTGTAGCCAACACTCTAAACAAAGACAAATATCCATAATCCATTTTTATTTTGGGAATGTGGGCATAATTTTCTAGGTGACTTCCTGCTGATTGGGGATGCTGATAATCTGAGTTATTGTCAAGTCCTGACTGGAATACTCTGTGAAGCTTGATCATCTCAGTTAGCAGTCTTGAAACTGTTCTGGATGTAGAACTCAGAGGAAACTGCAACAGAGGTCCTCTGAAATGTTGAATCATCTGGGCCTTCTGCTTCTATTGGAGATTTTTCAGGGGTCTTCCTTGCTCAAACCTGATTTTTCTTCACCCAGAATGAATCCACAGCCTCTCATTTTCTTTGGAAACAAAAGCAGAACCTCTTCTCCAAAGTAACATATCTTTTGGCTTAAATTTTGAAGTCAAGGCATTTTTATATATGTTGAATTAATCCAGCAGCATTTATAATCAGATACCTTTTAGCAACTTTTGCTCCTTTCTCAGCCATCAAACAATTCAAAGACAACACAATAACATGCAGTATCTAAATTCTCTGTGTATTTTCTGTCTTTATATGGTTTTATTCTAAACTCGATTTTTTTTTACTTTTATTTTTAATTTTTGGTTTTTTGAGGCAGGGTTTCTCTGTGTATCTTTAGCTGTCCTGGAACTCACTGTGTAGATCAGGCTGTCCTTGAACTCACAGTGATCCACCTGTTTCTGCCTCCCAATTGCTGGGATTAAAGGTTAGTGTCACAACACCCAACTACTCTTTCTTTCTTTCTTTCTTTCTTTCTAGGATTTTATCTTTTTATCTGTTTAGAGTTTGTTTTTGTTTGAATCTCTCTTTATTGTATCTCTCTGTCTGTCTGTCTGTCTGTCTCTCTGTCTCTCTCTCTCTTTTGACCACATAAGTCTTTAATTTGCTAAGCAATATATCTAGGATTAAAGCTGTGACTTTGATGCCTGGATCCACCCCCCATTCCTCAGCTTTCTTAGAATGTAGCTTCATGGCAGAGGTACTAACAGGAGCTGTGTTTATTGCTACAACTCTATGAAGTTTCAAGGTCCCTGCCACCATCAAGAAGCATGCTGTTGGCTATTCATAAACACCATTTAAGTGTTTGGTGGCTTGGCTTCTTAAAGAGCTGCAAGGTTTTTGCAGCTAAAGCTAAGTCAGGAAACCTCTCTTAAATGAGATACACTTGCCCCCTAGCAAACAGAGACCACCAAAGAAAATGCTGCTTAAGTCTGTTCTTTTGTGTCTAGAATTCCTTCCCAAGCTCTCTCAGGTTTTATGTGGATGTGATTGCCCCATGTTGGGCACCATTTGTTGACAGAGGCTTCTGTTCTGCCCAGTCCTGCAGCTGTTCAGTTCCAAAGAAACACAGAGGCCTACATTAATTATAAACTTGTTAGCCTATTAGCCCAGACTTCTAGCTCTTGCATCTTAACCCATAACTCTTATCTGTGTCAGCCACGTGGCTTGGTACCTTTCATCAGTGAGGCATTCTCATCTTACTTCCTCTGAATCTGGGTGACAACTGCAGACTGAACCTTTCCTCTTCCCAGAATTCTCCTGTTCTGGTCTCCCTGCCTGTGTTTCCTGCTTGACCACTGGCCAATCAGCATTTTATTAAACCAGTACAAGTGACAAATCTTTACAGGGTACAAGACCATTGTCCCACAGTAAAGCCTAGGTTTTTATCTGTTTTATCTGGTATGTACATATAGCTACAAAAATGATATAGACACCTGAGTGGAAATATTACTGTCCTCTCCAAATCCTCTGGAGAGATTGACTGTTGAGACAGGAGTGTTGGGTATACTTCCTGGTATGAACCTGTCAGTATTAGATGCTTAAAAGATACTGTGGTGTATTTAATACAATGCTGTTATTCTTGAAATTTTTTACTGATTGGAAAAATTGACATCTAAAGAAGTAACCTAAGAAAAGAAAACAATCTGTGTTTTAGTTGTTGGGACCATCTAAACAAATCGAGTATACAGTGTAAAAGATAATGCTTTGATCTTCATTTTCCTAACAGGACTGGGAGCCAGCATGGGGTTGGTCCCTGCAGTATAATGCAGAGCCTCACAAAGTTTCTAACTTAATCTTGATCCCACTGTAATGTTTGTAATCTCTGTCAGGTTATCTCAATTTTTGTTACTTTGCTGTTTCTATGTTTCTGCTAAGTAGTAGGCAGTCAGTACTTGTTACTGCCCTCTGCCCTCACTGTGAAGGGGCACTGCACAGAGGGCGGAGGCCGGGACTGCAGCGGAGTCCTGCAGTGCATGAAAGGACCTGCCCGTTTCTGTTCCTGTCGTGCTGTGGACTGCCTGCTTATGTCTACACTGTAGGACAGTTACATGTGGTGAAGTGCCATGGGAAGAGAAATAGCTGACTGTAACATTTTTCTTCCAGAACTTAAATGAATATGTCGAAGCATTAATTGCCTTGAAACAAAAGATCATTAATACAGAGTAAGTATATCTGCATGTTGGAAGGCCAGCTGGCTGACGTGGGTGGTGGTTGGAACCTTCAGTGGACCCAGTGGTGCTGGATAGAACTACTGAACACTTGTTTAGTGGCTCACAGGCTTTTAGTAGAAAATGGTCTTTGCCAAATTAGATTTTAAAAGCTGTTTTCTCTCTAAAACTATTCTATATTCTGGCTCACACTGTTATATGCTGCATAATGAGATTTAATGGTTTTTAATATTCTTTGATAATGTCATGTTTTGGATTAAAAGCTCATAACACCTGTGTAGTGCATTGAGGAATCAAGGTGATGTCAGCCTGGCATGTTTTGTTTCTGGGGAGCAAAGGAGAAAGGCCATCTAGAGCAATCTGCATGGTTTTCTGTGCTGTGCTTGCTCAGCGACATGGGAGCCTAACCTCTCTTTTCTCTTTTGCAGTAACCTGCTGACGGAATATCAGAAGAAATGCGATGATATCCTTCACTTATTTTTCTTTTGGATATCAGCACTGACTTATGTGTAATAGCTTAAAAGATAGGAGGGCCCTCCTTTTTAGTAATTATTTTTTAAAAGGCAGTGTCTGTTGTCTTTATGGAAGCCCTCTTCATAAGCACAGCCAACAATTGGTGCAGTAGCAATGGGTGTGTACTGGGGATACTAATAGAAGGCAGCCTAGCATCTTTCTTGTTTCTGTTGCTCATTCTGATTGTGGGTTTTCAGCTTGTTACTGAGTGGATGTTCCTCCTGTATAGGGGTGTGATGTGATGTCAGTGTGTAGGTGCAACATTGTGGCTGCAGCAGGGCTTGCTGATTGGTGTTGTTAATCTACTGAAAAATAACCAAGGTTATTGAACTGGCTAGGAAATGGGTCTTGCTGAGCGCTGCATCCTAATCTGTGGGCAGAGAGAGGTCAGGGGAAGGGATGCTGGGCCTCTTAACGAGCTTCTTTAAACCTCTAAGCCCACCCCCTGTGACACACTTCCTCCACAAAGCCACACCTGTGCCATCAAGACCACACCTCCAATCCTTCTAATCCTCAAATAGTGCCTCTTCCTGGTGACTAAGCATTCAAATACATGAGCCTCTAAGGGCCATTCTTAATTCAGTCCACCACAGACTCATACATCGGTAAGAGGGATAATGTAGACTCAGCACTGTTAGAGCTGGGTGTTCTTAATGGTCCAGCCTAGGTGGACATGATTATTGTAGGACAGAATTTATGTTCAGACAAATAGCAGGACATAAAGGTTAACATTTTCTTTAACAAGTTTTACAGCTGCAGTTCGCAAGAAGGTGAGCTGCCTGTCTCCATAGCTGTTGACAACACCTGTGAATTCTGGGGTAGAGGTGCATCTGTGGCGGGCCAGAGCCTAGGAGACCTGCCTCGGAGAAACTGCTTTGAATGCTCCCCTTACAAGCAGATTTGCATTGTTCTATCAAATCCCTCAAATGTATCTATTGTTTAGGCTTCCCATGGAACTCTTGTGGTTTGCTTCAGTGACTGTTGACCACACTGTGAGCTGAAGCTGATGTCCTCTGTTGCCCATACAATTGCACTGTTCAATGCCGTTTATCTTGTGTTGTTTATAACAAAATAAAGCCACTAAAATTGTAATGATGTTTTATGCTCTGACTACAGTTATCACTTAGAAGTCAGAGTGAGGTTATAAATCAGGTTGCATTTATATTAGTTTACATTGCAATTGCATTTAGTCATCACTTAAAAGTCAATATGAGGTTATAAATCAGATATAGCATCACTATATCACTTAATTGGAACACATGCCGGGGAGATGAAGATCAGCTGTGCCAGATGTTTGACAGACTGTCCTCAGACAGCGTCTCCGGGGTGCTAAAGTCTGTTGGACTACTTTCTCATGTTGCTTTTTGGTACAGTTTCATTAAAAAAGTTTGTTATGCTTAAAAGATAAAAAGGATTCAGGTTGTTAGTGTGAACAGGAACATTCGTTTATGGTTTAATAGCGCACTCCAGCTGTTTCTGCTCTGATGCCAATGCCTTGTCCACTTTCAGGGAGAACACTATGCTGCATCACCAGGTGGAGCAGATGCTTCAGAAAATCTCCCCCCTGCAGAAATGCCAAGAGGAACTGGGGTCCCTGAGAGCAGAGCTGGAGGAGAAAAAGGTGCGGAGAACCAGTGAGCATGAGCTTGTGTGCCGGCCAAGTGGGACTCGGGAACGTTTCCATGGTAGCGAAGGACGTAAGCGCCGAAGGAAACCCTGCTCTGGCTGGTGTAGAAGTGTGGAGAGGCTTATGTGCGGACGCTTGTGGTTTCTTGTTCCCTGTAATAATAGTAATTTAAAACTTGTCTTGACTTAAGTGGGGACTAACATGTAGACGTCAGATGAGTGGTAGAATCCTTGTGTGGCAGTGTGTGGAGAATTGGATTTCCTTAGGACGGGTGTAGCTTCAGCTCAGCTCTCAGGCCTCTGCTCTGGCAGAGTTCAAATGTCCTCTGAGGACCTCTCTTGAATCTTGAGCCAGTAAGTATGTATGCTCTTGACAGATTGGTTTGGGGCTTAGTAACTGTGCTTAGTCCCTGTGGTTTCTCGGGGCTATGAGGTCCACAGAGAGCCACTTTCATTCACGTATCTCAAGTTCTTACAGGTGAGTGAGTGGTCATTTCCTTTACTTGAGGGACATGGAGCTTTGGGAGATGATGCTTGATACTTTGACCCCTCATGGGCTCTCTTCTCCAGGTCAAGCCCTTTGTAGCACTCTGCACAAGCTGCTATAAATGCTTTCCTGGTGACGTTTGGTGTGTCCTTTATAGGAACCCTAGGAGCGGGTCCATGGAGTTCATAGGCAGAAGCAGCTGCAGCCCCTACCTAGGTGGCTGGCCTGAGAGGAGGTGGAGCTTTCTGGCTTATTATCCATCCTGTGTCCTTTCTACCTCTTTTCGGAGAAGATTGCTATTATCCATTGTCCATCTGCCTCATGTTATGGTTTTAGTGATGTGTAGTTGCCACATCACTATATGTCATAGAGTTTTCCATGTACTCTATGATTGTACATGTCAGTGTTCCTGTTTCTATGAGAGTTCTTTATGGTTTAACTGTAGTAAAAGTTAATCAGCCAATCCGTATCCAGTCGTGTGTGTGTATGTGTGTATATATGTATATATGTGTGTGTATATGTATGTATATATGTATATGTATGTGTACACACACAGTTATATAATGTCTGCAGTATATCCCCAAGGCCGTGTGAACCTTGGAGTCAGGCCTCAGTGGTAGACCCTCTTAGTCACTGAGTGACCATGTTTTGCAGGAATATGCCATCCTGTCAAGTCCTTGGTGAAGAGGGCTCGATGAAGCTCATCTCTCAGAGCTCTTAGGTCAGAGAAATGCCGGGTACAGACTGCATCATGGACACAGTGTCTTCCCAGCCCAAAGGGTGGGTCATCATGGCAGAAGATACGGTGTTCATGCACTTTCCCAGTCAATACTGATCAGCAACTTGTTTACTTTTCCTGACTGTAATAACATAACATTTTATTGAGCCTTATGCCAGCTTAGATCCTGTTACTCTAATTGCTGACATGGTATTTAAGCCAGCAGTGTGGTGTGCAGATTGGAATTGTGTAGATTTGCCTGGCTGTACTATCAGCTGTCTTTTGGGGACCTACCCTACTTGTGGAGATGCTGAGTGACTTCTGGGCCTTGCTGACATTTCAGGCTGTGCACTGGGTTGGTGTTGTGCTACTAGATGAGAACTGAGTTTTTTATCAAACGAGTGAGGACCATGGTCAGTGGCAGTCAGTGGCTTTTGGGCTATACTTATGTTTCCTGTTTCCTTGTTAGAGTTCTCTGAAGCTGTATCAGGACACTCACCAGGAATATGCTCGTGTGAAGGAAGAATGCTTGAGAACTGATGCCCAGTAAGTCCTTTACTGTGAATATTTGTAAATAATAGTGTTTCCTTTCTTCCTCTTTCTGTTCATTGTTGTAATTAATTAGCTGTGCACACTTGGGCTAGTCTCTCAGCCCCAGGTTTCACTGTTACACAGGGGTCAGCACCATTGTGACTAAGGCCATTTGGTGTTGAAGGGATGCACAGAGAGGTACTGAACATGCCTGATTTATCACGCGTGAGCTGCCCCTGTGCCTATGTGTCCAGATATAGTCATGGGCCTCCTGTCTTTGTACCTGTTTGTCTCTTACTGTCAAAGGGCCTTTGTTACCATTGTGAAATGGGACCTGGGCCTCACCCCTCAGAGACACATCTGGACACAGCCCACAGGTGACACTCACTGCTGAAGGAGGGGCCTCACATGTGTTTGTGGCACAGACTCATAGGCCCTTTTTTGTGTTTCTCAAACACTAGCCAGGCTCTAAAGCCCACTTTGGAAACGCTGCGCAGGAAGTGGTGTGGTGCTCTTTCCCGGGCGCCCTCTACCACGAGCCCAGTTGCTGGTAACGCAGTTTAATGTGGTTGACATGTGATACTGGCTATGAGTAAGAATTTGTATACACCCTGTGTGATGAGCTGTAAAACCTTTGCCGTCTAACTGACAAGGTTTTTTTATTAGGAAGAAGAAGCTGGAAGCTAAGGTGAAGAAGCTGGAAGGTAAGTGCACCTGATGTTTGCAGGCCAGAGCCATGCCTTGTGCAGACCCTGGTAAGTGTGAGCTGTGAGTGTCAGTGGGTGTGCCACTCACTCAGCCATCGGCTCGGTGTGTGGAGATGCGTGTGCTGCTGCTCACATCCTCTCCTTTGTACCCTTTGCTGTAAACAGGCAGCATGGAAGGAAATGCAGTAGTTCAATGTTGGAAGGTGGGATTTTGCATTTTTGTTTCTTTTATTCCCAGTTGAAATTGTGGTTACTATAACAGGCACCCACATTTATGTTGTCTTAGTCAGTGTCTCCATTGCTGTGATGAAGACCATGTCCAGAGCACTGTGAGGAGGAAGGGGTGTACTCAGTTTGTATATCAGAATCCAATGAGAGGCGGCAAGGCAGGAGCCTGGAGGCAGGAGCTGATGCAGAGGCCTGGGAGGAGGCTGCTTACTGGCTTGCTCTTTGTGGCTTGGTCACCCTGCTTTCTTATAGAACCCAGGACCACCAGACCAGGGATGGCACTGCCCACAGCGGGCTGGGCCCTCCTGCATCAGTTGCTAATTAAGAAAATGCCTTACAGGTTTGCCTACAGCCTGAACTATGGAGGTATTTCCTCAGTTGAAACTCCCTTCTTTCAAATCACTCTAGCCTGTGCCAAGATAATGTCAAGGAATTGATGTACATAGATAGTTCTCTCTCTCTCCCTCTCCCCACCCCCACTCATGTGCATGCACGCCCATGCACACATATACAGATTTCTATGAAGTGCCCCACACTGGTCCTCCCTCATAACCCTCCTGGGTTTGGGGCTTCTTGTTTCTGAGTAGGCAGAGTATAGATGGGCACACTGGGATCTGTGCTGTCTTTACATTTCAGACAGTGCTGCTTTCAAAAGTCAGCTAGGCATGGAATGTCCATTTTGTTTACAGTTACTTATGAGTGGAATCCGGCCCAGGCAATGCTGTGTTGTCACTGAGTGCCCAGCATGGTGTCCAGGTGTCTACTCCATGGACTCCAGCATCACAGTGGCTGTGCTCTGCCTCAGAGTGAGGTGTTTCCACATATGCTGTGAACTTAGGAGTGCAAAGTTAGTTGCACAAGAGCATTTAGAACAAGGATGATGAGGTATTCTTGTCCTCGGTTTACATATGAACTCTACAGATGGTTGGATAATATCCATCTCATGACATGGCTGTGCTCTCAGCCTGTCCTCTCTTGTGTGTGGAGATAAGTGGAATGCCTAAGAGACTGTATGCAACTTTGAAAAGACCTTCTGTGAAGTCAAATGTGGCCTTTACTTTTAGTGTCTCAAACATAATTTTCCCTAGGAATTGATAGGACATACTGAAAGTGAGCACAGCCAAACTCAGTGAGAGAAGAATGTTATTAGTCTTTGGTGGAATTTGGCTTCCCTGAGATATCAGCTCTGCACAGATTCATACTGGGGTGAGCATCGTCTGGTGCTTTCCGTCCCAAAAGGAATGAATGATGTGCCCACAGTTTACACGTCTGCACACTGTCCCCACCAGAGTGTAGCATGGAAGGTTTTGGAGTTGCCGTGTCAGGTGTGGGAAGGATCCTCACAGCCTTAGTCAGCTCTGTAGCTTCATGACATGTGTACCTGTCTGTGACATGTGTCTAGTTTGAGGAAAGCAAAAAAGCTGGCATTGGCTCACACAGGATTGGATCACTAACTCTCCGCTTTTTCTGTTGCTGTGCTGTACCTATTACACATAGAGGCTGCTGTCAAGCAAACTCAGGACTTCAAGCAATTGAGAACTGAAAAGAAAATACTTGAAAAGGAATTTAAGAAGACACAGGTACTGGCTACAGTGGTGCACACCTTACACCCTGATGCATGGACACAGGAACTGGGTACAGTGGTGCACACCTTACATCCTGACACATGGACACAGGAACTGGGTACAGTGGTGCACACCTTACATCCTGACTCATGGACACAGGAACTGGGTACAGTGGTGCACACCTTACATCCTGACTCATGGACACAGAAACTCAGTACAGTGGTGCACACCTTACATCCCTGACTCATGGACACAGAAACTCAGTACAGTGGTGCACACCTTACATCCTGACACATGGACACAGGTACTGGGTACAGTGGTGCACACCTTACATCCTGACTCATGGACACAGGAACTGGGTACAGTGGTGCACACCTTACATCCTGACTCATGGACACAGGAACTGGGTACAGTGGTGCACACCTTACATCCTGACACATGGACACAGGAACTGGGTACAGTGGTGCACACCTTACATCCTGATGCATGGACACAGAAACTGGGTACAGTGCACACCTTACATCCTGACGCATGGACACAGGAACTGGCTACAGTGGTGCACACCTTACATCCTGACTCATGGACACAGGAACTGGGTACAGTGGTGCACACCTTACATCCTGACACATGGACATAGGTACTGGGTACAGTGGTGTACACCTTACACCCTGACGCATGGACACAGGAACTGGGTACAGTGGTGCACACCTTACATCCTGACACATGGACACAGGAACTGGGTACAGTGGTGCACACCTTACACCCCTGACTCATGGACACAGGAACTGGGTACAGTGGTACACACCTTACATCCTGACGCATGGACACAGGAACTGGGTACAGTGGTGCACACCTTACATCCTGACGCATGGACACAGGAACTGGGTACAGTGGTGCACACCTTACATCCTGACGCATGGACACAGGAACTGGGTACAGTGGTGCACACCTTACATCTCTGACTCATGGACACAGGAACTGGGTACAGTGGTGCACACCTTACATCTCTGATCCAGGGCCTCTGTGGACACAACTACCGGGTAAAAGATGTATCCTCTGCATCCCTCACTTGGGCTTCTGTGGCATCCGGGTTGTAACCACAGGCTGCCTTGCACCCATCTGACCTTTGCTTCATCATGTTTGCTTCTGTGCAGCATAAACACTCTTGGTGTTTCTTTTCCCAACACAGGAAAGGTTTGAAGAATTTTCCAAACAGCAGACTGAAAGGGGTGAGTATTAATTGAGCGCTTGTGTGGAGAGAGAGCCAGTCAGTGTGCACTGTTTGTCTGAAGCAGTTCAGTGTGCAGTGTTTGTCTTAAGCCAGTTCAGTGTGCAGTGTTTATCTGAAGCAGTTAGTGTGCACTGTTTATCTGAAGCCAGTTCAGTGTGCAGTGTTTATCTGAAGCAGTTCAGTGTGCAGTGTTTGTCTGAAGCAGTCCAGTGTGCAGTGTTTGTCTGAAGCAGTCCAGTGTGCAGTGTTTATCTGAAGCAGTTCAGTGTGCAGTGTTTGTCTGAAGCAGTTCACTGTGCAGTGTTTATCTGAAGCAGTTCAGTGTGCAGTGTTTATCTGAAGCAGTTCAGTGTGCAGTGTTTGTCTGAAGCAGTTCAGTGTGCAGTGTTTGTCTGAAGCAGTTCAGTGTGCAGTGTTTATCTGAAGCAGTTCAGTGTGCAGTGTTTATCTGAAGCCTTTCTCCTATGTATTTTTAGAGTTGAGACACATTGGAACACAGATCTCAAGTGACTCTCATGGAAGCATAGATAAAAGTAAGTATTCTAACCGTGTGATTGGTTTTATGCATTGCTTATTATGGTTGGCTGGCATATGTGCCTCCTAACATAGCAAAACTCAGGCTTTGTAGATACTTGGTAGGAACAAATCTTTTTATTTGGATGCTGTTAATTAGACTTCATATATCCATGTTATCCACGTGCTTAAAGACAACCATTTTCTTAAAGTGTATGAATGAAAGTGTCTAAGGGAAAGGAAAAGTTAGCCATGCTTGTCTTCATATCTCAACCCTGAATCTCATGGCTCAGTGTCCTTATTATGGCTGCACTGCCTGCTAAGTGGATGAGGAGTCCGTGCCATGGAACTGTGACTGATCTCGCCCTTTGCTCTTCCCAGGGAAGGTGAAAGTTCTCTTGAAAGAGCTGTGGCTCTGTGTGAACACTGCTCACAAGCTGTCTGGGGAGAGTGGCAGGCGCATACCAGGTGAGAGATACACAGAGACTGTTCACATGTGAATGTGATAGTGTTTGCCCCAGGCTGCTCTGCAGCCTCCAGTGGACAGCAGACAGTGGTACTCCACACTGTGACGCAGTATGACTGATCTCAGCACATTCAGTCAACTTTTGGTGGCAGCTCAGAAGAGCAATGGGAGGTCGGGCCTTGTGGGTGGGAGACCAAGGAGTCTTCCTGTACTACAAAATAGCAATGTTACTTTTATTTTTACAAAGCATCAGTTGAACAGTGGGAAACTTCTCTGAGAACTCTTTCCCAGTCCTGTTAATTGTGGGGTTCACGGAAAATGTGTATTTCCCACCTGTCCAGGATCCAGTCCCAGACTCCACTTTCCTTTTCTGCTCAGCACTCTGTGCTGGGGACTGGTAACAGAATATATGTTACACTGTTACCCACTGAGGGTTGCAGCCATGGTAGAGCTCCTTTGCTTCCAATTTGCCCACTGAAGACTTTTTTTAATCCCATTCCTTCTGCATTTAGTTACTGGAATTCTTGCATAAGAAAGACTGCCCCTTCCACTCATGACTCTGATCTGTTTCACATCAGTGTAGCTCAACTGCTTCCCAGTGCACTGCAGCCCCATGCTCCTCTCTCTCCACTGCTTCCCAGTGCACTGCAACCCCATGCTCCTGTCTCTCCACTGCTTCCCAGTGCACTGCAGTCCCGTGTTCCTCTCTCTCCACTGCTTCCCAGTGCACTGCAGCCCCATGCTCCTCTCTCTCCACTGCTTCACAGTGCACTGCAGCCCCATGCTCCTCTCTCTCCACTGCTTCCCAGTGCACTGCAGCCCCATGCTCCTCTCCACTGCTTCCCAGTGCACTGCAGCCCCATGCTCCTCTCTCTCCACAGCTTCCCAGTACACTGCAGCCCCATGCTCCTGTCTCTCCACTGCTTCCCAGTGCACTGCAGTCCCGTGCTCCTCTCCACTGCTGCTTCCCAGTGCACTGCAGCCCCGTGCTCCTCTCTCTCCACTGCTTCCCAGTGCACTGCAGCCCCATGCTCCTCTCTCTCCACTGCTTCCCAGTGCACTGCAGCCCCATGCTCCTCTCTTTCCACTGCTTCCCAGTGCACTGCAGTCCCATGCTCCTCTCTCTCCACTGCTTCCCAGTGCACTGCAGCCCCATGCTCCTCTCTCTCCACTGCTGTTTCCCAGTGCACTTCAGTCCCGTGTTCCTCTCTCTCCACTGCTTCCCAGTGCACTGCAACCCCATGCTCCTGTCTCTCCACTGCTTCCCAGTGCACTGCAGTCCCGTGTTCCTCTCTCTCCACTGCTTCCCAGTGCACTGCAGCCCCATGCTCCTCTCTCTCCACTGCTTCCCAGTGCACTGCAGTCCCATGCTCCTCTCTCTCCACTGCTTCCCAGTGCACTGCAGCCCCGTGTTCCTGTCTCTCCACTGCTTCCCAGTGCACTGCAGCCCCGTGTTCCTCTCTCTCTACTGCTTCCCAGTGCACTGCAGCCCCGTGCTCCTCTCTCTCCACTGTTTCCCAGTGCACTGCAGCCCCGTGTTCCTCTCTCTCCACTGCGGCTTCCCAGTGCACTGCAGCCCCATGCTCCTCTCTCTCCACTGCTTCCCAGTGCACTGCAGCCCCATGCTCCTCTCTCTCCACTGCTTCCCAGTGCACTGCAGCCCCATGCTCCTCTCTCTCCACTGCTTCCCAGTGCACTGCAGCCCCATGCTCCTCTCCACTGCTGCTTCCCGGTGCACTGCAGCCCCATGCTCCTCTCCACTGCTGCTTCCCAGTGCACTGCAGTTCCGTGCTCCTGTCTCTGCTGCCGCTTCCCAGTGCACTGCAGCCCCATGCTCCTCTCTCCACTGCTCCCCAGTGTACTGCAGCCCCATGCTCCTCTCTCTGCCGCTGCTTCCCAGTGCACTGCAACCCCATGCTCCCCTGTAAAAGAGCGATCTGAAGCCAACCAGTGTCAAACCTACCCATAGGCATTGTGTACAGGTGCGTGAGACCCTTGTGGAAAGGAAAGCATCTTCCAGTATGTGATGAGGCAATAAGGCCTCTGTCCCTGCTGCCGTGTTTCCCACTGGGTTGTGGTGCCTCAGTGGACCACTGTCCATGAGCATCCCTGTCCAGTCTATACGATAATGTTAGAAGTTGACTGATGTCATTGTTAAAGCTGTCTGCCCATATCGGCTTATTTCTACTAGCAGTTTGGCCTGTTATCAGGATATAATTTGTAAGTTTTCCTGGCATTGAATATGTGATGCCTGCTTCTCCTACTCAGAAAAACCTGCCAAAGAAATCAGTGCATCCAGAGCTTCTGGGGAAGATGAATTGCTCCCAAGCCAAGGCAGTCCTGCCAGGACCTCCGATATGCATTCTTTCTTCACCAAGCTGTCTATGGAGGTGGAGGGTGACTTCACTTCCTCTGAAAGTGCAGAAGAAGAGCAGCCTGGTGGAAGAAGCCCTAGCGCTGAGCATGCCTTTTGTGAAGAAAGTCATCCCGAAGTCTCAGTGCAGAGGCCTGGTGATGGCAACAGGACCAATGTCTATGACCATAAACATTTTTTTGACGATGATCTTCAAGCTGCAATTGACTTCTTCAAGCTTCCCCCTCCTCTTCTGTCTCCAGTGCCCTCACCGCCTCCAGTGACATCACCACACCTGGGCTCTTTATCTTCCTCCCTGGCTCATGTGAGTTGGCTTTCTGAATTTTAATTTCATGTGGATGTTTGTCTTATGTCCAAGATATTTCAAAGATATTAGTGTATTTAGACAAAACTGTTCATTTTTGTAGCTAGTTTTTCTATGAAGTAGCATATGAAAATAAAAGGCTGTGCCAGGGCCTCTGCATCAGCATCTGTGGTAGGATTTTCTTCACTATGTGTGAAGGTTACATTTTATTTTATTTTATTATGCTTTTTATATAGAAAGTTTATTTGTATTGCTAGTGCCTAGGACATGATAGACGTGGAGAGAATGAAGCATATTCGTGCAGACATGGGCTGTGTCCAGAAACAGAAAATTCTCCATGTCTGCATTCCTCCCCCGTGGCCTAGGAGAAGTCGCCTTTCGGTCTGTCTTTAAGAGTTTACATACTGTTTGCTCCCCTAAGGAGTCTTGGCATGCAGTTGTATTCTAGACACCTAGCCCAGAACTGTGGGCTCAAAGGTAGTGGAAGACGCAGTGTTGGGCTGTCTTGTGAATCAGGAATAGGCGTGGAGCACACAGCTCGTCTGGTGAGCAGATGTCTGCAGGGCTGCAGGGCACCTTCTTCCTTGGAGGACAGAGCTCTGCAGAGGAGAGGCTGGCAGGGAGGCTGTGCGAGTCTTTCTGGATGCCAGAAGCCCCTAAAGAAAACTTTGAGGAGTGATTGGGTTTCGGGAGAGGCTGCTATACAGTGCTGTGTGACACAAGGTGAATGTGGCTTTGGAAAACTTGAGCCAGGCTGTCTCTGGAAGGATCTTGCAAACTTCCTAAGAAACTCATGCACTTTTAGGGGGACAGGAGACTCTTGACTCTAAAGGCAAGGACTGTGACAGGGTTTCTGTTCAGTTCCTGTTTAGTTACAGTCTGAATAGAAGCAGATTGACAGTTCAGAAGCAGGAGGAATGTGGGTCAGGACTAGTTCTTACTCTCTGTATAGAGGTCGTGGCACTGGGGCCATTTGTTAAAGGCTTGAGGAGTGTGGTCTCCGGGGGAGGTGCAGTGGCAGCAGTCACGAAACAGCTGATCTGAACTGTCTCAGCTGGGGAATTGTACAGGTGCCCATTGCTTTACCTGCTGATTCTCACCTGTGCACTCTCTCATCTGAGATCAAGCACATGGTGCCGCAGTGGAGATGGGCAGGACACAGACACTTAGCGCCTGTGGCTGTGTGCAGCAGAGCCGTGTGCCTGTGGAGACGTTCAGTAAGCATATAGAAAAGGTAGGGGTCCAGTCAGAGCCCTGGATTTGCTCCCAGCCAATAAGTGAGAGTAGAGGCCGGGGAGAAAGACAGGTGGTGTGACTGTGGGGACAGCCGGGGAGAGGCCTTGACGATGGGGTTCTACACTAGGGAGTTACGTTCCGGCACTTGAGTTCACCCTTCCCTTCTGCATGGGAAGTGCAGTTTGATGACGTAAGAGAGCTCCTAGTTGGGATGGAGGAAACTTTCTGGAGCAGAGGTGATTTTACTGACTAGAGAACATGGTGGAGAGGGAGACAGCTAAGTAAGGAGAGGAGATGGCTCAGCAGCTTTCCTGAGTGTGAGTGCAGAGAGGAAGCAAAGGGTGGTGGAGCTGGAGGCCAGTGGGCCTCAGTAGAGAGCCTCCCCTTTAACAGAGTGCAGAGCTAGGAGGACAAACCCCGCCCGGCCTGGTTAGGAGCCTGGGTCATGGGAAAGGACTATGAGCGGGAACCAGCTTCCTCAAGGACCAGGGAGTGCAAGCACCACATCAGAGCCTGGCCCAGCCTTCAAAAGTATGGCTTTAGACTTTCTTCACGCACCCACTCTTGCAAACGTGTTTCGTTGTTCTGACGGTCAGCTCTGCTGAGCATCCGTATGACTGTGTGTTTTCTGTCACTTGAAGGAATCCTTCTTAGGAGAGTTCACAGATTCCAGCGACACTGACTCCACCCCACTCAGAACCTCTGCGGAGGCAGCTTCAGAGGATTACACAGCGGAGTCTCGGAGTTACCTTGACTTGCTTGAAAAACTGAAAAGGAGTGACGCATGCCTGGAAAAGCCCAGGCCCTTGGAGGCTGCCCAGGCTGCAAACAGAGTGGCCCCTGTTGGATGTGACAGCAGAAGAGGAGCACTGGAAGAGCCCGCCACATCTTCTCTAGCATGGGGAAGGCACTGGATAGCATCGCCTGTATTTGGGAGGCATAGGGGAGACATCGTAGAAGAGGCAGAAGAACAGGCAGAGGCCCAGGACATGGGTAAATCTGTGCGAGTCGGGAAAGGGCTGCTTACGCAGAACAGGAGACCGTGGGTAGAGAGGGCGTCCAGAAGCCCAGCACGGAAGGACACCAGAGCTGGAGAGTCAGAGGTATGCTATTCTTCCCTGGGCAAGAGGACGTTCAGGGAACTCATAGGATCTGAAGGAAAAACGCTGCCATCAAAAGCATGCTCACCGCAGTCAGAATTTACTAAATGGACACTCCCTGGTGAATTTGCTTCCAGGTCACACTGTGCAATGGATTCTGGCCATTTTCAGAGAAAGGAAAAAGATGTGCAGGAGTCTACTTTGGAGTCAGGCCTTCGCGCAGCCGCAGCAGGGCGTGACCGTTCAGACAGTCTTCCTTCCTCCTCCTTGTCTACCTCTGTGCCAGGGTCTGTCTGCAGTAACCTCAAGGCCTCACAGCTAGGCTATGTCAGTGCACGGACTCCAGCAGAGGTAACCTGCACAGACCTGCCTCATGTAGAACAGAAGTCATCAACTAGACCTGTAAACACATTTCTTCTGTGGTCTGAGCCAGCAGCACATTTTCCAAAAGCAAATGACCCAGAGAACCGCCTGCCTGCTCTGAGTCCCAAATCAAAACTAGGAGCATCTACGTTTAGTAACTGGAAGAGCAGGGGCCCGGAGCCTGGAAACCTGTTTACAAGCACAGCGAATACACACCCACTTCCCCAGTCAGTATTTCAGAAGCCAGTGAGAAGTGGGCAGTGTGGAGACCGAGGCCCAGGCATTGCGCTCACCCTGCCCAAGTCAGACTGGACTTCCTTAGCACGCCCTCAGGCTGGCTTCACCAGGAGGAGCCCTGGTTCTGCCGACAGCACCTCATGGCACCGGAGTGCTGTCCTGAGGACAGGTGGGGAAGGCAGTCCCAGGGCCAACACAGAACATCCGCAGAAGAGCAGGCTTCAGCTGGAGAAGGCGGAGCCAGCCTTACAGAACAGCAGACTGACAGCGGCACTGAGACCTCCTGAAGAAAGTGCTGTCCCTCAGGGAGGCAGGGCAGCCGCTGCTCTGCTGCCAAACCAAGTGTCAGTCATAACAAAACAGGCAAGACCCGAGGGGGTGCGGAGTAGCAGCCTAGAGCACTGGCAGCTACCTGGGAGCACACCGAGTCCCTCTGTAGACAGTAGTGAGGACACGGATCCTATGTCATCGGTATCGGAGTGTGCTGGAGACGGGGACCCCACAGCACAGGGCACTGGCAGGATAGCCGATGAGGAAAGCCCAGCTCCAGAGGTTTCTGTGTCTTGGCGAAAGTCAAGTTGTGATTCTCCAAGTGGTTCTGTGTCATCAGAGAACTTTGGTTCTACAGATAAGTTACCTTCTGCAGACAACCTCATCCAGAGCCAGAGCGTCGTGAGTGACCTACTGCAGAAGCCCAGGAGCTCTCCCCATACCACCCCGTCAGGTGCCAGTAGGCTGGAGGCTGGAAAGCTACTTCCAGCTGAGGTAACGTCCAGAAACTGTCCCGCTAGACAAATGCCCTGTGGAGCTCATCACCAGGCCAGCACTGAAGCCCCTGCAGTTGCAAGAGATTCTCGTAGTACTCCACAAAATGTCAGTACACCTCCCATAGTGCCAAGCAGAGCGATTCTCAGAGCCCGTGTCCCCACTGACCCTGTCTGTCCTTCAGTTCTTGGCAGCGCAGATGAGGAGACGCAGAGTGCCTCCCAAAGTAGTCTTTCTGGAACTTCCTACTGCTACACAGGCATCCGAGAGCAGAGACAGTCCACGGAGGCAGAGGATGAGTCCTTCAGCTGCAGCGACGGAGAGGATGAGGCCGAAGCTGTCATGGGGCCCAGGCAGCAGGATGCAGCAGGAGACTCGCAGAGACCTTTGGGAGACCCAGAAGCTGGGGTGAATGAGGCTGGACACGCCCCAGATGTAGGTGATCTGACCTCAGCTCTGCAGGAATGTAACTTAAGCACCTTTCTTTACATGGACAAGCTTTCTACATCAGAGGTGGTTATGTTTCTTGAAAGTTGTCAGTTAAGGGATTATAGTTCAAGGGCCTCTACTTCAGAATGTTCTAGCAGAGGAACTCCAGATAAAGAAATGAATAAAGAGTTCAAGCAAAATGAAATCTTCAGCAAGAGCCATGGGGAAAGGTTCCATGAAGAAGAAATACTCAGAGCCTCAGAAGTGTGGGTGGAGTCAGAGGGAGAAGCCTCTTGTGTCGAGAACCCAAGCCAGCATGCCCAGTGTCCTCCACAAGTGCCGTCTGACATTCCCCTCGAGTCTGGGGGCGGAGGGAAGGATGCCGAGCATGTGCTACCCTCGAGTGTGCATCACAGCCAGACTGCTGAAGAGCTAACAGAGAACACTCCGCCCGAGGAAGCGTCCAGCTCCATGTCCCACCCTGCAGAGCTCCCTGGACCAGCAGCTGTGGATGCGGATGCGGGTGGCAGCTCCCCATTGAGTGGCAGGTCTGACCCTGAGAATGAGACCAACTACGAGGACTGCCCCAGCAGTGGGGAGGAGGGCCTGGCAGAACCTGAGGAGCTTTTGGCCCTGAGCTCTGACTCTCCAGCTCCACCAAGGGGAGAGCAGAGCCCTGCCTGTGTGACAGAGACGGCGTTTCGCTATCAGATCTCCGCGGTGACCTCCGAAGTTATAAGTGTACTTATAAATAAGAATCAAGACCTCGTGATCGAAAAGGGGGACAACTGGACTATCATCAGTGGCGTGGCCATCTCCCCTGATATGGAGCAGGTCGTCCTTTGTGACACTCTGGAAGCGTTTGCTTCTGAGGACCTGGGAGGCCTAGACCATGGTTCTGTGGAGAAGTCCCCTGAAGCCAGTCCTGCTGGCCCTCTACCTCAAGAGCCTCCATGTGCTGGTGGGCTCCCTGGTGCCCAGGAGGAGGTTTCCAGTGGTGGACAGAGTGCCAACTTTGATAAGAGTCGTCTTCGGAACAGGCCCGTGAAGCCCAGCATCTGGATTCGCTCTCAGATATATGACCAAACGCTAGAGACCGAGAAGGTGGCCTCTGATCACACCTACTATAACTGGAAGTTAGAACCACTTGGGAAGAGCAAGACTCGGTCAAAGATTTCCAACAAAGATCAGTCAAGCAAACTAGCAAAGACTCCAGGACTGAACAACAGAGCGGAAATGCATCCGAGTGAAGGCCCTCAGCCAGAATCAGGAGAAAGAACAAAAACAGAAACAGCAAGAGGCCAAGCTCAGTCCACCATGGCAGGTGCAGATGTGTCCACTCCTACCCACGGTTCCCCTGATGCTCTGAGCAGGATCCGGCAAGAAGTGGGGCCTCCACTGCCTCCCCTGCTCCCCCCACTGATAGCCACACCTCCAAGGACATCACGGCCACTGTCTCCTCTGGTATCAAGTTCTAGTCCGTCCTCACTGACCTCACCTGCTGGCCGCATTTCCCCCTTGTGTGAGATTTCAGGACCTCCCGTGTTGTCCCCATGGCCTGAAGAACTCCAGCAGGCCTCCCCCCTGGATCCTTCTCCATCCCCGTCTACCGCAGCAGCCAGCGGGAGGATAGTGTCCTCTCCTCTGCAATTCTGTGCTGCCACCCCAAAACACGCCCTTCCTGTGCCCGGCCGACTCCCGTCCTGTGCGCCTGGCCATGCTGCCGTGAGTGGGCCGCAGGAAAATTCCGTAAAAATCCTTGACACAATGTACCCAGAGTTGTCTGCCAGGGCCCGGACCCTCAGCCTCCTCAAAGGGAACATGCAGCTGTCCCGAGGCTCCTCTGTGGACGGAAAGGTGTTGCCGGGGCGTGTCAGCGCCCTCATAGGCCTCAAAGCCATCACCTCAACATCAACTGCTTTTGTCCTGACGGGGGGCAGCTCTGGTGGTGACAGTAGCCAAGGTGAGTCCCAGCACGTCCAGCAGGATGCCCGCGGGAAAAGGACCCTGGCAGCGTCCATACTGAGGAGCCCTAAGAGACTGCGCCTGGACAGTGAGTCCCCAGAGGCGGACCCCAGCCAGGCCACCGCAGAAGGCGTCCCCGAGGACCCCCCATCAGGAATCTCACCAGCCCACGTTGTCCCAGCTGAGGAAGAGCAAACTGCTGCCCTGGTCTGCAGTCCTGCATCAGTGCTGCTTGCTAGACCGCGGGACATGGCGGAGTCCTATAGCATAGCCATTGCTCGGGCTCTGAGGAAGATTGCCGAGTCCCCCTTTGACCTGCTGCCTGTCATCCGTAGTCACGTGTATGTGGGCAATATCTCCAAAAAGCCTGTCATGAGAGACCAAGAGAAGGAAGTTGTTTATGAATTTAGCACGACAAACAAGGTATGCGGAGCCTTTCTCAGTGAGGGTGTATGAAGCATGAGGGTCTGGCAGGGATGGGCTGGTGCAGGCGGCACTGAAGATGACCCCTCAGCATTAAAGTTTGTCTATTTCTAGCCCACATCTATAGATTAGAAATACAGTGGAGGCTTGACACATAAACCTGCGGAGAAAAACAGTAGAATAAGCAAAAATGGAGATAGAATTAGCCTTAGGTAATGTACATACACACATACTTACACACATGGGTTCTTAGCATAAACCAGTAAACCATAATTTATTTGAGTGGCAACCATGTCATCATAGGCAAGTAGGTGCATTTATAGACTTGATGTGGTATCTGTAGCTTGGCTCCGGCTATACCCATGGCTGCCATGCTAGACATCGTGTTAGCAGTTACTGTGTCTGATAGATACCTAGTTAGGATTGGTTCTTGCATCGCTAACCTAATTCTTCTATCTTTTCCCCAATCTAGCATTTAGGAGAGTACTTACTTCGCTCTATTCTCTCAGAGCTAAAGGTTCAGAAGACATCTCTGGACCATAGCTACATCCATGCACTGTGCAGAGTATATGTGGGCATCTGTCGGCAGCTGGGAGACTTGGAAAGAGCTCGCTTGTTCTGCTACAGCCTTCTGAAAGAAGGTGTGTTCAGGTTGCAGCGCTCGTGTTGAAGGGCTTCTGTCACGTTTTCACCTCTTTGAAAAGGATATTTTTCATCTCCGTGAGTCTGGGGCCAGGCTGATGTAGAAATACTGTCTAAGAAAAAAAATAGTTGTGCTGTATTAGAGGGTTTAAGTGACGAATTATCCCCAACCGTAACCGTACTAGTGTCCGACTGGCTGAATTTACTCACGCTTACTTACATTGGCATGTGTACTTTCATCTGTATGTAGATTGTCTCTTGTCCACTCTATGTTTACTTTATTTTTGCACTGCAAAATAATGGGAATCCTTGTATAGTGACTGTCCATCCGTATTGCTGTGCCCTGGCTAAATGACAGTAGCTGTAAGATGGATTTGTAGCCTCGTGGAAAGATGTACCTTAGTAATGATGAGGAGGTGGAGGAGCAGGGCTGGCCTCACTTCCTCAGCCTCAACTGTGGCAGCAAACCATCAGTCCTCACACGGCATAGCCTCGTGCCAGCAAGACAGTGTGAGTGTGCCCACAGGGTCTGTCCTCACACGGCATAGCCTCGTGCCAGCAAGACAGTGTGAGTGTGCCCACAGGGTCTGTCCTCACACGGCATAGCCTCGTGCCAGCAAGACAGTGTGAGTGTGCCCACAGGGTCTGTCCTCACACGGCATAGCCTCATGCCAGCAAGACAGTGTGAGTGTGCCCACAGGGTCTGTCCTCACACGGCATAGCCTCATGCCAGCAAGACAGTGTGAGTGTGCCCACAGGGTCTGTCCTCACACGGCATAGCCTCGTGCCAGCAAGACAGTGTGAGTGTGCCCACAGGGTCTGCTCACTGATTTGTTTCCTAACCCACTCTGGGATGCGTGCTGTGTGGCCATGGGAGGGCTGCAGACCATGGTAACGTGGAACACAAAGGCAAGTAGCAGAGAGTAGAGGAGTCTGCTCTAGCCAGTGTAAATTTCTTGTTCTCACCAGACACAGGGTCACTCAGACCGGATGTAGGACATCCTGTATGCTGTGAATATGTGTTTCTCTCATTGGGTGATGAATAAAACAACTTTTTTTCCTTTTCCTTCTCCATATTTCAAACTCCTTTTCAAACCCTCCCCAAAACCAATCCCAAGAAGTTACAGGCATTTATCTCTCTTTTCTATTCTTATCCCATCTTTGCTGAATCTGTCTTAATTGCTTAATTAAGTTTGCCTTTTGTTCTTCATTTACTAAGCACCAGATTAAACGTGGAAACCTTTCTCCCTTGAATGTTAACCCATCTTCCCCCATTAGCATCATATGCTCCTGGGTATGGCAGTGGCTCATCAGTAGACTCTGGAAATTTAACATACTGTCTTCCCTTCCAGAGGAAACCAGACTGTGTTCCCTAGAACATAAGCAGGTAATGCCAAAAGTGTGAGGGCTCCAATGCAGGAAGCGCACACATACACAAACACACACACCTCTGCGGGCACGCTTCCTTGAAGCTCGTGCCACAGCCTACGTGAGAGACCACGCAGACGTCACAGGAGGTGGCATGACAGTCTAGGTGGACAAATTCTATCCCACCCAGAAAAATGCACTGCTTATAGCCATTAACTATTTGTTGAGCAAGGATTGTACTTGGAAGGTGGATTTCATAGTCCAGGACAGGACTCAGGAAAATTTCTCTGTCTAGTGAAGAATGTGGGTCAGGCCTAGGAGGGGCATCAGAGTAACAGGCTGCACAGCAGCACATCAAAGCAGTGCATTGTGGTTGTGCTCTGGCCCACTCACCCTTTGCTCCTGGGAACACTGACAAAGGGGAGGAAAGCTTTAATCAGCTATGTCTTCATGACAAACAGGACGGAACTCCTCATGTTAGCTGCATTGGAAAACTGGTTTTGTTTGTAAAATTAAGACACTCAATTCATTACGTACTGAGAAGTTCCATTTGTAGGTACTTATCCAACAGAAATGGAGACATCCTTACCCAGACTTGAGAACACGGATATTTATGATTTTAATTCATAATATCCTGTAGTTGGAAACAAATGTCTGCCAGTGGCTGAATGGACAGGACAGCACGCTGTTGTCTGTTGAACAGCTGAATACTGCCTAGCTGTGCATCAGCACCATGGACAGATCTCAGAAGTTAGGTGGCCTGTGTCAGAGAGAAAATACATGGCACACTGAAGCAGTAATACCAACTTGATTTGTAGCGATAGCAAACGGATTGGGGTGTTCCATCTGGAAAGGAGGTACTCTTTAAAGTTTTATGTTACTGTTTGTCAAGTTTATTTAAGAAGAGAAAAGCCGGGAGAGTAAGAATTTGCAGCAATAAGTACAAATGTTAAACAATTGTTCCACTTTAGAGACTGTTGTATGTTAAACCTGTACAAAACTATCAAATGTAATGTGGAAAGTGGATTGGCTGGGAGGAAGGGTGCACTGACGGAGAGAAGGTAAAGCATCTTGCTTTCACATTGCTTCAGGCTCAGAATTTTCCTATTTGATACACCATATTTCGAGAGAATTCATTTCCACACAGTTGTTGATCGTTTGTTTAGGCTTAAAGTCTAGCTAACAGTATGCCAAGCCAGACATGACCACTCACTCTTATAATCCCAGCACTTAGGGGGTTGAGGTGAGAGGTTTGCCACCAGTTTGAGGCCGGTCTGAACTACAGAATGAGGCCTGTCTCTCAAAACTCAAAGAAGTACCCAAGACGGGGAGGGAGGAAGAGCGAATTCTGAGAGAGCCCCACTGACCATCCACTCACAAGCCTGTCTGCTCCGGGTGAGAGGCACCTGTGAAGTAAAATATGTGCCTAGTTTTTAAGTCAGTTTCTTAGGTGAGACATAAAGTCTCTCTTTTTATCCCTCTCTTTCTTACAGACTTTCCAGAATCTGAGAAGTTGACGCTATTCATTGCCAACATGTGGCGTGAAGTGTTTCTCTCCCAGTCAGCCGTTAGTCAAGCCATGCAGCTGGTTGCCAGGCAGCGTGCCAGAGGGGAGGTTCTGAACTGCTTGAGAGCATTTCTCAGCTGGGAAAAGGTACACTCGGTTTTTATTTCTTTTCTGCAGCACCTCCATGTTCACTCCATGGAGATGACACAGTCCACAAAGGGCTTCTGTGTACAGAGATGATGACTTGCTATACAGCAGTACTTGGTTTTAAGGTTTAAAGTTAACCCGTTTTTAAAGCTTTTAGCTTTGTTATTCCTGTTCCATTCAGAAATCAGGTAACAATTTTAAAAGTAGGCGTGACTGTACTTTGACCACTGACGAGTGTCGTGTTAAGGCACATACAACAGATTACATCTCCTAAGCGAGAGGTCTTTGTAAACTTGACTCATTTAGTTAGCAGCATTTTAAGTAATCATAAATGATACGTTCCTCGAAAACTACAGCTCTAGCAAGTAGACTCTTGTTAAGCCCTTAACTTGGGATTGTTAGAAGTCAAGTTGAGAATATGGAATATGAGCTTCATTGAATGTTTGTTCCCATGATAAAGGCTGTCTCTCAGACATTGTAACTCATCGTGTTGGTGCCAGGTACCTTAGCTCTAACCACAACCTATACTGGGAACCCCAGCGTCTTGCATAGTTAGTACTGCTGCAGACTCGTAGATAGGTCAATGTGGCGAGAAGTATTAGAATGTGGTTCTGCATCTTCTCAGCTTGTAAAGTCACCAGCTTCTCCAAGAAGATGTATGCTCTTGTGGAAACCTGAGAAGTGCCGGTGGCTCACAGATTTCCAAGCTCCGGCTCTCCTCTGTGTTGGTCTGAGCCCACATTTGGCCCAGGATCTGCTTTCGTGCTGGTGGGATCCTGAGCAGTGCAGCCGTGTTGGGAGTTGCTTGGTGTGCACAGTCCCCTGCAGTCCCACCCTGGGCCCCTCAGGGAAAGGAAGCTTTTTGCCACAAAGTCATATTAATGTTCTTAGAAACAAAACTGGGTACTGTCTGATATGCCTTTGTCTCTGGAGAGGAGAGCTGCCCTAAAGTGGTGTCTCCGTGTGATTGTTACTCAACAGGGCAGGAGGTGCTTAAGCGGCTCACATGGGTGAGAATGGAACAGCTGAAGCCCAGAAGTGAAGGGGGCTGGCGCCATCATCTAGTGGTCTGTGGGAGGGCAGACTGGTCAGCGTTTGTAGAGGCGCAGAGTTTATACAATTTTAAGTGTTAGTCCGCGTTTTATGACCTCAATTCCCTGGTTGTACTGACTGCAGTCTGTGCTTCTGTCTGAATCACAGCTCAGCTCTTCTCTGATTGGTGCAGATCGTGGCTCCAGGAGCTTTTACTGTGACAACTAGTTTCTAGCTCTCACTCTTTGGGTAGATGGCGGCCTATCAGATTGCTGTTAAAATCTCAGGTTGCTAGCATCCCAAGATGTTCTTTTTAATATGTTTGTTTTTGTTTGCTAGAATGCTCCCATAGATGTTGGAATCGTGGTTTCTAAGCTGCTTTTGACCATACAGCTATGCCCCAAAACAGAGTTTCAGTCAAGTGAAGAGTTTGGTGAGGACCTCAGTGCAAACATTTGGGAATACATATTTGCCATTGATCTCCTCTGCTGCCACCAGAGGTGGATTTGGACGCATGATAACATCATAAGGTGAGCAGCTTTGCTGGTTTAACATAGAGCTGGGGAAAGGGAGGGGGATCTTTCTTACACAAGTCACTTGAAATACCAACCACTTATTTCCATAGGAGTTAACAGATATGCTCCTAGAATATCTGAGTCACCCAAATCCCCCTGCTTTGTTTCTCTGTATGCTACTAACTACTTTCACTATTCCCAGTAATGTCATGTCGCCCCAAGGGAAGTGACTCAGACTTGAGGGCCTGCGCTCAGTCACCTCTCCAGAATGACATCGGCACAGGCACCTCAGCGAATACAAGCTGGGGCAGTGTGCACTCGTTACCTTCATGCCCCCATAGGCCAGAAAACCCAGAGGAGCAACAGTGTGCCAATGACAAGCTAGCTGCTCTGCAATAGGACAGGGTGTCTGCTGTCCCAGACGGCTTTCTCTGCTCGTCTGTGCATCTAACCATGCTCTCTCTATCCATGGAGAGAGGAGAAAATTGTCCCCCATATAAAAAAGTTGTTTTTGAATTCTGGCCAAGAAAGCCTGCTTTCAGAGAGAATATGACACTAAACTGCTCACCACACAGTGTGTGGCTTGTGTCTTTGAAGTACTTAGTTTCTGTGAGGGTCACCTCTGCACGGAGTTGTCTGTGCGGGAGAGGTGTGTTTTCACTCTCCCGAGCCCAGGAAAGACAGACATCAGTCCCACGGTGAGAACTGCCCCGAGGTCTGTTTTTCGAGTGGTAACTGTGTCAAGGGTCCTGTCTGTGAGGTCCTTGTACACAGACATAGAGGAGCATGTCACAGTCGGCCCCACATAAGGAATGGCAGAGCTCTGCCTGGTGCCTGTCTGAGGATGCATGATGTGCTCAGGGATGCAGGGCCATTCTTTCTGAGTATCAGAGGAGGGACCAGAGCGGGCACCTGTCGAGTGCTCTGTCCTTGTCCTCTCAGTGACTCCAGACCTCATTCTTCCCTCCCATCCCTGTTCTCTCGCCATGCCATTTACATCTGTAATCAGAAAGGGGTTGGGGGCTGGAAAGAAAAGCAGAATTACAGGAGCTGTACTGTGGGACTGTGCGTACTGTTTGCGCAGTGACGGGCATGTATCTGTCATGTTGTTCTCTAGTAAGGAGCTGTGGCCTGTAATGGACAAGTGGATCAAGTACCGGAAAGGACATTCGAACATTGCGTACACCCCTGACGTTATTGTGGCGTCTGTGCTCAGGCTGATCGGTAAGTCGCTGTCTGCCTGCCTTGCCGCCCTAGTTCTGGTTAGGCCCTTGGTGGGGACTGAGCATGCTGACATACTGGCTCTGCAGCGCCTCTCCTGCAAGGTTGCGCTTCGTTGTGCTCCTGACTCTTTCTCTCGCTACCCTGAGTCCTTCAGCCATTTGTGTCAGAGACTTAGCTGCTCCATGGTAGTGTGCTTGATTTCTGATTCTAGAGGTCATGGCGACACACACACTGAGTTGCTACCAAGTACACAGTGGTCTTCAGTGTCTAAAATAACATCATAGGTCAGCAAGATAACACAGTAGGCAAAGGCACAGGTGCTGAACCTGAGGGCTTCCATTCAGTTTGGGGGGCCACAACTTGCATACCTCCTTATCAGCCCTCCCAGTTATAGAGTCTAAGTAGATCACTTCAGGTTGTTCTAGAAATCAAAGTCGCTGTTTGATTGAACTGAGACCCAGACTCTCCTCATTGTAAACTCTGGAGAAGGCCTCTGGATTCCTCACGGAAACCCCAAGATTTCACTTTCACTTACTTTGTTCCTCTTTGCCTCCTGTGGCAGCCTCCACTCCTCCAGATCATCAGAAGTACTCTCTGTTCTTTAACAGCCTTCATATTTTGTTTGACCTGTAGATGCTCCCTTCCTCCTGAGGGGCACAAACCAAAGTTATCCTAGTTTGTTCAAAGAGCCCTTTGGCTAATTAAACGCCAAAGGCAACACTGTTGAATAATGTCACTCTTCGGGAATGTGCCGCCTGAACAAGTACACAGTGGGCAGTGCCGTGGCCTGCTGACTGTCCCGTACCCGCACGCATTCCTCCTCATGAGCCTCACACTAGTCAGTGGTGCTGTGCTTGGCACGTGTGTAAAACATCCGAGACAGAAGCTTGCCTGGGTGCGAATAAGTAAAAATGTGTGTGGTATTATGTTACCTAATATGAGAACGTGAGAACCAGCAACAGCAAAAGGCTGGATATTCACGAGAGTCAAATCAATGCCTGGACAGGCAGGGGCCTGGTGATCCCATGTACTCTATGGGGCACAGTCTCAGACCCTTGGTTAGTGACTTTCTATCCCAGAGCAGGGGGAGAAGGGAGTAAGACGGCCCGTGCTGGCAAATGCCAGCCTTCCCTGTTACCCTGGTAAAGTTCTCTGTCTCACATTTTTTGTGGTGACCACTATTTAAATCCATTTGTGCCTTGCTACCTGTCTTAATTAGCAAAAGCAACTTGGAGAGGAAAGGGTTTATTTTGCTTACGATTCCACATTATAATTTATCGTTAAAGGAAGTCAGGACAAAAACCTGGAGGTAGGAGCTAATGCAGAGGCCATGGAGGAGTGCTGTTTACTAGCTTGCTTAGCCCGCTTTCTTAGAGAACCCAGGACCACCAGTGGGAGCCTCCCACATCAATCATTAACTAAGAAGGTGCCCTACAGTCTTGCCTACAGACTGGTCTCATGGAGGCATTTTCTCAACTGCATTCTCACTTCTCGATGACTTTATCTTACATCAAGGTGACATAAAAGTAGTTAGCATACTACCTAAGAATGCATTAGGTGTTTTGTGCTTCTGCATGGTAAGAGGTGGTGAGCCCTTCTCAGAATGTCTCCTGGAGGGCAGGGTGGGTCACGCTGTGAGCTCTGTGGCCTCAGCTGTCTCACTGAATGTTGTCTCCTGCTACAGTTAAACTACAACATGAACTTACAGTTTCTAGGAATATTGACTAGCATTTACTGAAGCCTACATTTATTGTATTTTGTTTCTTCAGGTCGATTAGGCCAGTTGGGTTTGAAGGAAGGATTTCCAACTGCTGTGAAGAATATCAGCTCAGTTATTGGTATGTTCATACAACACGCTCAGGATGAAGGTAAGAATGTGGATTTCATGTCCTTCAAACTGCTCTCCCTGCCTGTTCTGAGGACATGAGCCAATGCCCCTCTAACTTGACGATCATGTGGTTTTGACATTCATGGTCCCAAAGGGAGCCATGGTCTATGCTTTCCCTGAGTCTTGAGATCAGTTTAGACACATGGGTTTCTCTGGTGTTTGCCTTTGACAGAGAATGAGCATTGCCTTATTTGAAAAATAAGACTTTCTGGGCACTGACAAAATTCTATAGCTGTAAAATTCCTTGCCAGGAAACTTAGTACATGAAATTATTAAAGTGCTCTGCTGGATTGCCTTTGCTGTGTATAGAGGGCATACAGGATCTCTAATGAATGTCATGGTTAGGCCTGAGGATGTGCGTTGGATGAGGGACACTCAGCCTAAACTATGCTTTGCCTTCTTTATCCCTGCCTTGTTCACAGAAGGTAGAATACAGAGGTACATGCTTAATAATGAACTTTAGCTCCTAAATTTAAATTTCAATGAATTACATTAACTAAATTATGAATTAATAAATTATATTTAAAAAATTAAACTTTTGCCAAGATAGGGGCAATGGCTCTAAGACTAAACTCACACTGACACACTAGCCTAGAGTCACACTGACCTGGGGTCACAGTGGTCTTGGAGTCACACTGATCTGGGTTCACACAGGCCTTAGAGTCACTTCAGTCATGGAATCTCACTCACCTGAGGTCACACTGGCCTGGGGTCAGATTGGCATAAGAATCACACTGGCCTAGAGTCACACTGGCTCTCATCCGCTGTCAGTGTGGCACAAGGACAGGCTTTTCTTTGGTCTTTTGTATCATGATTTTCATGTCTGATCCACTTAGAGACCGCCCTGGAGGATGGTTTGAGTTTTGTTGGCTGTTTCAGGATCCATGTGTTTTTACAGCTTCATGGGACCAGAGGAGCTCCACCCTCCTTATGACAGCCATTGCTCAGATTACGGGGAGCTCTGACTTTTAGTTTTCCTTTGTAGACATATCTTGAATGAACTTTTTTATTGGGAGACATTTTTCTTTGGAATTTAATTTTCATTGCTGGCAGAAAACAATCCATTCTGAGTGGAGACTCTGAAGAGCAGATGCTTCCTGTCGCTGTGTCATGACGGATCTGAACTTTCTTTTCAGATATCCCGTGGGGTGTACAGCTGGCAGCTGTTTATGCTCTTTGTGACTTGAGTCCTAGCAACCCAGCAGAGATATCCAAGATCCTGGAAGCTTGGCGGACACAGACGTCCAACACTATTCCGTCTGCAATCGTCAGCTGCCTGGAGGAGGTCGGCTCCCTGAGTGCTGAGGGCTCAGCTGACTCAGCAGGAAGCTCTGCACCCTGAGTGAGGGAGGCTCGGCTCCCTGAGGAGGAGGGGTCCCCCTAAGGTCTTGGTCGTTGTGCAGAGGAGTGCCTTGACACCTGTTGTAAGGGTTAACCTGCCTTCAGCTAAGAGTCCAGCAGAGAAGGCGGAAAGCAGGCGGATGGCAGTGCAAGGCTCCCGTTTGGACTGTGGGAATGGCCACTCGGAGGCGGCAGAGCCCTGTGGTCTGTGCATAGATAGACAGTGCTATCTGTGATGTGTCTTACATTGGATGGTATTCCACTTTCGGAATTTTTATACTTGTACATAGAAATGGGTTTAATAACTCACTGTGATTATAATTTGTCTTATTCATCATTTCTTAAAATTCTTGTATGTGTTTTTATAATAAAAAATAAAAGCCAGCCATATGCACTGTTGTTCTGGTTAGTTATGTGTGATGCTTGGTGTCCCATCCTAGTGGGGATGAAGGTATCTCCCCGACTGTGGAGTGGAATGGTTCTCTGTAGGCTTTGCTGGTCACTTATGGTTCATGCCTGTAAAATCACAACTGGCAAGGATTCTGGTGACTCTCACCCGCTTATTGAGTAGCTCTCACAACCATGACTGAGTGGGTTGCAAGTGAGACCAAGGGGTCAGGCTTTGTATGTTTGGGGTATCCAGTGGTTGAGCACCTCTGGAAGTTTCCGTGGACAGCGGCATTTTCCACCAGCACCAGCTCCAATCTGGCTACCATATTGTTCTTCCCCATGGCACATCTGCAGGGCAGAAGCCACCCTAGTGCTGGACGGCGGCTCTCTCGAGGTGAGGCAGCTTCAGGGCCTGTTGATTCCTGGTGCCCATCCGGATACAGACGGAGTGAAGCTGAAGCTGGGTGGAGCCCCGGGCTGGGCATGCCTCTGTGGTCAGGTTGGGTGCACTGTGTCCTTGGAGCTGTTGTGCTGGCTCAGAGATGGCTCATTTTGTTGTTTGTATAAAAACAAAGCAATGTGGCTGTGCAGTTTATCTAATGCAGTTGTGGAAGAGAAATGTTTTTACGTTTTGGCCACCAGGGGGCACTGCAGAGGCGCTGCAGACCAGCCCAAGGTCACAGGCAAGCTACTCACAGTCTGCCTGTCAGGAAAGCCCTTTTCCACTCCCAGGATACTAATTTGGCTGCCTGGGCCCATTATTTCCAAAGTACCTGGTAGGTGGAGGGGCGTGGATGGCAAGGAAACAGGTAAATAATTTTTAACTGTTCAGTCCAATTTTTTTTTGGTGATTTCTAAAACACAAAATACTTGAGGGTGCAAATAAACGTGTCCAGGCGGGTTGGTGGCTGTGGCAGTGACTGCGGCAGGCAGAGCAGACGCACCCATCCAGAGGACAAGGTCATCAGTCTTTGATCCACACTCCTGTGGGAGGCATTTGAATGTGAGTCACCCAGGGTAACTCAGGGTTACCTGAGGGCAGAGATTTTAACAGGGTGGTTCTAGAAATTGTTTCTAGAGCCAGGGAGGAACTAGTGTGTAAGCCATTCCCTTTCTACCTCCTACCTATCTGACTCTTTCTCACGAGTGTGATTGTGAACACGCACACTCCCTCTCCTGCCCTTCTAAACAATGTATTAACACCTTAATGTTGCTTGGCATATTTGTATATAGGCCACCGCTCTTTGGAGACAGTTTGTTTCCTGCTAGTACATAAATTTCTGCGTGTAGGAGAAGACAGAATGGGGTCAAAGGCCACGGGGAGTTGGCGGAAGTAGCACATCTGCAGACAGCATTTATGAAGGACTTTGTGCTTCTGTGGAAGGTGTTAGCTCTTCAGTAGACTCAGCGGGGGTCACCCCTGGTGTCTCGTTCCGGTGCCAACCGCTGCACTGAGAACTCTGGCCCCACCCACTTCCTGCTGGGAGCGAATGGGGCAGCCTAGACCTTCGCTGAAGGGTGAAGCCCGTGAAGATACCTGAGTAGGTTCAGTGGAGACATCACTTCAGAGACCGAACTTGCTGGTACAGAAGGAGAATATGTCGGTGTCAACAAAGGGCAGTTAACATTAACCAGTAGCTAACGGTGAGCTGGATCAGGAAAGACTGGCCATTTTTCCTCTCAGATTGGAGCAAGACAAAGACACTCACTCGTCAATGTTGTTCTAAAACTCCTAGCCAGAGGAATCAGATGGCAGAGCAGGAAGAAGCAGTGAGACTGGAAAAGTGGAAGGACGTGGCCGCTGCAGTTAACGTGACTTTAAATAGAGACCCCCCAGAAGTGTGTTAGGACTAAAGAATTCAGCAAACTCTCAGAACGAAGGAAACTTGAGGAAAATACTTTGGGGTACTGGAATAGCTGGGGCTCTTGGGGGGGTAGTTTTTTTTTTATCAGATCTCAAAAGCATAGGCAAACAAAAATCAAAAATGGGTAATGGAGATCACATCAAACTAAAAAGCTTGTCAATGAAACAACCTACAGGATGGAAGCCATCACCTACAAAGTGTCCGTCTATCCAGGCTAATGCGGAGAGCATGCAAGGGCGTACCAAAGAGGAGACTAGGAGCAAGCAGTGGGACTGGTTTCCTATTCCCAGGATAAAAACACGGGGTGAGAAACAACTGGAGGGAGAAGGGATATTTCTGCTGGCAATCCTAAGGGACACATCCGTCGTGGTGTGGAAGCTTTGGCAGGACGATGATGTGGCTGCTCCCATTGCATCCCGTCAGGAAGCCAAGGGTGCTCAGTGCTTGTGCTCAGCTAACATTCCCTTGTTCATTCTGAGCCCCCAGCTGGTGGAAATGGTGCCAACCACATTTAGACTACGCCTTTCCATCTCCACTAACCTCATTAATCTCGATCCCTCATAGACAAGCGTAGAGATCTGTTTCCATGGTGAGTCTGGATCCCATCAAATGGATAATCAAGATTAATCATCACACCCATTAAATGTGGGCAAGCCGCCTAATGTCTCTCTGAAGACACGGGAATGTCTGACAGACATGTGATAAAATGCTAACTACTAATCGCCAGAAAGATGTAGGTCGAAGTCCCAGGAAGCTGTCCATCTCAGTAAGTGTGTCTGTTGCCAGTGAAACGGTGATAGGGCTAATGGGCATGGCCAGGAGAGAACCCTGCCGTGCGTACTAGGAATTAATACCCCAATAGGGATGTTCTGATCCTCAAGCACAAGCACCACTCCTGGGGCATGTGGCCAAAGAGAATGAAACCAGCGTGTTGCAGAGACCTCTGCACCCCATGCACACCGCAGTACCATTCATATCCGCTGGGAGCTACTAGCAGCCCAAGTGTCTTTCAGCTGATGGACCGGTGTGCAAAGAAGCTGCCTGCACATGAGAGGATTTGATGCAAAGAGAGTGTCATGTTGCTGACTGAATAGAACTGGACATTGTGTGACATGAACTTATTTGGGCAAAGAAGAAATAAGCGCCATGAAGTAGTCTTGGGAGATGCTGCTCTTAGAGAACCTGGGAGTAAAATGATGGTGGCCAGAGATAGGGTTAGAGAGCACGGGAGCGTGCTCCCTAGTGAGCACTTGGAGTCTAGGAAGAGGTTCTGGTCTGCAGGTGCACAAGGTGTGCCTGCCTGCCTTACACAAACACTGTAGAGTGTACGCTCACACCACTCTTTCTCAGACATATGAATATCTCAAAATTAAAATTAGAATATTAACCAAAACCCCTGGGAAATCGGAATTGGGTCCTAGCTGTTGGTTACTGTTGAAAGCATCACCAAGGATTGCCTTAGGAGAAGCAAATATGACTTTAAAATGCAAGCATGTTCCATAGGCGACGCTGTGAGGAAAGTTTGTCGGGGAAGCAAGTGTGTGGTGCTTGCTAGAGAGAGAGCCACTACATGGTGGCTGCTATCATCCTCTGCCCAGTGGGGACCGCGAGGTGTGGCTTTAACAGTATCCATTCGGGATGTCTGTGGCAGGCATGAAGGGGATCCGTGTAGGAAGCCTGAGTTGAGCAGAACACAGAGCGCTGCTCCTTCCTGGCCCTTTCTGTTTTGCATTTGTAGAGACTGGAATTCAGCCCTCATCACATAGGCCATTTTCCAGAGTTGTTTGAAGTGCATTTCTCTGTTTGTGAAACTTGTTCAGTAATGAGAAAATAAATTTTCTGGGTTTTGATACGATTTTGTGTAAATATTTTTTTGAGAATTTTATACATCACTTCCGCCCCCTCTCTCCCTCCTTACCCCTCCCCCAGCACACCCTATTCTCTGTGTTTTAACTGGTGTGCACCTCTCTAAAAGTCTCCATTACATCCTCAGTGAAGGGTGAGAGCATCCATCAGTCACTCATGCAGATAGAGAACAGGTCAACGTCATGGTGCCTTAGGAAGAGGTAGTGGTGGCTCTCAAGTCTATGGCCTCTCCATGCCAGGCATGGGATTCCTTCCTACTGAGTGGGCCTGCGTCCACCTAGACAGCTGTTCCCCAGCTGGTGCATCTGCAACACAACCCTAAACCTACATCTTCACTGGGCAACTCACTCTTAAAGAGGAACCTGGGCATCGGATGTAAGCAAGATGTAAATCCAGAAAGCAAGATCTCGTTTATGTTTCCTTTAATTCTTTCTGTGCACATCCCCTTTAATTCTTTCTACGAACGTGCACATCCCCTTTAATTCTTTCTATGAACATCCCCTTTAATTCTTTCTATGAACATCCCCTTTTATTCTTTCTGTGCACATCCCCTTTAATTCTTACTACGCTCATCCCCTTTAATTCTTTCTACGAACATCCCCTTTAATTCTTTCTATGCACATCCCCTTTAATTCTTTCTATGCACATCTCCTTTAATTCTTACTACGCACATCCCCTTCTAAATGCTCTCAAGGAAAAAAAATCAGTGCGTCTGGGAATATTTCAGTTTTTCACAAGTTGCACATCACATCCTGTTCACTCAAATTCTACAACATGGCCAAGCCAGGACACAGAAAGGAGTTATGAAGATGGGACCTCAAATCACAGATCCCTGTATGTGACTGTTCAAGGCTTTTGTTGTGTTTAGTTTTAAATTGTTGTTAATTCCAGGGGAGCCTTTTTAGTGGAAAACCTGCTGAGACCACAAGGCCTTGACAGCCTTGTCTGCCCAGCAGGGGGTGCTCTGCACCTTGTTCAGGAGAACAGGGCTCAGACACAGCTAGAAAACAAAAGGTCTTTAGGATCAATCCAACTTTGTCCTCCTTCAGAAACGTCACCCTAATTCTTATGTATTTATTTGCTGTGTTAGCAATCAAACCCAGGGCCTCTCACTTATTAGAAAAGGGTCCTCCATGGCTGCAGTCCCAGGGGATGTGAAGGATGGCCTCAGAGGGAAAGCAGCTGTGGAGGCCTCCAAAGAGCCAGGGAGGGTCCTCAGAGGCAGCATTGGGGCTGGAGATGCCTCCCATGCCCCTGACCTGGAATTCCCACTCACAGGGAGGACTTGCCTCCTCTGACTTCACGTGACTCCTGACGTTCTGTATGCTCAGCTCATTCCTTAGTGTAGCGAAGATGGAGCAATACACATAATCCAGAGAGATAAAGTCTCACTCTGTAGCCCAGGCTGTCCTTGCCATCATTATGTAGTCCAGATTGGCCTCCTAGTCTCCCCCTCCTCCTGCTTCAGCCTCTGGCGTGGACTCTAGGTTTAAACCACCACACCAAACTCATAAATACTGCTTTAGTAAGTGTCATTCAAGACCTTGTGTGGGTTTTAACATTTGCACAAAGCATCTAATCCTGATGTCCCATTGTACAGGGAGAGTCTGACATCAAGGCATCTCAAGCCAAGGGGTATTAACTTACAGAACTAGCAAGCATCCTGCTGGAATGGGAAGGTTTCCATTGCTTTGTTTTACCCTAACTTTGGTTCGTGTCTGTTGATCAGGGAGTAGAAGTGAGCCAGGACTTGCTTTACCGTTCCAGTTCACACAGACTGTTGCGGAGCTCTTGGTTAGCTATTACAGTTATGTCAATGAGCTTCTCAACCTCTCTGCTGGAGAGAAAATACAAAGTCTTTTAAGAGGAATGTTACACCTCTGTCGTCCTCAGGGCAGGCTGCTATCATCACTACACCTGCTTCTAGAGCCCGAGGCGCAGGCCAGCTATGACTCAGAATCTCCTGAGAATCACTTGCTACAGAGCCTGCCTTGGAGGACTCACAGACACAAGGTGCTCACCAGAAGTAAGATCTAGTTCTGGTGTCTGCATCTCAGCATTTCATAGTAACTAAGCAAGGGTTGGAGAAAGGACGTGCAAAGGCTAGTCTTGCATGGTGGCCATGCCCATCGTCATCTCCTGGGAACAGGAAGATGCTGTTGATCCCGGTCAGATAAGCAGGACTGGGCCAACAAATTGGCTCCAGACAGGCCAGAGTGCTGTCAGTCAGCTTGCCTGTAACACAGATGTCTGATGGTCCTTCACACAACACCGTTGAGGTGGCTTCACCATGGAAACATCACTGCCACGTGGTAGACATGTGACAGGCAGGGGGGACACAGGCAAGGCCACTCTGTTTTTGCAGAAACCACCTTTCTCCCCTGTTGAGGACTGTGGACCTCCAGACCCTGAATTTCCTGTAACCCCCTGCCTGACGGGGGTAAACAACTTGTTTTCCTGCACCTGCTCTGAGACAGGGGAGTGGTTTCTGGTGGGCTTGCTGCTGAGAGTTAGGGCGTGGCCATTGGTCAAGGAGATCCTATATAATCTGCCCTGGAACACAATAAAGTTGGCATTCTTGATTCATGGAGGCATTCTTGATTCAAGGGGGCATTCTTGATTCAAGGGAACATTCTTGATTCAAAGGGGCATTCTTAATTCAAGGGGACATTCTTGATATTCTTTGTTTCAATGATGACCGTGTCTCTGTCTGTCTGTGTGTCTTTCAATCTCCAGTCCCTTGCTCGTGAATCCTACTGTAGCGTATAGCGCATGGCCGACCCAGAGACGTTGCACTCCCCATGCCTCCTGCTCATTATCTGTCATGGGCGCCACACATAATGTGTATCCCTCCTCCATAGAAGGTGGCATCCATCTTAGAACATATAAACTACATCTTGGAGCTCCCTTGGATACTTTGCAGAAGCGGGGCTGCACTTGGCTTCTAAATTACCCAATCTAACACTGATTTAGTCAATCAAACATTTATTCATGAGATCCCCAAACAATAGCTAAATAACAACATCCACTCATTTTAGGAGATAATTATTTCTTACCTGTGATGAATTTCAAATTAGAAATGAAGGTTGAGACTTTTATTGTTGAAACTATTTGAAGTTGGATGTCGGTAAGAGAGTTTGTAGAAATGATACATTTTTTAATTCAGTCTTTCTCTGCTGGAAATGTGGCTCACTGATAGAGATTGGCTTGGCGTTCCCAAGGCCCTGGGGGTGGTCCTCAATTCTGCTAAATAAATACATAAATCAACCCTCATCTACATTTGCCTGAGCACTTACAGATACTGCAATACGAGATGCATAGAAATCACTTTAAGCGATGGGACAAGCCGGTCCCTTCTCATGCTCTGCACAGTGAACTTGGTGATGGTGAGGCCCCTTAGCTGACAGGGTGGGCCTTCTTCTCTCATTCAGAGTTTACAGCACTGTAAACTGTAGAGTGCTGTAAGCGTGGCTGTGCTGTGCTGTGGCATGAGAATCATGGCTGGCAGCAGGACCGAGAGAGGCAGAGGAGAGGAGGAGGGAGGCCCGCAGAGACTCTCCCTGCGACACTGAATAGCAGATGGTAAATGTGTCCTGCACAGGTGAGCTGGCAGAAAGTGAGTGTCTTAGAGGTGAGAAAAGGCAGGGAATCTTCCATCACAGAAGGAGTGCTGGAGCCATTTGTTCTGGTTGGGGAAGGGCTGGGGGAGGGAGACCCGGCAAGGTCGCTCCATTCATTGAGCATGAGTGTCTGTGCTGCTGCTTCCTCCAGTGATGGGAGCAAACACCAGACAAGGAGCAACTGGAGGAAGGGACAGTTTATTCTGACCCACAGCTCAAGGGACAGTCCATTGTGTCAGGGACGCTTGGAGGTCGAGTGGCCCTTGGCTCCCATGGCAGGAGTATGAGGCTGCTTGCTCACATCTGTGTGAGCCAGAAGCAGAGAAAGGAGGATGCTGGCTCTTGGATAAATTTTTCCTTTCCCTCTTTTTATTCATCCAAGGCCCTCAACCCATGGATGATGGGGACCAACTTCAAGGCAAGTCTTCCCTCCTCGGTTAATTTCGTCTTGAAAAACCCTCACAGACACATGCAAAGTTGAGTCTCATTAATGCCTTAGGCATTTATCAGCCCAATAAAGTCACTAATCAAAATTAAGCATGGTAGTATTAAAACGGAAATAAAAAAAATCATAGGAAGAAAGAAATAAACCTGTAGGCGTGGTGACTTACGCCTGCAGTCTCAGCACTAGGGAAGCTGAGGCAAGAGAATGGCCTAATCTAGGCTAGAGCATCTCAAAAAACAAAGCCAAACAAATTACAAAGAAAAATAAGCAACAACAACAACAACACTTTAATTTATAGAGGTCATGGAGTACAATGCAGTGGGGTCAACATGTAGGAGAAGAAAGAAGAATGAATGGATCTTCACGGATAGATGACTGAGAGTAAATCTGGCTAGAGACATCAATCCACAGATTCAAAACACTCAGAAAATGCCAACCAGGGCAGACAAAGCTGTCAGGCACACTACAGTGCCTGCTGGAAACTAGAACTGAACATCAAATACTGAACAGTCAGGGAAGAGCATGCATGATGCATAGCAAGCACTGAGTTCTCAGCAAACATGGAAGCCAACAGAAACTATGAAAAGTCATCTTTAAAGTACTAAAACAGCACATGCCTGTAAACCCACACAATTACCAACCCGGAATTTCATATCCTGCAAAAATTGGCTTCAGTAGTGAAGACCAAGCCCCTCTTCTAATATTTCCAACTGTGAAATATAGCTTTGTAATGAAATTACTGAAAGGAAAGGCATCATTAATGACCAGTGGTCATAGGTGTCGTTGATTGCCAGTGGTCATAGGTGTCATTGATTGACAGTGGTCATAGGTGTCATTGATTGACAGTGGTCATAAGTGTCATTGATTAGCAGTGGTCATAGGTGTCATTGATTAGCAGTGGTCATAGGTGTCATTGATTGCCAGTGGTCATAGGTGTCATTGATTAGCAGTGGTCATAGGTGTCATTGATGACCAGTGGTCATAGGTGTCGTTGATTGCCAGTGGTCATAGGTGTCATTGATTAGCAGTGGTCATAGGTGTCATTGATTGCCAGTGGTCATAGGTGTCATTGATTAGCAGTGGTCATAGGTGTCGTTGATTGCCAGTGGTCATAGGTGTCGTTGATTGCCAGTGGTCATAGGTGTCATTGATTGCCAGTGGTCATAGGTGTCATTGATTGCCAGTGGTCATAGGTGTCATTGATTAGCAGTGGTCATAGGTGTTGTTGATTGCCAGTGGTCATAGGTGTCATTGATTGCCAGTGGTCATAGGTGTCATTGATTGCCAGTGGTCATAGGTGTCATTGATTAGCAGTGGTCATAGGTGTCATTGATTAGCAGTGGTCATAGGTGTCATTGATTGCCAGTGGTCATAGGTGTCATTGATTAGCAGTGGTCACAGGTGTCGTTGATTGCCAGTGGTCATAGGTGTCGTTGATTGCCAGTGGTCATAGGTGTCATTGATTGACAGTGGTCATAGGTGTCATTGATTGCCAGTGGTCATAGGTGTCATTGATTAGCAGTGGTCATAGGTGTCATTGATTGCCAGTGGTCATAGGTGTCATTGATTGCCAGTGGTCATAGGTGTCATTGATTAGCAGTGGTCATAGGTGTTGTTGATTGCCAGTGGTCATAGGTGTCATTGATTAGCAGTGGTCATAGGTGTCATTGATTGCCAGTGGTCATAGGTGTCATTGATTAGCAGTGGTCATAGGTGTTGTTGATTGCCAGTGGTCATAGGTGTCATTGATTAGCAGTGGTCATAGGTGTCATTGATTGCCAGTGGTCATAGGTGTCATTGATTAGCAGTGGTCATAGGTGTCATTGATTGCCAGTGGTCATAGGTGTCATTGATTAGCAGTGGTCATAGGTGTCATTGATTAGCAGTGGTCATAGGTGTCATTGATTGCCAGTGGTCATAGGTGTCGTTGATTGCCAGTGGTCATAGGTGTTGTTAATTACCAGTGGCCACAGATGAGTGTAAGGGCAGAGGTTCAGGTCTTGCTGTACCCCAGAGTGTAGAACCCTGCATTGAGGCACTGCCTGCATCCACTACATCTGTCCTGATTATGATGCCTTGCTGTGGTTTTGTAAGCTTTGCTCATAAGGGACAGGGGATCTCTGGCTGTCAACTGCATATGAATCTACTGTTCTCATGGAACAAAGTGAGTCATTTAAATAAGTCAAAAGGAGCACATCTTTGAAAGATAAAAGGAGAATTTTGTAGGGAGCCGGACGGGATCGCCATTACAAGATGGCGCCGACATCCTCTCTTGTTGGAAATAAACAACTCCATATTTGGCTATGCCTTTGAGAGCGGCGTGTTCCCCCCCCCCCCCCCCCCCCCCCCCCGCTTCCCGCATGCGTGGTGGATAAGGGTCCTTGAGCCTATCCAGATGCGGTCTGGTGGGGCAGCTGTTGGTGGCAGCCAACCACAGGGCGACCCGTGTGCCAATTCCCTATTTAAGCAGCTGCCTCAGTGCCCTTCACCCCTTCGCTTCATGCTCTCCCTGCCCCTCGCTCCCTGCCCTTCGCTCCCTGCCCTTCCCTTCCTGCCCCTCGTTTCCTGCCCCTCTTGTTTCCTGCTCCCCATCAATCAAGGACACTCCAGTAAAGCGTGTTCTGAGTAGAATCCTGGTGTGGTGGTTGTTCTTCCTCGCTGGTCGAGAAGTCTGCCGCAGAATTTCCCCCCACCATTTCTCTTCAGGCATTACTAAAATAAAGTCCTTCAGCTGAATAAGCAGTTGCATAAATACAAACCTGGTTCTCCAGGAAGCCATGAAAAATCCAGAATGGTGCATGTTTGTGAAAGCACAGGATCTGAGTGATGTGAGAGACACTGCCCCCCCCCCATGTATGTGTATGTGTGTCTGTCTGCCTCTGTGTGTATGTGCATGTGTGTCTGTCTGTCTTTGTGTGTGCATGCATGTGTGTGTGCACATGTGTTTGTGTGTATGACTGTCTCATTGTGTGCATGCATGTGCATGTGTGTGTGCATGTGTGTGCCTATCTCTGTGAGTATGTGCATGTGTGTATGTGTGTGTATCTATCTCTGTGTGTGCGTGCATGTGTGTGTGCACATGTGTTTGTGTGTGTCTGTCTCTGTGTGCATGCATATGCATGTGTGTGTACATGTGTATGTATCTGTCTGTTTCTGTGTGTGCATGTGTGTGTGCACATGTGTGTGTGCACGTGTATTTGTGTGTGTCTGTCTCTGTTTGTGTGCATGTGTGTGTGCACATGTGTCTGTGTCTGTGTGTGCATGAATGTGTGTGCACACATGTGTGTGTGTAAATGTGTGTGGTCTGTCTGTCTCTGTGAGTGCATGTATGTGTGTGTGTGTGTGTATGTGTGTGTGTGTGTGCGCACGTGTGCACGAGCACGCATGCTCCTGCACCACAGACTGAGGTCTGGGCACTCAGATAAAAGTGTGGCCCCAGCAGCTGTCCCTGGATTTCGACACAACCATTCCTGCAGATTTCAGATGTGCCAGCAGCCTCCACAAGAATGTGGATTTAGGAATCGAAAACTTTTCTCTCCCCTTTCTCCCCTCCACTGTCTCACTTAATCTGTTTCCTGTCCACCTGAGGCTTAGAGCAAGTGAGAGGGGTATGTTAACTGCCAAAAGCTTTTGTTCTGCCCCATGCATGTAGCCAGCAGCCCCTGGACTGAACCCTCTGAAACTGGGTATCACAACCCAGCTTCCATTTCTTCCTTTGGTTCTCTCTACCAGATATCCTATCACAGATGAGTGAAGTCTGAGCACTGCAATCTGTCTGTGGGTCTGGCATCCATCTATTGATTGGATTATCACACATCTTGGTTTACGATTCTCAAGATCGAGACCACCTCTTCCTAGCTAGCTACAGAAGACCTAGACTAACCTTGGCTGTGTCTTTTTGGCACCCGTTGCTCATCCAGACTCAGGAAGACAGGTGGCCTGGTGTGAAAGGTCATTTATACGGAAGGACACATCCCTGGAGTTATTGATGAGCGTGTCTGCCAGCTGGCAAATTTGAGGACAAAGACATTCCTATTTCTGGATCTAGACGTCTTACGCCAGAGTGTTGCGGTCCTTGCCACATAATTCTTCATGGTGCGTCTGTTCATTATTTCCTCCGTGAAAAATAGCGGAAGCTGGCAAGGTTGTTACTCTGGGTCTGTGAGATTTTTTTAATCACAAGGTGCCTCTTTGTCCTCAAGGGCAATGACACTACTGATTGCTCTCCTGTGAACTCAGCAATCAGGTGAAGGCCAGGCTCTCACAGGCAGTCTAGGGATTAATGCCTCACAGGTGACAAGCCCCAGGCAGACTGGAATACAAAGGCTTCCACCAACCACCTGGATGAGTGTGCTAGTTTGCTTTTGGTTGCTGTGATAAACACCATGGCCAGCAGCAATTTAGGGAAGAAAGGGGTTATTTCAGCTTATACTCAGGTCACAATGTATCCATGAGGGAAATCAAGAAAGAAACTCAAGGCAGGGACCCGGAGGCCAGAGCTAAAGCAGAGATCATGGAGAAATGTCCCTAACTGGCTTGCTCCCAGCCTGTTCAGCCTGCTTTCTTAGACATCCCACAACTACCTTGCCAGAGATGGCACCGCTCATGTCGAGCTGGGTCCTCTCATATCAACAGTTAATCAAGAAAATACGCCCACAGGCATGCCCGTAGGTCAATCTGATAGAACCAACCCAGTTGGTTCTATCTTGTGTCAAGTTGAAAAAAAAATTGACTTTCCAAGTCTAGGCCATGTAAACACACAGAGGTACATGATCCCTCCAGCACTCTGACCCATCCCTCAAATTTTACAAAATCCACTGATTCTCTGTGTTGATCCAAACAGGACTATTGTGCTGTAGGAAAGTCCACATTGGACCCAGTGCTGTGCTGGGCTCTCTCTCTCTCTCTCTCTCTCTCTCTCTCTCTCTGTGTGTGTGTGTGTGTGTGTGTGTGTGTGTGTGTGTGTGTGTATAGCTACCATCTGTGCACAGCTGGGTGGAAGACACCACTCACCAGCTAGGGCAGGTGGGACAACCCATGGCATAAGAAGCTAAAGATGGGGCTTGAGTAAGAGAGGGCAGCAGGGACAGCTCCGGAGCCCTCCGGGATTCCCCTCTGTATACTGTGAATATGTTTTATTACCATTGGTTAATAATAAAGCTGTTCCAGCCAATGGCTTAGTAGAATATAGCCAGGCTGGAAGAAATAGAGAGAGAGAGTAGGTGGAGTCAGAGAGCCGCCATGTAGCTACTGAAGGAGGCAGATGCCATGTAGCTCCCTGATGGAGGAAGGTCATTGGCTAATAAAGGAACTGCCTTGGCCCATTTTATTGGTTAGAGGATAGGTGGGAGGAGTAGGCAGAACAGGACGCTGGGAGGAAGAGGAAGTGAGCTCAGACTCGACAGCTCTCCTCTAGGGAGCAGATGCCTGAGAGAGACACCATGCCCTGCTCCCGGGAAGACACACGCCATGAAGCAAGCCGCCAGGTTAGATATGCTAAACCTTTCCCGGTAAGACCGGTGCTCACAGATTATTAGAGATGGGTTGATCGGGATGTGAGAATTAGCCTGTAAGGGTTAGGGCTAAAGGGCCAAGCAGCGATTAAATGAATACAGTTTGTGTGTTGTTATTTTGGGCATAAGCTAGCCGTGCGGGCAGCTGGGGTGCTGGGGACGCAGCCCCGCCGCCGCCTTTATTACTACAGCTCCCCAAGAAACAAGAGGTAACAAACCACGAGCCTTGTGGTAAAATATAAAATAATAGAATTGATTTAAGATGTAAGAGCTAGATAGAAAGATGCCTGAGACACCAGCTATACAGTGTTGTAATTAGTATAGTTTCTGTATGATTATTGGGTCTGGGTAGCTGGGAAGGGAACAAGCAGCCCCCGTTTACATTCAGTCACCCCCGTACCCACTGCAGATTCAATCCCCACCCTTGATGCTTGTGTTAGTCTTGGCCCCTAATCCTGTTCTCCCTGTGAGATGACCTGGGTCAGGATGGCCAATCCACACAGCAGCCCTGGAGTAGCTGTTAGTTACATTCTGCCCTGGCTGCATTCTGCTGGTCATAAATGTTTCTTGCATATGCATTGCTCTGGTTTGATGACTGGGCCTGGTAGCTTGGATCACTGTCACTTGCTTTTCAGGTCTCTGAGCTCAGTTCCTGCCCACTGCACCTGCACTTTGTATGGTGACCACCTGTGCTGGCTGAAGGTCATCTCCAAAGGGCCAGATTTGCACGAGGTGACTGAGTAATAGAAATGTTTAGGATTTTTATCATGGCACCTGTAGCTGGAGATCCCTTCTGCCCATTCTTTTGCACAAATTCCATACTGTGATTTCTTAACTTACTACTTGCCCAATCTCACTTTACTTTTCAGGACACAGGCAGAACCTGAAACAAACCGCATTGCTTCAATTCCCAACAGTGTCCCTGTTCCTGTCTAGAACCCCATGAGCCAGGCATCCACGTACTCTGCTGATCTTTTGTTCTCCCAGCATGTCACTGACTTCTGCAAACACCAGCCCCACAAGACAAGAACTGCTTGGTTTTCTTCAGTGCAGCAATGCCCCCACTTCTCTGAGTCCCACACTTCTGGGACTCCTGATCTCAAGGGGTTTGGGTTCATCGTGGCAGAGAAGACCTGTAGAGGAGCTCAGGTTATGGTAACAGAGGCATTCAGGGCAGGCTTTTCACATCAGGGCAGACTGGGAAGCAAGGTGGGAAGCAAGCATTCACAGCCTGAAATATACTGATTCAGCGTTTCTGGTTTGTTTGCTTGTTTTCCTGCTACAGAATAATCAAGGCTGTGTTATAAATGAGACATTTACTTTCTACAGTTTCAGAGCCTTTCCAAGATCAGGTATCCTACTCAGTTTGGTCTCTGGTGAGAGCCATTTGGTGGATGACATCACTGTTGTGGGATTGTTTGTTTATGGGATGACTACAGCAAGAGAGAAGGCCTGGGAGTCCCAGGGGAGAAGATCACTCATGACAGAACTGTCCTCTGCAAAACTAATTTGTACCCTGTCAGAATTCCCACCCAAAAGAAGTGCCCCAGGGACCCAGTCATGTCTCCAGTGGCCCTGTCTCTGAATGGTCCCACATCCTCTCTTCACTGTCACAGTGAATATCAACCTCCATTCAGCACATGAGCTACTGGGGACAAATCATGTCCACACTAGATCAGCAGCCAACATCCCTTCCTCCAATAGTTCTAAACTGCCCCCAGGTGGCTACTTTCCATGGGAAAAGCTGACTCCGTCTACGGTTGAAATGTATGGCCCCTGCACTGTGGGTGAATAGTTTGTAGAGGGAAGTAATGGGCAGTTAAAGTCACGCAGCTCAATTCCTGCTACAAACACTTATCTGTTTTCTTGAGATTGAAAAGTCACCTCTGAAATCAGTAAGTCAAAAGGCAGAGAATCCAGTAAAATTGACTAACTTCTCAGGGCCACGATAAAGCCAGCTCACTGCACATAATGTTAGACACGCCACCAGCTCCCAACGAATAAACATTTCTCAGGGTGACACTTCTACGTTATTAAGAACCTTGTGGGATAATTTAATGGCAAGCATTCTGTAGTCCATTCATTTCCTGTTTCAAATATAGCATAGGACTTATGGGAGATGTCACAGGGGAAGAAGCACACAGGATGCTTAGAGATTATATGAATGCTAAAATGAAGAAAGCCAGGAACTCACTTTAAACAGTCTGTGGGAATGAGCCACCATCACCCTCTGCTGCCTGTTTGCTCACTTTAGGGATAAATCATTGGGAATGGGATATGCTGGGGCTGGACCTCTGAGAAACCCATGCACCTCTGACCCCTGTCCAGGGTAGACCTGGCACAGGTCTATTTGAGTCCTCTTACCCACCTGTGAAATGGGTGATTCCAGACCACCTCCACGGGGGGAATGTGTGTTTGTAAAGAAGCAACTTCTAAACATAGTTAATGTCCAGGAAAAAACTCTACTCATCCCAAGAATCACACACAAGCTTGGGATGCAACCTAGAGCATGAGCAACCCACCTGCTTTCCCAGGGGCACCTGCTCTAAGAAGGGACTGATATGGGAGTCCCCTCTGAGTGCTGTGATTACCATTAATGAATAAAGAAACTGCCTTGGTCTGTTGATAAAGCAGAACGTAGCTAGGCAGGGAAGACAGAACTGAATGCTGGGAGAAAGAAGGGCAGAGTCAGGGGAGATGCCATGGAGCAGATGGAGACAGACAATGGGAATTTTACCCAGTAAGCCACTGCCACATGGCAATACACAGATTAATAGAAATGGGTTAAATTAAGATATAAGAGTTAGCCAATAAGGAGTTAGAGCTAATGGGCCAAACAGTGATTTAATTAATACAATTTCTGTGTAGTTGTTTTGGTTCTGGGCAGCTGGGACGAACAAGTGGGCCTCCTCCTACAAGGGACCCCAGCACTGAAGTCACTCTGTGGTTCCAGTCTTCTCAGTTGCTCCTCCCACATCGAGGAACCACACGGTTATAGGAGTCTGAATCACAGAGGTGACTAAGGGCAGTGTGGAAGGGAGCCTGGAGAATCAGGTTTGGGCTCTTATTTGGAAAGCTCAGTTGGTAGTTAGTCTGCATTATATAACCAGGATCACTGATCACATCTGTTAAGACCATGCGATGTATTTTAAAGTTAGTATGTATTTACACAAACACTCATGGCCCTGCCAAAGTACACATAATGAGTTGTGGCTGTTGTGTAGATGGAAGTTTCTGTCCAGCCTATTCATGCAGCCATTCAATCCCAAAGAAACACACAGAAGCTTATATTAATTATAAACTGTTTGGTCTATTGGCTCAGGATTATTATTAACTAGATCTTACAACTTAAATTAGCTCATAATTCTTGTCTATGTTTAGTACATGGCTTGGTACCTTTCTCAGTGAGGCATTCTTATCTTGCTTCCTCTGTTTCTGGCATTTGACTAACTCTCTGCCTTTCCTCTTCCCAGAATTCTCTTAGTCTGGTTGTCCCACCCACACTTCTTGCCTTGTTACTGCTCAATCAGCATTTTATTAAACCAAAATGAGTGACACATCTTCACAGTGTACAAGAGCATTATCCCATAGCAGTTCCCCCCCTTTTTTTTGTTTGCAAAACAAGACCCTGAGTCTAATTTCCTTTGTTTAGCATTTTTCCTGACAATTATCCATAATAACTTGTAATTAATACATTAAACAAAAACAAGCATCCATAATCCATTTTTGGGGAATGTTGGTGTAGTTTTCTAGGCTACTTCCTACTGATTACGGGCACTGATAATCTCATGAGACCTAAAGAAAATTTAGGATTATGGTCAAGTCCTGACTGGAATATTCTGTGAGGCTGGATCATCTCAACCAGCAGCCTTTAGGCTGTTCTGGATGCAGAACTCAGAAGAAACTGCAACAGAGGTGTTCTGAAATGTTGAATCATCTGGGCCATCTGTTCCCACTGGAGATTTTCCAGGTGGTCTTCCTTGATCAAACATTTTTCTTTACCCAGGGTGAATCCACACAGCACTTTATTTCCTGTGGGGGGAAAAAAAACAAAAACTCTTCTCCAAAGTAACATATTTTTGACTTAAATTTTGAAGTCAAAGCATTTTCAAAATATATAAGTTGGACTAATTCAGCAGCATTTATAATCAAATGTCTTTTAGCAGCTCTTGATCCTTCCTCAGCCACCAAACAATTCAAAGACAACACAATAACATACAGTATCCAGAGTCCAGATTCTGTGTATTTTCCACCTTACATGACTTTTTTTTTCCTTACTCTATTCTTTTATTTTTGTTTTTTAATATTTGTTTTTTTGAGGTAGGATTTCTCTGTGTATCTTTGGCTATCCTGGAACTCACTCTGTAGGCCAGGCTCTGCCTCCCAAGTGTTGGAATTAAAGGTGTGTACCAACACTCCCAGCTACTCTATTTCCTATTTTAAGGCCTTTCCCTATTCTTTTTCTTTTCTCTCCTAACCCTACATATATTTTTTTAACACACTGTAAACCATTTAAAGGGTTTTTTCCCATCTCAATCTGTCTTTTGCTGTATATCCCTATCTTTTTCTGACCACATGAGTCTTTAATTTGCTAAGCAATATGACTAGGATTAAAGCTTTGGCTTATGATGATTGGATCCACCCTTTTCCTTAGCTTTCTGGAAGCCTAGCTTCATGGTGGAGGTACTGGCAGGAGCCATATTTAATGCCATAACTCTGTGGAGTTTCAAGGTCCAGGCTATCACGAAAAAGCCTGATGCCAGCTGCTCATAAATACCATTTAAGTGTTTGGTGGCAGAGCCTCTTAAAAGACCTGCAAGGTTTTTGCTGCTGGCATCTGTGTCTCTGCCTTTCCTCTTCCCAGAATTCTCTTACTCTGGTTGCCATGCCTATACTTCCTGCCTGGCTACTGGCCAGTCAGTGTTTTTTGTTTGTTTGTTTTGTTTTGTTATTTTGAGGTGTTTTGTTTTGTTTTGTTTTCGAGACAGGGTTTCTCTGTAGCTTTGGAGCCTGTCCTGGAATCAGTTCTTGTAGACCAGGATGCCCTCAAACTTACAGAGGTCCAACTGCCTCTGCCTCCTGGGTGCTGGGATTACAGGCATGCACCACCACCACCCGGCTAAACCAATCAGTGTTTTATTAAACCAATATGAGTGGCAAATCTTTACGGTGTACAAAAGCATTAACCCACAGCAGTGCTGTGATTTAGAAAACATGGCCCAAGAGAGAATGTCGCCATGTAACAGAGCTCAGGTTTGGGGGATTTTTATTGGTGGAAGAGAACGGGAAAGGGGGAGGGGACTGGTCTCTGGGGACAGAAGTAGCAGGAGAGAGGGGCAAAGGACAAACAGATGGAGACAGAGAGAGAAAGCGAGAGAGGGAGAGATGGGAGGTGGGCAGGGCCCTTTTCAAAGGGAACATAGTGAAGGCGCACAGGTGGTGCTCTTAGTGGCTGCAGCTGAGGATGTATACCCAAGGTCAGGCCAGTACAGATGCCTGAATACTAACAGTGGATATCACAAACCTTGGGAATATGGAGAAATGGAACAGTGTGCAGGTGGAGCAGAGTAAAAATACCAAGGACAACTTGAAAGTGCTGATTTCAGTATCCCAGAGAAGGTTTAGTCCCTTGCAAGTAAGTGGAAATGCTGAGTGTTTTACAGAACACAGCAAAACTCTATCAGAGAAAGCCGACTCCACTCTGTGTTTTCCTGTGGTTTTGGATGCTAGTCACCTAAAGCTTGTGTTCGGGTCTCCAGCCACCATCAGAGAGGAACATGGGTAATGGACCCGTGGAAAGTGCAGTGTCAGCCCTGTTTGAGCTTCATCCCAACATGCAGCAACCCTCTCTGGCATCTCCCACTAATGTCCACACATAGGTGTACTGAAATCTTATCTGAATCCCCACTTACCAGAAGCACCACCTCCACCTCAGGGTCCTCAGCAGGGTGGTCCAGCGGTGCACTCGGGCTTGCTGGCCGCACCATGGACCTGCCAGACCTCCACGCTTTTCTTTTGAAACACAGCTCCATCTCCCCATGCCAGTCTCGCTCTTCCTCTCTCTCCACGCTTGACAGTCATTCTTTTTTATTTCTTTTTCCCGTGAAATCACCCCTCATTTTTGGCTCTGTGTTCTGGCCGTCATGTGGCTGTTATTCTAGCTGCCTGCACTGCCCTTCCCCGTCTACATGTGTTCGGGAGATAATCCAAAAGGATGAATTTTATGCTTCAAATTAATAGTTTTCTTAATTACAAAACTAAATTTAGCTGGAGAGGCTACAGCGGAGCAGGCACACTCATCTGTTACGGGTGTCGCTTGAGGTATTCCAGCTTTCCGGAAACCCGCGTCACAGAATGCCGTGAGAGCCGTCTATCATTAATCCTCTTTAACCCTGTAATTGAACTCCTGAAAATCCCCTCTGCAAAACGAATTCCAAACCTAAGCACAAAATCCCAGAGATGTTCAGGATAGTATTCTTGATAATTATCCCCAAATGATCCTATAGTAGCGAACCGGCCTCAGAAGCGGGAGAAAGTCCACTCCAGCACTACCGTACACAAATGTCAGGGTGAAAGGGACGTAGTGGTGAGATGGGCCGGTTCTTAAGGACCTAGGAAGTGCACGGTTGGCTGAAAGGAGCTGAGATGTGGACCCCAGAATTGTACAGATCCCGTGGTCTTCAAATGCCACCTAGCTATGGGCCAGGACCTCAGGGCTGTAGAGAGCAGGCAGGTGTGCTGCCCACAAGTTCTGTGGCCTGCCACTGAGGAAAACAGAACACCTAGGTGACCAGGGCTGAGAGAAAAAACAGGGCTATAGAAGCCTCTTCATTGGGATTGGGCTGGCCTGATGGTGGCCTCTTTAGGACAGTTGGACGTGTGATGACACACAGCCTTTCAATATGGCCTGGGCTTCTGGCTATCGGGTACTGGGTTCTAAGAAGAGTAATTCTTTGTGTATGTGTGTGTATGAGTGTGTGTATCCATGTGCATGTGTGTGTGTGGTGTGTGTGAATTTATGTGTATGTGTGTGTGTCCATGTGCGTGTGTGTGGTGTGTGTGTGTGTGTGTTCAAGGTGCATGTACACATGCAAGCATGTGGAAACAACATATCCCCAGTTTCCAGTCCTCCCCGGGCAACCTACCCACCTGAAATTTTGAGACAGTGTCTCTCACTAGGACACAATTAGGCAGGCTAAGGCCATTTGCTTGTCTCTGTCCTTCCAGAACTGGGGTTACAAGAACATGCCACCATGCCCAGGGTCTTACATTCGCACCAGGGTTTTGAATGCACATCCTTATACTTGCACAGCAAGACTTTACCACTAAGATGAGGCTATAACCCTACCCCCAGAGAAGGGGAATTCTAAAGTCGTCTTCCACTTCGAGGCCAATCAGAAGCTGCAGGGCTTGTATGACCTCACTCTAGAGGTCACAGAGAGTCACTTCCATCACTACTGACTGAGTCCCTAGGGCTCAACTAACCTCTCAAAACTTAACCTGTCCTGAAGATGTGACCTTTTCATCAGAACAACAGTGGGAAGGGTGAAATTCAGGCTTCTACCACAAAGACCTCAGATTCCATAACTGCAGAAGAAACTGCATTGTATTCTCAGCTTTGAGAGCTAATTTGTAGGAAGCGTTTCCCTTTGCTTAGTTTTTGAGGATTTTTTAAACAAAAATTAAAGTCAAAATTATGAGTTTTGAGATGCAGTAGTTACCACCAAAACCCATTAGACTAAATCCTAGAAAGGCCCCAGGAAACGGATCCTAAATGTATTATTATAGGCAGGGTTTGTTTACATCTGTGTGAGCATTACATGAGAAATGACGGCTGGCCATGGATAATACACAGAACAGCACGATGAAAACACCATGGAACGCCTGGTGGAAAGAAATTTTATGGAAACAAATTGTATGAAAATCTGTACGTTTCATACGGATGAATTTTAGCCCAGAGACTTTGTGTTGGGCTCACTCCACAGAGGTTGACCCATGCGTGTAGAAGGGGCACTCACGCCTCCTACTCTCAGTTTTAAATATTTAAAGTTAAATGTGTGTCCATTCAATCACTTACAAATCCCTGTAATGCTTTTCCCCCGTGGCTATGCAATGGCACCTGTCACACCGGTCTTGGATGTCACTTCTCTGCTTGGACCGGAGCTCATTGTGTGCTCACAGCTGTGCAGATCACATATGTGGTTGCCATGTACAGCAGAGCTGGAGGCTGAAGTTGGCGTGAGGCATCTGACATTGCCGTTCACTTCCTGGTGGGAGGGAAATCCAGATGTGTGCCGATTCAGGCTTATTTTCTATATTTACGTTAATTCATAGTCTAGTTTCCTTTTCATTGCTGTGATAAACACCGTGGCTGAGAAAGAACACTCCAGGTAACAGTCCATCGCTGAGGGAAGTCAGGGCAGGATCGCGTAGCAGAAACGCAGAAGGAATGACGGAAAACACTTACTAGCTTGCTGGGGTAGCTTTGCTATGCAGTCCAGGCCCACCTGCCTAGGGATATGGCCCATAGAGGCCTGAGCCTTCCTGAGTTAATCAGCAATTTCATAAAGTGCTCCACATGCGCCCGGATAGATGACTGAGAGGTGAAGATCATTTATTTCTTTGGCAGAGAGTCTATGTTTGGTTCCCAAGACCAATATGGCAGCTCAAAACCATCCGTAACTCTGGTACTAAGGGATCTGATGCCTTTTTCTGATTCTCAGGGGCACAAGACACACGTGTGATACACACACACACACACACACACACACACACACACTGGCGTTAGGTTCTAGTTTCTCTTCAAATTTCCATTAAGAGAGTATTTGAGGTTACTGAAGTCCATGAATACACAGAGATCTCAACAGGATCCCAACTGGGAACTAGGCAGAGTGAACTATCAGGAGTAGGTCAGACTTCAGGAAATCAAGAGACCAATCTATGTATCAGGACAATCATCTTCTGAATGCAGGTTACCAGCTCCTCATCCTTGCCGTAGAAAAAGCAAATATTCCCTGAAGAAAGAGCAAATATCCTGATCTCAGGTGGTCCCTCCATCCATACCAGCCCCTTTCAGACAGGCCTAGTCCCAGAACTCAGAGGCAACAGGATGATTGCCACATGTTCTAGGCCAGTCTTACCTGCATAGTGAATTCCAGGCCAACCAGGGGTACAGAGTGATACCAAGTCTCAAGATTACATCCCAAGACACGAAAGCCCAAACACAGGAGAACAACTAGGAACAGAAGCACAGAGAATCTGTTGTGGTGTCAGACACCAACATCAGACAACCATCGCTGATACATTCCAGAATTACAAGTCAAGTTGAAGACTCACTGGAGGATGAGAGAATAGGTGAAGAGAAATCCTGAATAAGGTCTAGAAAGAGTAGAAGCTGGGAAACCCAGCAAGCAATAAAGGGGCATTAGCAAAAGGTAAGGTCTAATATTCATGTAAGTGATGGCTCCAAGGACAGGAAGAAAATACGAACTGGACTGGGTTTATTATGGTGGAGAATGTTCCAAACTCAACGAAGACATTCACTCACTCACAGGTCTAGGCCTGCAGACTGTTATCAGTAGACAGTATCTACCACACTAGACACGACTTAGGGAAGTAACAATCCAGTATTGAACAATAGCAACATAAGTCAATGTGACATGAATGACTTATTGGCAGAGGGAATTCCATGCAGACAGATGGAGTGACAGTGAATCCAAAGCACATGAATGACAACCTGGCAAAGGCAATCCCATGCAGACAGATGGGATGGCTGTGTAACCAACTCGAGTTCTTCGTCAGGTAGGGAGAAGACAAGGTCGTGGTAGGATGGATGGTTTTCTAATCACTTCCGGTTTGCATCTCAAATCAGTAGCTCGCCAGTTCAGCAACACTGGGAAAATTAACTTATTTTCTGTTTGAAGAAGTGCTAAAACTTCCCTCCAGAGGTGAGCCCCCTTGCTCCTCTCTGAATGTCTCTTGCTCAGGAAGGCCAGTGGTCTGGGACACTGCTACCCTTCCCTACTGCCTGGCCATCGCACTACACCACAGACCACCATCCGATACCACTCTCTGGGACTTTTATACACCCTTTCCTGGTCTTCTTTTTTCCTTACATTTTTGCTTTATTTTCCTGGAGAAAATGGAATGATTAGATGAGGCTCATGACGTTAGCCTAGTCTCTCCCATCAACCCTGCTCACTGAGCCACCCAGCACCCTCTCTTCTCATTTCTATAGCTGATTGCTCTGGCTGTCAAGGACATCGTGTAGGTGCCCCACATTCGTTCCCTGATCTTTTTCAGTTTATTATTCCTTGCTAGGTTATTTTCACTAGGATGAGAACAAGTTATAGTTTCTAAGATTTAAAACCTGACATGGGAGTAGCCAACCACTGACTGATTGGACTTAGGACCACTCCACAAGATAAAATCCCATACTTGGCAATGATATTGGGTCAAGAACCTACATCCAGACAGGCCTTAGGCCCTAGGGGAGAGCCTGCTACCCATGAATCAAGGCATCTCTCACCCCTCATCCGAGAAGCTTCCGCTAGAGACCCACAAATGGTCCAGGTACAGAGAATTAGAGACTGAGACTACAGAATGCATGGTCCTAAAGGGAACATATATACCATACCCCTTGATCCCAGGGTTCAGGGAACTATAAGAGTGGGTGAGGGGCAGAAAGATTGTAAGAGCCAGAGGTGGTGAATGCCAACTGTGTTGGGAGCTATTGGGGGCTGTGAACCCCCAGACTCTGAATTCCCTGTGAGCGGCTTTTTTTCCCCCTGTGTTTGCAGCTGCTCTTAGCAAAACAACTTGTTTTCCTCTGCTCTGAGCAGCCTGCAGCTGTTCTGAGCACGAGACCCTGATGGGAGGGGAGTGGGTTCTGGTGGGTCTGTAGCTGAAAGATCCCGAGAGCTGGGGCATGGCCAGAGTCCTATATAAGCTCCCCCTGAGCACAATAAACTTGGCACTCTTGTATCAAGAGTGACCCATGTCTCCATCTCTGTTTCTCTGTGTGTCTTTGTGTTTAAGTCTCCCACCCAGTTCCCAGCTTGCTACCGACCTGTAATTGCACGGGCACTACAGGCGTAGTACCGTGTAGCACGCAGTATGGAACGGGTGGAGTTTTACAGAGACAGTGCCTTCTGGACACAGCAATGTAGCTGTATGTATGAACTCAGGACAGCTGAGACACCATGGATGAAACCTGTGCAAACCTAAGTCAGACCAAATCCCAGCATGGATCTTGGGGAGGGGCAGGACTGGGCCATCAAGTTCCACCCCTGCCTGAGGAGCTCTTGGCAGTTCCTTGCTGCTGGGACAGAAAGGATCAGTTTTCTCTTAAAGTGTAGCCCCAATATGTTGACCACATTGCAGTGGAAGGCCACATATCTGAGAATACTGAGTAGCAGAAACCGGTCTTTATGGGAGAAATGAAGAACATGGGGTTCATTGAGATCAGAAGCATCTCAGAATAGCTGTGGGGGGGGGAGGTCAATAATCATAATGCATTGTATGAAACTCTCAAAAAATAATAAAAAATGATGGAGGAAGGTCATTAGCTAATAAAGGAACTGCCTTGGCCCATTTTATTGGTTAGAAGATAGGTGGGAGGAGAAAACAGAACAGAACGCTGGGAGGAAGAGGAAGTGAGCTCAGACTCCACAGCTCTCCTCTCGGGAGCAGACGCCTCAGAGAGACGCCATGCCCCGCTCCTGGGCAGACACACGCCATGAAACTCTGACCCAGGATGGACTAGGCTAGAATCTTCCTGGTAAGACAGGTTCTCACAGATTATTAGAGATGGGTTGATCGGGATGTGAGAATTAGCCTGTAAGTGCTAGAGCTAAAGGGCCAAGCAGTGTTTAAAAGAATACAGTGTCCGTGTAATTATTTCGGGGCATAAGCTAGCCGAGCAGGCAGCCGGGGTGCTGGGGACGCAGCCCCGCCGCTCTTATTACTACAAAAAAAGAAGAAAAAGAAACCAGACTGCCCCCAACCCCAGCCCCATTCCTTCTAGTAGCTGTCTTAGTTTTGCTTTTTAAATAACAGACCAGGTGTTTGTCTCTGCTGCTGCTGCGGTCTCTGGGGAAGGACACAGGTGGTAGCCCCAGAGTTTGAGTCTGAGTGTTGTTCCTCCTCCATCTAGCAGCTGCCCCTCAACGGCCTTCCTCCTGAAATACCTTCAGTCATGTCTAGGACCACGTCTGACTTTACTCACAACTCATATTCACCTCTCACCTCTGCAGCCTCCTGTGTTAGCCCAGTCTTGGTTTCTGGTCTCCGGCTCTGCCTTTCCCCTTGCTTCTGTGTACCGTGGGTTTACTATTGGTTTTATCGTCTTGTCTCCAGCCATGGATGTCACTCTGAAGTCAGGTTTTTCTTGCCTGTGTCACATTCTGCATCTGGAACAACTAGCATCTCTCACTTACTATGTCTATAATGCTGCTCCCAATGCCCCCTTGCCACCTGGCCCACTTGTCATGATTGCCATGGTACATAGTGGTGCCTTCTACCCAGATGCCCCAGCTCAGGGCTGGTTTGATTGCTCTCTGCTTTCTCTCGTCTCCACATCCTGGTTCCTCAGATAGCTGTGATATCTGTGCCCTTCCCATGTATCCTGAACAACTCAGCCAGTCCTCCCCAGAGTGGAGCCAACACCAGGGCTTAGCAGCTGTGGCCTTGGAGGTCCCTACCACTTCACGGTCAGCAGACTCAGTGAGCTGCATATGCACTAGAAGAAAGCTTCCTCTGTGGTACAACCTGTTGGTGCTTCTTGTTTTGCTCATAGTAAAAGCCAATGGTCTTCTGTTGGGCGGTCCCACTCCTGTTTGACTTGCTAACTCCAATCTCTTCTTTTCTAGCTATGAGTGGGTTGTATACTACAAATGATATATGAGACATAAAAAAATGGCCAGCAATATGACAGAATGACATTTGGGCTCACACAGAGATAAAAATAAAGTTGTATTGGAGCAATTCATAATTTGTAAGTGTGGAGTTTTTATTTATTTATTTTCAGTGTAGCTAGCGAGGTGCAGAAATCCTCCTGGAAATGCGGTGACAGTACACATATTTCATACGTCATAAAAGAGGTGTCCGGGTATTCTAAGAAGGCAAATGTTTTCTTTAGCAAAATTAACCAAACGAATTATCTCTTTGCTCAGTGTGGTCTGAGAAGGGATGTCTCTCCGTGGGTATTTGTTTCTCCAGCAAGGCTGTTGTATCTCTTGCTGTGTTTTAAACATCATCCCTTCCGCCTTAACATTCAGTGCTGTTGCGTAGGTGTCCTGGGTGGCATGTGACGCAGCTTTTACCTGTGGTGAGAGATCTTCTGACGGAAGGCATACCTGTTGTCACGACACCTCAGACCCGAGGCATGCTACTCTCTTCTTCCCTCTCTGCTCTCATTTTTTATTATTGCCTTGATTTCTTGTTCTCACACTGTCTGACTTAGTTTTTTGTTTGTCTGTTTTTCTGTTACTCTGATGAATTACCCTGACAGAAGTAGCTTAGGAGAGGGAGGTATCATGGTGGGGAAGTTAAGGCAGCAAGAGCCCCAAGCAGATGGCCATATCCCTTTCTCAAACCACGCTGAGCAAAGAGATTACTTGTTTGGTTAATTTGCAAAATTTTGCTAATTTTGCAGCTCAATTATGCAGTCAGGAGAGAGCAAAGCTTTCGTTCATTCCTGCCTGCTTGTGCTCAGCTCCTTTCCTTTCTCTTTTGTGCCCAGGATCCCTCGCCTAGGGAATGTGCCACCCACAGTAGGTGTATCCTTCTGCCTCAATTGACATAATCCTGACAATCCCCAGATGTGACCAGCAGACCAACTCCCAGGTCCCTCAAAGTCATCACTAACCACCACAGCTGCCGCAGAGCGAGGGGTTCCTGGGAGTCGGTGTTCCAGCACCTTCTTCCAAAGCCTTGTGCCTCTGCTGTGTATAACACAGCCAGCAGGGCCTTTCATGTATCCTCCTGACTTCAAAAGACAGAAGCATTCAAGTGTTTTATTGTGAAATTAGGGCCATACAGACTTCTTCCCAAGGCTCTTCTCTTTTCAGAGGGCTGTAAGAAGAGGTGCATCCATCTGCGTTTCCCAAGGCCTTGAGATTCTATCTTTTCAATAAAAAGATTGGATTTTCATTTGCTTTGATTAAAAGCAGCAGCATTCCCTGCTGCCAGAGAACTCACCCGGGCTTCATGACCATCAATAAAAGGAGCAAGCAAGCAAGCACATCACAGTGAGCTTCTTTCAGAGCATCTCAAGGTAAAGGCTCTCAGGAAGGATCCCTGTGCTGCAAACCCATTATACTTCTGAGATCACAGGCAATGGGTTCAGCCATTGATACAGACCTCCTCCCGGGCCTGCACCCTTCTGCTCCATGTCCTTTGAGCTTGTGACCATTTGTCCAGGCTTCTCTGGAATGAGTTTGACTCACAGAGTCCACAGTTCGTTGTCAGTATGCAGCCCTGCTGTTAGTGAGGCTGATTCGGGGACTTTCAGTGCTATCGGTCTGTGGTGGGGCCCTCGGGTGAGGGGAGGGAAGCCTAAAGGAAGAAAGGAAGAAGCCATCTATGACTTTCGGAATGGTGGTGGTGGAATCTGTGGTGATGAGGATAGTGACAGTGGTGGTGGTGATGGCAAGGCCATGGTGGCAGCAGAGGCCAAGATTATGATGGTGAAGAAGCAGATGGTCGTGACGGACATTCATACATTCATAAAGCCGATTCTGTCTTCAGTGCCCCTCTTTCCCTTAAGCTGTAAGTTCTCAGATGGAGCAACTCTTTGAAGCCTGGTTTGAAAGACTTAATTTTTGTTTGGGGTGTTTTTTTGTTTATTTGTTTCTTTGCTTGTTTTTTTGGCGAAGGCATCACATGGCCTCATGGAAAGGGCTTCTGCATAGTCTCACACGTACACTACTGAAGTCAGGGTACCATTGCTGTCCTGTGGTCCCACAAGGTGCACACACTGAGACCACAGAGAAAAGCATGTAGGGAGGCAGAATGGATGGAGACAGTCTCTGGCAGGCATTGTACCGAGGCCAGGCCAGAAAGAGAAGAGTGCTATCTCAGGACAATGGCTGCCAAGGAAGCCATTAAAGAGGGAGAGAAAGAGGGAAGGGGAGAGGAAGGGAGGGAGGAAAGGAAAGAGGGAGGAATGAAGGGAGGGAGAGAAAGAAGGAGAGAGGGAGGGGAGGGAAAAAGGGAGGGAGGAAGGGAGGGAAGGAGGACAGAGGGAGGGTATGTGTAACAGGGCACTTTGGATTCCAGGAATCCAGCTCAGGTCCTCTGGTGTGCAAACCAAATGCTCTGACCTGCTGAGCTGCTACTCTGACTCCTAGCGCACACACAGGCACAGCCCTTTGATGCTCCAGCACAAACACTGGGGGTTTGCTCACCTGCCTTCTGTCCCTGGACCCTGTACTGACTTGCAGCCCCTGTCCCTCGGATTCTCTGCAACTCCATCAAAGGCTTGGCTCCTTTTCCCTCAGTCACTTCTTTGCGATGGGACAGGGGTTCTGGAAGAAAAGTAAGCCATGTACCAGACTCTCCTGCTGATATTTAATTTTTCTCTCAAACCTTGTTTGTGCATGTTTTTACATTGCTATCTTGGGGTTTTATTTTTGACAGTTTTAAATACATTTATGCAGCATCTTTGTAGTTTTCTGGCATTGACATTGAGGGGACTTAGTCTGATAAGGGTGTTCTGCCTGGTACTATCTTCCCATCAGTGAGATAAACCACCCCTGAGAGTGCTGGCTCCCTATCCTCGCAGCTGTACTTGCCCTTGTAGCTGAGATCTTCAGTCACCCCCTCTCCTTCCAGGCTGCAGTCATGCTGAAAGACAGCTGTCATCATAAGTCCCCGGTGCCATTCTTTGCTAGGTCCCTGTCACCTCGAGTGTGTTCCCTGTAGTCCCTAGCACCGTGCTCTCCCAGGGTGCTCTTGCTATGTCCCGCTTTAGAAGCACCGCAGACCTGCCCATCACCATCGGGTTCCACTTCCTGGAGAGTGGCTACAGGACTGTCAGAGGCCTCCTCAGGGTGCACTTCTGTCATAGGGCACCTGACAGACGGACTTGAATCCACTCTGGTAACTTTGGGAGTGATCATCGTTCCTGACTCTGAGATTAAGCACTTTTCCCTACAGACCTGATTCCTTCCCCTCACAGCACTCTGTGATTTTCCTGTTTCTGTGCCTACTTTATAGATTAGGAGAAGGCGCAAGAAGATGAGTCTGATTGCAGAAGATAACACAGGGAGGCTGTGCAGGAGCCCGGGTGAGGACGCAGAGCGGATGATTAGAAGCCTGTGATTCTGAGCTGTGGGAAGGATTTTCCTGGTTTCTGAGAGACACAGTTGAGCTGAGGTTCAGAGTGTCTGTGCTCATGTCAAGGAATGTCCAGCACCCCCTGCCTTGAGTTTTACCGAGAGAAGAGGAGCTGAAGAAACCAAGCACACGTTCACCTGCAGGTCAGCTACTGGTACATCTAAGAGACGTTTTCATTCACTGTTGCTTCAAGATGGGCTAATGTAAGCTACCTGAATAAATTTCACTCTGCTTTTCTTTCCGCATGATGGATAAGTCAGTAACTGAAGATGGGCTATCCTATCCATGTTTTGTTGTTTTGTTTTGTTTTTTTTGGTCAAAGATCAGTCCATATGACTGGAAATAACTCCTGTGGATCTATCATTAAACCTGTAGATTAAGGCATCTTGCAACGTTCATAGAGAACGTTGCTGTTTGCAATAGATGGTGATCAACACATACACACAAAACTGGCCAAGATGCCAAGAATAAGGCACAGCACTCACCGTTAAATGGAATGTACACACGAACGCCTTCTCCTGAGGCTCAGGATTACAGCAGAAGAGGATGCAGAAAGAGTGTAACACTCTGAGGCTGTGGATGACTGCAAGAGTGCCTTCTGCACAGCAGAGCAGATGCCTGTACAAATGCATAGTAGGAGTGACATCATGCAGGTGTCCTGCCATACGATCCACAGCAGTTGTGACATCATGCAGGTGGCCTGCACAAGCTTAAGACAAAGAAAAAAATCCAGCATCAAGAGACGAAATGGTTGCAAAGTCCCGCCTCTACCAGAAGAGGTACTGATGATTGATAGATGCTGGGTGTCAGTTTTCCTAAGAGTGTAGTCCCAGTGTGTGTGCGTGCATGTGTGTGCTTGTATAAACTGCACACCTACTAGGTTAACTGTTATCAGAAGTTTGAAAGGTGACTCATGGTGGTAGGGAAAACACTAAAGAGATCTCCTTTTTTAAAATTTCTTTTTATTTATTCCCGTGTATCCCAATCTCACCCGTCTCCCTATCCTCCCAAAATATAAAGCAAAGTAAAATTTAAGAGATGATGGGCTAGAAAAGCCCTAGGATGATATGAACAGGCCTTAGTGGGCAATTGTTAGGAAGCCTGGAAGACAGACTGGTACTAAAATGCAGAGCACAGTCTGGACAGTGAGCTTTCAAAATGTGGGCACAGCATTCCTGCTGAAAACCGAGTTGGCGGGCCGTCTGCCAATCTGACAAACACGAGTCTCCATGCTGCCTGTGTTTTGAAATCCTAAGTGAGACTGAATTAAAAAGAAATGGGATGATTACCCTAGCAGAGGAAATCTTAGGAAGCATTAACATTTAGGCTGGGGCCTGCTTACTGCTTTCTGCCTTTAGCTATGCTTACAGTGAGAAACTGAGAGCAAACAGCAGACCAGCACAGGCCGCAGAGCCAGGAGCAGCACACACAAGGCGTGCACAGGAGGCTCCAGGCCCCTGCGTGTTTATCAGGAATCTGCGTGTGTATGAGGTCCCTGCGTGTGTATCAAAAATCTGTGTGTGTAAGAGGTCCCTACGTGTGTATGAGGTCCCTGCGGGTGTATCAGGTCCCTGCGTGCATATCAGGAATCTGCGTGTGTATGAGGTCCCTGCGTGTGTATCAGGAATATGCGTGTGTATGAGGTCCCTGCGTGTGTATGAGGTTCCCGCGTGTGTATGAGGTTCCCGCGTGTGTATGAGGTCCCTGCGTGTGTATGAGGTCTCTGCGGGTGTATGAGGTCCCTGCATGTGTATCAGGTCCCTGAGTGTGTATGAGGTCCCTGCATGTGTATCAGGTCCCTGGCTGAGCGTTTTTATGGGATCCCTGAGTGTGCAAATGAGTGAGTCTTGTGCCTTCTCTTGTGCTCTTTTTCTTCTGTTGTTTGTCTGTCCAAATCCCATGCGACACTTTTTCTTTTATCTTATTTTATTCTGTTATTTTTTATTATCCTCCCCCCCAGAACCTGTTTGTTTTCTATGAGAGAGAAAGGAAGTTTAACCCAGGTAGGAGGAGTATGAGAGGAATTGGGAGGAGGAGAGGGAGAGGAAACTGTAACCAGGACATATTATGTCAGAAAAAAAAATCCATTTTCATTAAAAGGAAAAAGAAACACAAAAAGACTGTGCAGTTTGGGGCCGTGAACATATTTTAGAATGTGAACAAAGCAAGTACACATGCTGTACTTGTTACAGAGACTGCTACTAGTGAAGACACCCTGAACAGTGTGCACTGAGGTGATATGGAAGCTGTTGGAGGCTGAGGCTCCACCCTCTTCTCACTGAAGATGCTGAACGGCGAAAAGGCAAACCGATCCTATATTTTAAAAGACAGAGCCAAAGAGACGCGCGGCTGGAAAACCCTTGCCCATGGAAATGCTTTCCCAGCTGCTGGCAACAGGCGCTCGGAGACCCCTGTAGTGTGGTCCAGTTAGGGTGGGTGACCACATCTTGAACTGGCAGCTAAATTTGGTGTCATGGACAGGTTCGAGCATTTGAGAAAAGTAGTGGTTGTAGAATCATGAAGGCTTTCACCCAGGTTCCTGATAAAAACCCATGAGATGAGGCAGTAGACAAAAGGGTCATATACCACCCTTGGAAGTCTGTGCTTAAAGTTGGCAAGGGTGTAGCCTAAGTTGAAGTGTTCTTGGAGGAGCCAGAAATGTGCAGCACCTGCCATAGAAGGATGCAGACGTTGTGTGGAAATGGCCCAAGAAACAGGCCGAATTTTAGGCAGCTATCAAGGCATACAGGTGCTCGGATCTGAGATGTGGAACTACGGAATGCAATGTGAGTTCATGGGCTTTCTTTGTCCCAGTGGCTACACCCTCTCCAATTACTCTCTTTGGAATGGAAATGTACACTCTTTGCTCTTCTATGCCGGAAGCATAAAACTTAGGTTTTTATTATTTAGGGGAAGATGTGGGATCTTTAGAGCTACCTGTAAATAGTGCACTAGGCATACACCTCTGAGGGTGACCCTTCATTGCTTCTGGAATAGTCTTTGCTTTCTGAACCATCAAATTGTGAGAAGCCTTCTCACCAAACTCCACTACTACCAAGGAAGCTGCTATGCCCACATCTTTCTCATGATGACGAGCCAAGAAGACCTTTCTTCCTATCAATTCAGTCAGCTGTTTGGTGACAGAATCATGAAACTAGCCACTAGTGGGTACACGCAGACTGTCTTTGTTCTTGTCTAGAAACACTAATAGCCTACTTTTGAGATCTAAGAGTCTCTCAAACTCCCATGCCCAATATCATTTTAATTCATTTATTTATTGTGCCGTATTTATTTTAAATGCACACCTGTCTGTGCAGATGGCTACACCTAACCTGGGCATATACAAAGCTGGAGGGGGAATCCAGGTGCCCTGGTCTGTGATTTGGACTTATTGTCTTGAGCAGGGTCTTTCACTAAGCCTGGAGCTAGGCTGTGGCTTGTGAGACCCATCCTCTCGTTACCACACTTTATATCTTATTGATGAGTTCAGAACCTGCGGGACCTTTCCTGTGGGTTACAGGCACTTGAATTCGGGTTCTTACACTTGTTCCATAAGCCCTCTTAATTACTAAGCCATCCCCCAGCCCCTGTTAATAGTTCTAAGTAATCAAAAGTACTCAGTAGATGTTTTCCCAAGAGTACCATAGAATACAGTGGTTTATGAAGGAATACGGAAGACACTTGTGCAGTCTTGGAATCATGAACTCTTAAGGAGAGAGAGAAATTATATATTTGTGTATTCCTTCTCATTTACAGCTAAGAAAGTGAAGAACCAACTGTTGCCCTTGGGAGGAGAGTGCTCAAGACCACAGTGTTCAGAGAATTCCATCTGCTGGAGGCTATTCAGAACTGTAGACCCCACCACCATGAGGGATGGTGGTTACTGATGTCCTACACAGCTTCTCTGGAGCCCAGACTGCTGTGCCGCAGACCTGGCCCCTGTCACATGCGGTGTGGTAGCCAGGGGCTGAAAGGTTAAAATGTTAGCACTTAACTCTAAATATTTAATCATAGAAAATAGAAAAGCACAACGTGCTATTGGCACCATAATGCTTAACTATAATTTTGGTACATTAAAACTACTCTTGGGAAAATAACCCTGAATTATTACTGTGTGATTCATTTTCCATGAACAAAAATTCCATTCAAACTCTGAACCCAACTAACTCTGACAGAGGAAAGGCTCTCGGTTCTGGATGAGCAACGCTAGTGAACATCAGGGCCTGCTTTGAGTGAGAAAAGTGCCCCATAGGCCCTCAGATTTGAACACTTTGTTCCTGGTGGGGGGCTTTTTTGGGGGGTGATTATGGAAACATTGGGAAGTTGGGCTAGTCTCGGTTCTGTTGCTATGATACAACATCTCACCAAAGCAACTTAAAGAAGACTGTTTGTTTGGCCCCGTGGTTCCAGAGGGATAAGGGTCCATTCCCATTACAGTGTAAAGGCAGGGGCATGACAGGAGGAGGAAGCTGATGGTTCACACTTCGAATCTTAAGGACAAAACAAAGTAAACCATAAGTGATGAGAGTCTAAATGCTCAAAGCCTATCTCTGGTGACGAGCTTCCTTCAGTGAGGCTAAATTCTCCCTAACAGCACCACCGACTAGGGATCAGGTGTTCAATGACACGAGCCTACGGAAGCCACTCTCATTCAGACTACACAGAGGTAGAGCTTTGCTAGGGGAAGTTTGTCACTGAGGACGGGCTTTGTGGGTCTATAGCCTCTCCTTGCCCCGCTCCTGTTCTTCCATTGCTTCCTGAGTGTGGATGAAGATGTGATCTCTCAGATGCCTGCTCTGAGCATACACTATCTTGCCTCCCTCACCATATGGACACTGCCCATGGAAATGGAAACCTCCAAACTCCTCCTTCTGTAGGTTACATTGGTTGCGGTATCATATATATGTGTGTGTGTGTGTGTGTGTGTGTGTGTATGTGTGTGTGTGTATGATATATATAGTTTTATTGAGCTATACATTTTTCTCCACTCCCCTCCCTTTCTCCACCTCCCTTCTTTCCTCTCCCCATTCACTCAGGAGATCTTGTCTTTTTCTCATCCCTAATTAGATCCGTGTATCTCTTAGGGCTTCTTTGTTGTTTAGGTTGACAGTGACAGCAATGCCATGGTGCTCATTAGGGATCAAAAGATAAACACAACACATGCGGAAGAATTTCACATTGCTCTCGTACAATGCCAAGCTCGTGCCCTTTAACAGAGAAGAAGATGCTTCTGCCATCTTGCTCTCGCATGGTTTATGGGGACTTGCTCTGTGAAGGCGGCGGGTACTTCATTCTATCCCCTAGACACTGTTGTTGGAGTGGGACGGCAGCCTTACAAAGACTACTAAAGAACGAAAGTCCCTATCTTACAATGATTGGTCCATCAATGAACTGACAACGATAATATCAAGCATCTTGTTTGCGAAGGCAGAGGGCAGAGTGGCTGTGGCTACTGCCTGAGGTTATCTGGTCTTTGCTCTACCACTTGTCCCTGAGGATAGTTGTCACCAGTTGTGTGTGTTCATCATGTGACACCGTAAATGTATGCTGCACGCACGGATAAGCACAGCATGTGGATCATGGTATTATCTGTGTCTAGACACCCTGCATTAAGAGCTGAGTACGAACGCGTAGCTGTCACTCTCTTGAGCCTTACACTTGATGGAATATTTTTCATTTCCTTGAGGCACCTTTCAGCCTTGCTCACCTCAGTGGAACCTCAGAGGTTCTCAGTGTCTCCGTTTCCAAGGCAATCTCTTTTGACATTCAGAGGAACTCTTAATGCTGCACACTTACTGGCTATTGCGGGAAGATGTGGGCTAACGCCAAACACTGCATCTATGCAAGGAGGTGAGGAGAGGCCTGGAGGGAGCTTCAGAAAGTCCCCGTAACCTGATGGACATAACACAAAGGGGTGCAAGGAACACTGGAAAGGGCAAAAGGGCAGAGAAACCGGATGGCACAGTAGGATTTCAACACAGAGGAGCTGCCAGCAGGCTCACTGTGAATAAGGAGGCAGCTTCCCTTCCACCCCATTCAGTAGAGCATATCCACTGTCTCCTCGGGTGAAGGCTCCCAAAGTGTTTCTCTGTCTGAAATAAAGTTCATGTAGTGAAAACATTGCTATCCTAACCACTTTAAAGCACACCAGTTGGTGGATTAGTGGATTTTTAACACACTCATAGTGTTGTGTAGACACTGTCCGGTGGCAGAAGCCATTCCTGCAGCCTCTGGCGATGGCTGATATTTGTCCCTGTGTATCAGCTTATTCTGGACATTTTCATATAGTAAAATGCATTTTGAGGTACACACACACACACACGATGGATATTGGCTTGTTTCCTTGGTTACTGGGATATATTTATTTTAAAAGGTCTTTTCCTGTTTTTCTGCTTTTTGGTACATGTTTTTAAAATACAGAGGTGCCTGGTGACCCCATCTTACTCCCATAAAAAATTCTAATCCAGGAGTAATCACACATTAAAGTAAATGTATTGCAAACAAAACAAAAAGTCTTGAATCTTGGGAATGGATTGCTGGGGAGACCTTGCTAGGGATGGGAGAGAGATAAGAGAGGATGGGTGAAGAGCAGACAGAATACATTATATACATGCATAAACCTGTCAAATGACAAACCTAACTAATAAAAAATAATAAGAAGAGGATGTGGGAGGGGATCCAGGAGGAGTTGGTGGAGAAAGGGTGAATAATATCAAACATATTTGTATACATGTATGAAATTCTTAAATAATAAATAAAACAAACACAGTTGACTCTTCTACGTGCATGCTAACTTCCTTTCTGTGTAGAATCTTGTCCACATGGCAGACTAGACCTTATTTTATGTGTGTCCTCTCTAGCCAGATCCTGTGTCCACAGAAATGAGCCGAGAGGTGACTGACTTCTACCCAGTCACACAGCGAGTGAGACAAGACAGGACACAGGCTTCTGGATCCTCATCCCAAAGCTGGCTGGACCACTCTGCTGACACCTTCTCCCCACTCTTCCTCCAGTGCCTTCCTGCCCCATCCCTGTAATTATGGCTGGCTTACTTAGCAGTACCATTTTGCATGTTGGAATCCTAAACACCAGAGAAAGAAGATAGACCCCAGGCCTGGGGTGCGAAGAAATTCCTGCCTCAGGGGTGATACGGGTAGTCCTGATTCACTCATTAATCAAGGCTTCTCAGTCTCCACTCAGATGACACTTTGACCCAGGCAATTATCCCCAGGCTCTCCTGTGTGTGGCAGGGTGGCTGTAGGTCCAGCCTTCATGCACTGCATACTAATAAACAGTTCTTCTCTTCCCAGGCAGGAAAGAAATCTCTGCTTACGTTGCCCGTGTCCTCTAGAGGGGCAAAAATCATCCCCTGGGTCAGACAGAAAGGGATCAGCTTATTATTCTCCAGGACTGCCCGCCTGGTGCTGCCTGGGACTGGGGACGTGGAAATCCCTGCACATTGCAGGTATGAGGCGGTTATCTCCCAGGGAAGACACGTTTGTTCAGGCTCCACACTGTCTTACCGAAGCAGCAAGTGGCTGATTACAGGCTCAGGGCTCCTCGTTCAACACTGCCCATCTGCCACTGCTCATTAGACAAGCCCTCACTTGGAGCCCGCTTCTGGTTTGTGTCCTTTCCGAAGAGAGGAGCGAATAAGGTCAGGGGGATTAATGGCTACGAACTCCTTTCCAATGTTGCTCCAAGGAAAACTAATCACCGTGCTTTCCCAATGCGGAGCCCTCAAACAACAAACCTAGAAGTACTAAGTATTCTCTAATTGGATAGCCATGAAATTCTTTCTATTAACTTTTAGGTCCCCCTTTCAAATTATCTGTTGTCAGTCACTGTCAAAGAGGCCAATGAAGGTGTGGGAACAAAGGCTTTGAAGCCAAGCATCACATTTTATTTATCTTAAAAATTTTAAGTTATATTACATGTGTGTTTGTACACGTGTGAATGCAGATGCCTGTGGACTTTAGAAGAAAGGTGTCTGACTTCCTGAGCCCAGAGTGGCAGTCAGGAGCCACCCTGAGGGGTATGGGAATTGAGCCTGCCTTCTCTGCAAGGGCATCATCCGCTCCTCATCTGCTGCCTCCTCTCCAGCTTCTATGTTGAATGTGGGAGTCATTTCTGCTTTAGTTTTCTTCTGTGTTGTGTGTTTCATGCTCATCTGCCAGCCATGCCTGGACCCTTCCCCTCTGTGTGAGCTCCTCCAATGGCTAGTTGAAAGCCTCTCAACTACCTGCTGAGTTCTCTGTTGACATTGGACTTTTGACTTCTGGGGTTTGAACCAACCCATTCTTAGTGACACCCCCTCCTTAGAGCCTATGTTGTTAACCGATAAACATGCTCCCTTCCCAACCGTGGCTTCTCTTCACTCTCTCAGAAAGATTCCTTGCAGTATGTCTTATTCAGAGATGCTTAAAGTTTACTTCTACCCTGAGACACTCTGTCAGCCTTCTCTGACTTCTTGTGCTTTTATGTTTTATGCCCCAGTCCGTGGGCAAACAACAGTCAGCATATCTGAATCAAGTTCACCTGCTAGTGATGAGCAGCTGATCAGTGCTTGGACCACTAGCGGGCCACTTCTTCGCTGCCTCATCAGAAGGGAGCCAAGGCCAGCGGTAGGCCTGTTAGGATGTTCTAGCATGGGTTACATTCTCTAAGCTGTGATCCTACAGTGTGAATGGGATTCTCTGAGCTGTGTGATCCTACAGTGTGAATGGGATTTTCTAAGCTGTGTGATCTTAACAGTGTGAATGGGATTCTCTGAGCTGTGTGATCTTACAGTATGAATGGGATTCTCTAAGCTGTGTGATCTTACAGTGTGAATGGGATTCTCTGAGCTGTGAGATCCTACAGTGTGAATGGGATTTTCTAAGCTGTATGATCTTACAGTGTGAATGGGATTTTCTAAGCTGTGTGATCTTACAGTGTGAATGGGATTCTCTGAGCTGTGTGATCTTACAGTGTGAATGGGATTCTCTGAGCTGTGTGATCCTACAGTGTGAATGGGATTCTCTGAGCTGTGAGATCCTACAGTGTGAATGGGATTCTCTGAGCTGTGTGATCTTACAGTGTGAATTGGATTCTCTGAGCTGTGTGATCGATCCTACAGCATGAATTGGATTCTCTGAGCTGTGTGATCTTACAGTGTGAATGGGGATTTTCTAAGCTGTGCGATCTTACAGTGTGAATGGGATTCTCTGAGCTGTGTGATCTTACAGTGTGAATTGGAGGCTTCACTATGTTTCTTCACTGTAGCTTTCTCAGTCAGTCTGTGTATTTTCTTTATCTTGTTTAGCTGTAGAATCTTTTACAGCTCCTCTTTTGTTTTTTTTCTGTATTTTTATCAGCCACAATATGAAGCTTGTATAAATTCCTGACCCTGTCTCTCTAAATGTCACTGGTATTGATGACTTATCTAGATCCAGCAACTCTTGGGCAAAGGTATCTGTTTGATGGGAAGACAGGAATCCAGTCTTTCTGGAGAAAAAGAGTCTCTAATAATCCTATTCTACTTCTCTCTCAAAATGAGTCATCCTGCCAAAAAGAAAAAAAATATGCCAGCATACCCATGTCTTAGTCTCTTATTCCTCCCCCTCCCATGCTCCCTCTCTCACCTTTCTGCTTGGAGAAAGCGTAAGAGAAACAAAGAAAATAAAGAGTTGTCCCTCTTTAGCCTGCAGAGGGCAGCTGTGGGCTGAGGCAGGGGCAAGTGGACTGCTCTTGTGATCACTAAGAAAATGGGGGCTTCGTGGAGGGCAGTGTGAACAGCAGAAGCCACTGAACTGCTGGTTTGGTAAATAGGCACTTGTCCACAGATTGGTGATGTCTGCACAGGCGTTGGGTGAGGGGGTCGGGAAGCAAACAGAATTCCAATGTCCATGCTTGGCCTAACACTGATAGGTTTCTTCTTTGGGATCAGCCATGAGTCAACCACCTGGCTAGTTTCCTGATACTTTTTTTTTTTTTTTAAAAATAATGTTTTGGTTCTCAAGAGAACTGTTTGAAAATCTCTGGTCAGTGAATGGAGCACGATGAAGGCTCCTGCTGGGGCCCTGGCCTGCAGCCCATGTCTCAGACTCAGAGACCCCCAAAGCTGGGGGATTTTATTGCCTTCCTATGCTGCACCCGCCATCCTTTCCTCGCCTGTGCACATTTCAGCACACATCACTCTGAGCTCTTTGGCAAAGTGAGCTGTCCCCACTGAAACTCTACAGACCATGCAGTTTGATGATGTGCTACCCACAGTGGAGGACTTCCAGAATCAGTCTTCTCAGAGATACAGAGAAGGGTTGTCCCTTGTGCCAAATAAAAAACCCAGTCAATGCTCCTCAGGGCAGCATAGTTCCCAGCCAGTGGCCCAGAGAGGGTGAGCTTGGCAGCCTCGTTCGGTTTGTAGAAGGGAAATTTTATGCACAGTGGATCCACCATTCTCTACTGCTGTGCACCATTTGTTAGGTGATAACTGGGAAATGTTACCACTGTAAGGTGTGCTCAGTAGAGCTAGCAGCCAGGAGGCCACGTAATCTGCTTTTTAGTCTTTGGTGGATGACAACAGTGGAACCAATGTCATCTGGCCTCATCAAAGACCTGATTTTTGAATTTTTAGACAAATTAAGAAATAAAAAAGTATTGCATTTCATAACCTGTGAATAATTTTAAAACTGGGAAGGACATGGTGTCCCATGAAGGAGAATTTTAGTATCCAAATGTTTATATTGTTGGGATTTAATTGTCATAAAGAATGTGCAGGCATTGGGCAGGATTTCCAGTCAGGAGAGGAGACAGGAGTGGATGGTGCGTGGAAAGACACGTGACAATGGCTACCACAACCGGGAATATAACTTCTACAGAATATAACTGGTATAAAATATAGCCTCTGCAGAATGTAATCTGTTCAGAATATAACCTGCACAGAATACAACCTGCGCAGGTTATAACCTGCACAGAATATAGCCTGCCTGCACAGGATATAAAACTCTACTCCTGTGCCTGAACAGGAATATGAAAGACTGTCAGTATCTCTAGTTTCCATGGAAATGCGAACAAACTGTTAATGGCACAACCCTTCCCGTTCTCTGAAGTGGTGGTTATATTTTCTTCTTATTATTATTTTATTGAGAATGTTTTAATACAATCTTCTCTCATCTTGCATCTATTTATGAAAGGTAACTACCGACTTTTGTTGCAGTTTAGAAAACTTGGAACACTTCTCTACTGGTCACGAAAACATAAAATGCCTCAGTTTCCGTGGGAATCATTGTGATTGTCCCTCAAAAAGTTAGACATAGGCATGCACGTCAGCCCATAGTTCTGCTTCCAGATCCATGCTAGGAACTGCAAGTTTACTACAAGGAAGTACTCAGCAAATATGTGCTTATGGCTCAAAGCACAGTTTCATACCTAGAAGGAGACATGTCCCACACATCCACCAGCAAAGGGACAGATAGACCTCTGTCTGTCCTTTAATGGCATAGTCTACAGATTTAAAAGTGCCATGTACTGATCAGTCCTATAACATAAGGGACCCTAGGAAGCACAGTCTAGGAGAAGGAAGACAAATGCAGGTTTCATGTTGTTAGCGATTCTCTTCTGTGAAAGACCCAGAATACAGAAGTCCTTAGAGACACCTTGGAAAGCTCAGACAAGGACGAAGGGACTGGCAAGAAGGTTGGATGGTTTTTCTTAAGAATAATAGTAATAATTTGGAATTATAATGGAGACACAATTCCAGAATACCGTGAATGTGTGAAATGTTGCCGGCTTCTTTACATCAAATGATCACATTTATGCTGATGTGGGCGTCCCCTCTGTGTGTTACTTTTATTGGTTAACGAATAAAGAAACTGCCTTGGCCTGTTGATAGGGCAGAACCTACATAGGCAGGGAAAACTAAATGGCATGCTCGGAGAAAGGAGGCAGAGTCAGGGAGCAGCCAGAGACAAACATGCCCACTGAATCTTTACTGGTAAGCCACTGCCATCTGGCAGCACACAGAATAATAGAAATGAATTAAATTAATGTAAGAGTTAGCCAATAAGAACTTAGAGCAAATGGGCCAAGCAGTGTCTTAGTTAATACAGTTTCTGTGTGGTTATTTTGGTTCAGGGCGGCCGGGATGAACAAGCAGCCCTCACCCTGTCACACTGTGTGAATGTCTCCTTAAAGCATTATCGGTGGGGCAACATTGGTGAGATGCCTGAAGCCTGATTCACACTGCACTGGTCACTGCTCTGATGTGGAGTCAAAGTCCTTTGGCACCTCTGCTTCAGAGATCTGTGAGGATCGAAGGTGACCAGAAATGCCGAGGGAATGGGAAGAAGACTGTCCCCCGGAGCAAGGCCAGCCTCCTAAGGACCATAGCTTTGCTTGAGATACCAACTGCCACAGCACCAGTGTGCCGGTGTGAGAGAAACTTGCTCTTATGCCTTCATCTGCCACAGTCTGGGCAGTAACACATGGTGTTGTGAGGACTCTGCCTCAGTATCCAAGGAGCCCATAACCAGAGGTGGATGGCTTCTATATTATTGTAGCTCCTCAGTCGGTCAGAGTCCTCTATGAGGAGACAGAGTCCTTGTGTCTTATGGTCTCAGACTCCAAGGTCACTGGTAGGAGTCCAGGAGTTAGTACATATGAAATAAATGCAAATATTCTGTTGCTTTCAGCTCACTTCTAGGGAAAGTACAGTAGCCCGCTTTCAGCTCACTTCTAGGGAAAGTACAGTAGCCCACACAGGTGGAGGAGGGGCTCAGGAGAAACCCTAAGATGAAAACTTAGAGACTGAGTATATCTTCCAATAGCTACAAGGCCGCTGATTTCATGCCAGTGTGCACCTCACATAAGCCCAATTTCCCTATATCTGTTAGCAACTCTGGTTTTTGTTGGGCTAATGAAAAAGCTTCTATCAAATGCATTTATACTGCAGAGTCTATTCCTAGGGAAGCAAAGTTCAGCTTGGTAAACAAATGAGTTTTATTGGGGTTGCATACAGTAATATGGATGAGGGGTAATTTATGGGAGCAGAAAGGACTCAAAGAACAGCTGCATCACCAAAGCCCACAACAGCTCACAAAAGTCAGAAACCTGGGGTGCACTGCACAGCCTACAGATAACACAACCAGCTGAATGGTTGCCTTTTCTGCTGACTCAGTTTGCCTGAGCCCCTTCCAGGTAGCTCTGCTACTTCTCTGAAGGTGACTCAGCAATCTTCACAGCTCACCCAGGGAGGGTGGGGCCTAGTGACTTACATCAGTTTCAGGGACTTCCTGTGGCTATCGAGTTGTTTACTTCCCTAACTTAAACTTCCCTTAAAGAGATTGCCACACAATAAATACTAGTGCAGACAAGGGCTCTGCACGGCTCTTCCCCTCACTCTCTGCTGAGCATTCTACCCCAGCACCCCACCATCTGTCTCTGCTTTCACCCCTACTTCCAACTTCTCTTTTATCTTGGTTGCCCATCCAGCGTCTCTTTGGGGACCTCAAGCATGGCATTTTTCTCAATCATTTGTGTGTTTACCAGACACTGCCATTTAATATACACAGACAGTGACTGGAGCAGGAGAGACAGGTGGCCAGTTAGGTACGAGACATAGTAGTCCGTTTGCGTTGGGCTGCATTCAGATTATGTAGTTCACGGGGGGGGGGGGGGTTGGGGGAGTGTTGTGGGGGGTGAGGGAGGAGCCGAAAGGGCAGGCAGTGTGTGCCCTGAGTGAAGAGACAGCTGTGTTTCAGATGAGGGGCTGTTTATTGCATATGCTGTAGACTGTGCCCATCTCTGCCATGGACCATTTGAGAAGAATCAAGATGGTTGTGCTTGTGAGAATCTCGGTCCCCTGCCCTCTGGAGGACAGACCTTAGGTAGCAGCCATGAGCATCAGCCCTCTCCCATGACAGACTCCTCTTGACACTGCATTTCTTATCTGAATGGGCTTCCACGCAGCTTAGCCAGATAGAAAGACACGAATGCTTCCCGGCTGGCATTTTAAACCGTGACTCATTTTGACGGAAGTGCTTATAATTAAAAACAGCCACAACAACAAAAAAGTGAGGCGCTGGAACATATGAGCTCTGGACAGTTGCGGACCCCGGGAGGCCCCGAGGTAATGACAGCAGAAGTGAAAGCAAATTAAATTTACAGATCGCTTGTGCCCCTTTCCAGGGGCGCGCTCCCCGAATGGTCGCTTGATGGAAGCGATTATGAAGTGTGGAATGCCTCTCGGAAATGATTATGCATATTTAAAATCATTAAAATGTTAAGATTTCATAGGTGTGAACACCAGGGAGAAGGAAGATGTGCTTCCCTGGGTGAGTCAGCCGCACTCAGCTCCCCTCCTGAGGACCATAAAGGAGAGTGACTTTCCTGCCGGGAACAGTATCAAGGTCTCCTCAAGGTGGATGTGGGGATAGCCCATCGGTGACTGTCCCCTGTGAAATGGGGTGCCTCACAGTGTCTCCCATTCTTCTAGCTGAGGTCAGGAGAGAAGGATGGGAAGTCCTGCTTGGCCTGGGGCAGAAGAGGGAGCTAACCTGACCCGTGGTGGGCAGGAATTTGCCAGAGGTTTCTGTTGGCTTTTCTCAGTTCCTGATAGGCAGCGTTGGGGCTCAGGGGAGGATCCTCGGAGAATCCTTGTGATCACTCGCAGGCTGCAGTTCTCTGATGCACTCAACATCACTTTCCTCTGCAATGTGTTTACTTCCTAATCCACCCATGTAAGGGTGGTGTTGATACAGTTCACAAAGTGGGGATATCTCCCAAGGATGTCTTAGTGTTGGTCAATATCAGAGGCTCATTTTAGTTCTGACTTGAGCCAGGAAACCAAGGTTAGACCTAGGCAGGCAGGGGTCTGCAAGGACATCCTCTCTGCCAAGCCCTTATCCATCCCTTCCCCTCGCTCACATTCTGACTCCCTCTCCCTTGCTGTTTCAGTCTTAGTGACTGTTTTGTTGCTATGAGGAGACACCATGATCAAGGCAGCTTATAGGAGAAAGCATTTAATTGTGGGCTTGCTTACAGTTTCAGAGGGTTAGTCTATGATCATCATGCAGGCAGGTATGTTTCTAGGGAAGTAGCTGAGAGCTTACATCTGATCCACATGTTTCAGAGGTGGGGGTCAAGACTGGTATGAGCTTTTGAAACTTCAAATCCTACCCTCACTGACACATTTTCTCTACCAAGGCCATGCCTCCTAATCCTTCCCAAACAGTTGCACTAACTGAGAACCAGGAATTCAAAGTGTAAACTTATAGGGGTCATTCTTATTCAACAACTGACTAGGCTTCTGGACTCCCATTGAATCTGAAGCCTTTCCTTGTTGTCTGTATTCTGGGGCTCTGTGTCTAAGGGCAGTCCCTCCACCACACATCCTGCCTAGGACATGTTTGATAGGAAAGGTCCGGCTTAGGAATGTCTCAGGAAAGACCATCCAGATTGTTGGGTGGCTGTCCCCGTGCACTGACTTGAGATTAAACCCCAAATGCTACACTGTTCCCTGGAGTCATTGTGACATAAAGAATATGGGGAATCTGGGAGGATTGGAGGAGGGGAAAACATAATCAGGACCCATTTTCAATAAAAAAATAATCACAAGAAAGACTATTCCTTCTGAGACTGAGAGTGTGACTGCTCCAGACCTCTCTCCAACCTTTGCATGGCCCACGGCCCCTCACCAGCCTTGCTTGTGAGTAGAAATGTTTCCTGGTCACTGCTACATCCATCTGAGCATCCCCTGTCTATCTGAACATCCCCCCGTCTGTCTGTGCATCCCCCTGTCTGTCTGAGCATCCCCCGTCTGTCTGTGCATCCCCCTGTCCATCTGAGCATCCCCGTCTGTCTGAGCATCCCCCGTCTGTCTGTGCATCCCCCTGTCCATCTGAGCATCCCCCGTCTGTCTGTGCATCCCCCTGTCTGTCTGAGCATCCCCCATCTGTCTGTGCATCCCCCTGTCTGTCTGAGCATCCCCCGTCTGTCTGTGCATCCCCCTGTTCATCTGAGCATCCCCCTGTCTGTCTGAGCATCCCCCGTCTGTCTGTGCATCCCCCTGTCCATCTGAGCATCCCCCTGTCTGTCTGAGCATCCCCCGTCTGTCTGTGCATCCCCCTGTCCATCTGAGCATCCCCCGTCTGTCTGTGCATCCCCCGTCTGTCTGTACATCCCCCTGTCTGTCTGTGCATCCCCCTGTCCGTCTGAGCATCCCCCGTCTGTCTGTGCATCTCCCTGTCTGTCTGAGCATCCCCCGTCTGTCTGTGCATTCCCCTGTCTGTCTGTGCATCCCCCTGTCCGTCTGAGCATCCCCTGTCTGTCTGTGCATCCCCTGTCTGTCTGAGCATCCCCCGTCTGTCTGTGCATCCCCCTGTCTATCTGTGCATCCCCCTGTCCGTCTGAGCATCCCCTGTCTGTCTGTGCATCCTCTGTCTATCTGAGCATCCCCCATCTGTCTGAGCATCCCGCTGTCTGTCTGAGCATCCCCCGTCTGTCTGTGCATCCCCCTGTCTGTCTGTGCATCCCCCTGTCTGTCTGAGCATCCCCCGTCTGTCTGTGCATCCCCCTGTCTGTCTGTGCACCCCCCTGTCCGTCTGAGCATCCCCCTGTCTGTCTGTGCACCCCCCGTCCGTCTGTGCATCCCCCTGTCTGTCTGAGCATCCCCCGTCTGTCTGTGCATCCCCCTGTCCATCTGAGCATCCCCCGTCTGTCTGTGCATCCCCCTGTCTGTCTGAGCATCCCCCATCTGTCTGTACATCCCCCTGTCTGTCTGTGCATCCCCCTGTCCGTCTGAGCATCCCCCGTCTGTCTGTGCATCTCCCTGTCTGTCTGAGCATCCCCCGTCTGTCTGTGCATTCCCCTGTCTGTCTGTGCATCCCCTGTCTGTCTGAGCATCCCCCGTCTGTCTGTGCATCCCCCTGTCTATCTGTGCATCCCCCTGTCCGTCTGAGCATCCCCTGTCTGTCTGTGCATCCCCTGTCTATCTGAGCATCCCCCATCTGTCTGAGCATCCCGCTGTCTGTCTGAGCATCCCCCGTCTGTCTGTGCATCCCCCTGTCTGTCTGTGCACCCCCTGTCCGTCTGAGCATCCCCCTGTCTGTCTGTGCACCCCCCGTCCGTCTGTGCATCCCCCTGTCTGTCTGAGCATCCCCCTGTCTGTCTGAGTGTCCCCCTGTCTGTCTGTGCATCCCCCTGTCTGTCTGAGCATCCGCCTGTCCATCTGTGCATCCCCCTTCTTTACGCTGGATCTGCCTCATACTTCTCCAACACGACCTCATCATAATTTGTCCAGTTACGCCTGCAAGGAGCCCTTTCGCACACAAACGGCTGTGTCTGAAGCATCAAGGGTGAGGAAGGCCCCCATTGATGGATCTGCAGGATAAAAACACCTGAGAGAGGCAGGCACCTGTGTACCACTCCAGGATGCCCAGAATGTAAGGCAGCTGTACCAGGCTCCATGGAGAGGAGGGTGGGGGCTTCCTCTCCTTTCTATGACAGCAGGGAGTCTGCCTTGTGGAAGAGCAGAAAGGAACTTCACTTTTTGACCGAGCTGTAGAAGGACCCTGGGACCATTCCTTGTTTCCAAATCAGGCAACAGAGCAAGCAAGAAGTGGAGGAGGGTATCACTAGTGTCACCAGGGAAGCTGGGGTTCTCCACATAGACTCGCAAGAGAAACATGTTTTTGTCTTCTCAGCCTCAGCTCTCCCTGCCCCAGGTGACAGAGGGGTGGCTGGAAGAGAAAGGCTTCAGGTACAGGTAGGAACCACCCTTCAGTGGAAGGGCTGAAGGGGACTGGGAAAATGAGGTTTTCAGTGGCTTTTGTTTTTGTTTTTTCCAATTTGGGACAATTCTTTTTCTTCCACAGAAAGCAAAAACCATTAAAATCCTTGATGCATAGACTCTGCCTGTAGTCTGACTCAATCACACGTTTCAGGAACCCATACAGATGGATGGAAGGTCAGAGGGAGAATCCAGGAAGAGATGGGGTCTGGCAGAGAGCTGGGCAAAAGTCAGTGAGGGGCACTGAGCTCTGAACATCTCCTATACCATCCTCATGCTCTTCGGAGTGACCTTGGCTTCCATGAGCCCTCCTATCACTGCAGCACAGCATAGGCTCAGGTAACCCTGGCTCTGAGGCCTTTAATCACCTTTACCCGTGTGCCACCGCTGCTCTTTGCCCTCCTGTCTTAGAGGACATGCACCGTGCTCCTACAGTAGCATCTGTGAAAACCCCCTGATTTCCCCGCAATGTTCTGAGCACCATCCCCAAGTCCTGAGCATGTGGGTGTGAAGAACATGCAAAGAGAAAATTCACAGGCGAATTTGTCCCTGTGGGTTCTCTGGGACATGAGAGAGAGGAACAAGGAAGGTATTGAGAAGGGTGGCTGCCAGATCCCGGTAGGGTCTTGAAAAGAAACTAAGAGAAGATGAGCGTCTAGGAACTCACTCGGGGTAGTCCAGAGAAGCACAAGGAGGGTGCCCCTCACAGCTGATGCTCTGCCTAAGCCAAACTCAGTTTTCCAGAATATTTCAGGGTGAGTGGAAGTCAGATCGCAGGCACCATTGTGGTAGAATAGCATAAAGCTCTGTCATGTCTCCTGGATGCAGAGTTTCCATGGCGAAGTTGGTGTTTTTGGCTCTGGCAGCAATAACAGTTGCCCAGTATCTTCTAGAAGGAGCTGGTAAACAGGCATGGTAGAAGGAGCTGGTAAACAGGGCGCTCTACTTTGTGTACATGGCAAACTCCTTGGTTAGCGCCCCCTCTGGCCTTCTGGAAAGATGGGAGGGGGTAGCGCTGCCCCCTGCTGCCCCTTGCCTCCTGGTGAGGGTGACTTTTCTGGTGTCTTGCAAAGATGATTAACCATCAAGGTAATGGAGGCAAGTGCATTTAATCACTTTCTAATGAATGCGATTGTTGCAGCCCCTCGCTGCTTTGCAGGCTGAGAATAATGAGCGAGAAGGAAGTGTCACGGGGATCCCATGTTTTCACCTAAAGGTTAATTAACCTGGAGATAATCTGTGAGATAGTGCCTGCTCCTTCCTTGTGAAGAAAATGCGGAGGGGATCCCGAGTGCATGCCAAGCCCAAGCCGGGGAGCCGGGGAGCCTGGGGGGGGGGGGGGGGGCACAGCGCCACCGGAAGTGAGAACTTTGGATGAGAACCTCAGCCTTTGAGAGGATGTTAATGTGGATATCGACGTAATTCCGCACAGCCTGCATTGTGCTTGGGATTTTCTAGCAAATGGAAAAGGAAAGAAAGAGGCACTAAATGGGGCCGTCAGCTGAACAGATGCCTCTGCGTACACTGTGAAGAGAATCCGAGTCTGTTTACTATTGGCCTGCATCCTATCTTCCTTCAGTAAGGTCACCGGGGAATTTCGAGGGGAGGCCCTTGAGCAATACCGCAGAGCTTCCAAATGTGTGTTGCACACAATTTGAGGAAAGGCCCAGATTTCCAGATTCTGGTGTCAGGTCACAGAACCCTAGTTCCACAATCCATCCTGCACTGTTATCAGCAAGCTCAGTACGCCCAGAGAAGCTCAAGGAGAGAAGGAGCGGAGTGCTGCCTCTGGGTGGGAGCTCCTGTTGCCTGAAAATGGTTTACTTCCATATGTGCGAGGATGAATGAAACAGTCGTTTTCTTCTACCCCCGACCAGGCTGCAGAATGAAGAACTGGGAAAGAAAACGATTTGGAAATTGTACGTTGAAAGTCTTTACCTCAGTAGCATAATCATAAGTTGCCATTTGGATAAATAATTACTGAAGTGCAGATATATTTGGCCATGGAGATGCGATGGCCAGTGTATCAGTTTTTGGTTTTTTGTTTGTTTGCTTGTTTGTTTTTGTCTTTCGAGACAGGGTTTCTCTGTAGCTTTGGAGCCTGTCCTGGAACTAGCTCTTGTAGACCAGGCTGGTCTCAAACTCACAGAGATCCTCCTGCCTCTGCCTCCTGAGTATTGGGATTAAAGGCATGCGCCACCACTGCCCGACCAGTGTATCTTTTCTTTAGTAGAAGTTAGCGGGAGGCAGTCTAGTGTCTTTTTGTTAACGTCAGGCAGGTTGCCACTTGATGCAGTTTCCCCATACACAACCCCACTGGATTGGTTAAGGTTTGAACGCATGGGGAGCCTGGCAGTGGTGCTGACCGCACAAGCTGCTTGCTGCACAGCCGCCATCTCGCTGCTGCAGAGACTGATTACAGACGCGGTGGTTGGTGCAGGGTGAATGGGGCTTAGGCTGGCCATTAAATAACACTAGCCGTTGGCTGGAGGAAAAGATGTCCACAGGGAGGGGAAACGTGAGGATTGCACCGCCAAGTGTTCAGACCTGGGCTATCAACCTACACATGAAGTACAAACATCAGAAGACTGAACGGAGTTAGCGAGAATTTTCTTTGAACTCCAGAACGACGTTGATTTGGAATGCAGTCATTACACTTCATCATATCTTCTAAATTTTCTTCTGTGAAAATGTATGCTCATTTTTTCAGTTATAAAAATTTCTTAGAAATAATTATCTGCTGGACTCTGTACCAGCTTTTGACGGAGCTTGGGATTGAGAGGTGAACGTCTTCCCTGTGAGATGCAGATAGACACACAGCCGATGTGCTAACATGGCCCCTATTTTAGGATATCATCATGGTGGAGAGAAGGGAATGACCAGCTCGGAGCCAAAATAAGCACTTCTCACCTAAAGAACTAAGGTTGCGATCAACCTCAGATTGCTAACATTTAAATGACAAACATGCTTGGTCCTGTGGTGCCGATGGATTTCAGCACTGAGGGTCTAGGCCCTTTGTGTGGTCCTGCAGGCCTAGAGGGCAGAAGAATCTGTCTGAGGCAAAGTATCAGCCTGGATGAGATGGATCAGAGGTTGCCTGGGCTTCAAGGTAGTGATGCTGGTTTTTGCCAATGGCTGCTTGACCTCATGAGGAGCAAACGGCACAGAAGGACAGGAAAAGGAAATTGAGATGTTTAGCAACACTTTAAGAATTATTCATAAAGCATGGATGGGATTTGAGACTTTGACGGGTGATAATACCATTTTTCTTAGGATTCCAGTCTGAGATGTTCAAGGGGTTTGAGCTTGTCACTTTATCTCGGAAACTGGAACTGAGTACATCACATGCAACCAGAAGGAGGGAACAAGAAGGACCACAGTGAGGAGGCCTGTGCGTGGTGGGGAGTAGATGCATCCTAGAATCTGGGAACATTAGTTTGTACTCTCTAAGTGATCTCACAGGACGGTCTTAATATTGTATTACATTCACAATCCAGTAATCACATATGCAGGAGAGGCTGTGAGCCGAATGAGGAGCAGGGAGTAGGAGGACAGATGAGAATTTCGCAAAATTATCTTCCTCTTTGGTTTAATCCCCATTTGATATGGCCCTTAAGGAGATAATGAAGTAAGAATGGATTTTTCTCTTCTTTCACTTGTGCTAAATTATTGTGCCCTTCACTAGGGTTCCCATGAACAAGACAGAAATGCTTACACCAGAGAAAGAATCAGAGTCTGTGGGAGAAATGCTTTATAAAGACTTTTCTGTGCCTGGCCATCTTAAAGACGCTACCCCTCTTCTGCTCTACAGGGACAGTCCTGCAGACAAGGCTCAGAGCGCCCACCCTGTCCTACTGAGCAGGTTCCCCCAGCCCCATAAGGGTTCTAATCCGGCCAGGTCCAGGAATTCCTAATGCATCAAGCTTTACTTTTTCCTAGACTGATTTGCAGAGACTGACAATTGTATAAATATCTTATATTTTATATTGCTACATGTGTTGATTTTAATATTTCTCTTTATAGAAGTGGCATCTATCATATTATCAAAGACAGGACTTGCTACTAACTAAATAGAAATTTCCAAGTCTCTCTTTTACCGGGATTGTCACCAAGGGATAAATAGGTCACCAAGCTGTATCTGCATTCATTGCGCGTCTATCACATTCTCTTGCTTGCTGATGTGAGTCCTTTGCAGAGACACAGAGTCTTGGGGAGCTGCACTGTGTCCTCTAAACTTCTCTGGGTTGTGCTTTAACCGTGTGTTGAAGGAACACCTTCTATTGCAAGTGACATCATCCCCTGACACATCTTTTGAAGACCTAAAGGTAGAATAGATGCTTTACTGAGGGCAAGACAGAGACATGAGACAGCGTTTATACACAGAGGCATGAGGCAGTGTGAAGGTGGTGGCTGGAGTATTAGCACCAGTGAAGTTACGCACAGGTGGCATGCCATGGCCACTGGTCCCTTCTTGGGTGCTGTCTAAAAACTCAACAGCATTGAAAGCCGGCAATCAGAGACATCAATTTGTACCTGTTTTCAGCAGCCTACGAGGATGGGGCTAGCTAGAATGACAGAGATGAGCCACCCTCCACAGAAACCTTACCTGCTAAGGGCAAAAGCATAGACCTTTGATAAGTTGGACATTAGGCACAGCATGGGGGAAGACTTGTTATTTGAGCTGATTTTGGTCCCTACATTTTTGACTTCTGCTGGACCTGTGGTTTTTGCCTCTTTCTTTGTTGGGAGACTGTGGTTAATAGACAGACCAAGTGATGCCAGCTGGGCAAGTATTTGGGCACAGTCTTTGCCCAACCCTCCTCACATCCCTGAGCTGGGAGGAGGTACAGTGTCCTCAGCCCAGACTTTGAAAAACCAGCTTTATCTCTGTCTCTACTTATTTGTGATACTGTAGACAAATTATTTAACCTTTCGAGGTTTCTCCTCCCTTGCATGTTTATAGGAGATAAAGTTAGCATACATATCTTCATGGCAATGCAGGGCAAGTGGGACTAACCATGAGGAGTTCATGAATGTATAACCTGCTGCTGCCTCGGTGTTCTGTCTTATCACTGACTGTCCAGGCACTGCCATGGTGTGGTAAGTCAGCTGCTTGGCTTATCTTAGCGCTGTAATGGAACCTCCACTCTCTGGTATTTACCTTACTAAATTCCGGTCATTTTGGCAGAATGCTAGAAATCCCCCCCCCCAAACACTTAGCTCCTAAATGTCACACTTTAACCACTTAGTGCTGTCATTGACATATAAATGTTTCTACTGCCATTTGTAGCTTTCAGCTATAAATTAAGTACATTTTCATTCATTTCTTCCAAGGCAGATAAAAATTCAACAGGAGAGCATTCCATGCTGCACGTGGGGTTGGAAGAAGAGGAGAGACAGACAGATACAGAGAGCAATCGAGGGAGATGTCTACCAATCTAAGGAGGATCTCCTCGAGCCCTGGGCTGTGATCTGATACCAGTTAAATTCAGAAGGACGTCTAGGCCCCTGTGCCCAAGCTGTCCCTCAGAACTGTAAATAAAGCCCTGTGCTGCCAGTTGCCCCGCCCCGTGTGAACCCGTGCCTTGTTCAGTCCTCGTCTCCATCTGGTTGGGCTGGACAGAGAAGCTGAAAGACAGCAGACAGTCATGTCTTACATGTCAGGGCGTGGGACATACAAGATTACATGATCCGACTCCTCAAGGTTACAGACTGCTGACTTTCACTAGGCCTTCTCAGGGGGGACAGAGAAAGGAGGCTCTCTGGCTTCTTTCTATAAATGCATTGATCCTACTCACGATGGCTCCAACCAATACTGGGCTGCCTTCCATAGGCCTGCTTTCAAATGCCTCCACACTGGAACAAAGATTTTCAGGTGTGACACTCCTTTACGAGACGGACAGTTAGACCATAATAGTAAGCTATGTACTCTCGAGAGATGGAAGGGAGGGGGCTCCAGTCTGTACTCAGTCTGAGACACTAACCAACGGGCACTAGGATGATCACTCCTTAGGTAAGGCACAGGAGGCATTCAGGAGTCGGCAGGGGATGTGATCTCTCATCACCCTTTAAAGCCATAATTTGAGACTTAAAAAAAAGTCATTTTTAGGTTTATTTACCTGCATCTGTGTATGTATATCAATGGAACTGTTTTTTATGTTTTTTACATGTGTGCAGGTGACGACAGGGGCCAGCATAGGGTGACAGGTCCCCTGGAACTGGAATTGCAGGCAGTTGGAACCACCTGCCCTGAGTACAGGAACTGAGCTCCTGTCCTGGGAATTCAGCTCCCTTTGCTCCTGAGCCATCTTTACAACCTGGGATTTGAGACTTTAGACAGAAGACAGATGGGCTAGGCAAGAAATACGAATCAGAGGGCCTGGAGACTGCTGTGGTTAGCAGGATGGGAAGGCAGGAGATTGTAGAGAAAGGTAGCCTTGTTAGTAGTGTTTGGGTCCAACTCTGTTTCCATGCCAGGGTGGCTTAAAGGCTGTGCCGACTGTCACCAGAACAAAGACAGAGAAATGTCTTCCCTTTGCTGTACCCCGTGCTTAAAGAGACCATGTAAGAAAAGGCTCTTTTAAAGCAAACCAGGTGCTTCTAATGGGCAGAAATTTACGCTTGAAGGACTCAGTTGCCTGGCACTGTGATCGGGTGGTGGGGGTGGGAAGCTAATTCTCTCAAAGCATCCTTCCCCAAGAAGAGAGTTGTAGCCCAGAATTTACATACAAGAGACACCGAGAAATTCTGAGCCGGCCCAGAGGTCCTGTGGAGTCACGTGTCCTGGGAATGAGTGTTTGAAGGGGCAATGGGTCAGGTCCAGGAGGCCCCGGGTGTTTGGAGCAGAGCCTATGTGTTCAGGTGTGGAGTATGATCAGGGTCACAGGGCCAGGGCAGTCTGTGGGCCTGGCAGTTTCCCCAGTGCCCGTTCTGCCTGGGAAGCCATCATGCATGCACGCATGCAGTTTCTTCTGTCCATGACCAGTGCTGGTTCTCACCGACACACACGAGATGATCAAACCCTGTCCTCTGGTGATAACTCTATACAGAAGAGTTAGCAAAGACAGCTGGTACTCTGGCAGAGCATGAAATGTCACAGTTGCCCAGGACTGGTACCCTGCCCATGGGCTTGTCCCTGCAGAGCCCTGTGTTTGTAGCTACCAAGCCAATGCAGGGACTCCAGGGCATCCAGGTAGCGACTAGTTAAAGCTGCCCCACAGAGGCATGCTTGCAGGCCATATTAACAACAGACTGCATGGGAATGGGGATGTAGGTGCAAACAGGACGGACGTGTGCAGGGCACATCCTTGACAGCGTGTCCTTCATTATCGGCTGGTCTCCTTGGAAACTCATAAAGAGGGGAAATTAAAACCTGGTCTCTTTACTGCTTTGGCTGCCATCCACTGAAAACTATTGGCTTAAGCTCTGTCTCGGTGCCTGCCTCTCTAAAGATGGGCAAACACTGAAGAAGAATTGATTCTGCAGCAACGGATTCCATTAGTTGCCTAAGCTTTGTACATAGAAAAAGGAGCCTGACCTCTGAGAGCAGGAGGAAGGCTGTGGAGGGGTGTGCAGTTCCACGGGGAGGGCCATCAGGAGACCTGATGGCAGGGCTCTGGGGTACAGGGCTATGGACTATGGTTAGGTGAGTTTCTATGTAGTCAGGGATGTCCCCTGGCCATTTGGGCCACTCGTCAGAGATTACGGTAGATGTAGCAACATTCACATTCAGCTGTCCAGAGAGGACATTCCCACCCCCCCCGTGTAATCACCTCCCTCTGGGTCCCGCTAGCCCAGCATAGAGCCACTTCAGCTCAGCTAAAACACAGTGGCGGATGAACGTGCTACTGAGTATTTGTAGTTGTCAATTGCATTTCTATCACTTCTAATTGAGAGTAAGGGAATCCACGTGTCCCAGGGCTGGGTTACCATGACTCAGCCTCGCCAGGCCACTCAAGGACTCTAGCCAGCACCCAGCTCATGGCTTCTCTCCTCTGAAGAGCTGATGAATGGACCCCAGGCAGTGCTCACCATCTTTAGGTGCCAGGCAGAAGTCAGTTTTCAGAAAGAGCAGAAGTCGCTGTGTGGTCCACAGGCTGAAGAGGGAGGCTGTACCAGAGCCTGGGTCAATGACAGGAGCATCCATATGTGTGTGTGTGTGTGTTCTAGACCACAGGATGCATCAGACCCGTGCAGACTCTGGAGGATGCTGGAGAAAGTGGGGTGCTCCCAGTGTGAATATTGTTTATGACGGGGTGGTACGAGGTACAGCTAAATAAGAAGGCTTACTGGGTTCTCAGTGATCCTCAAAAAAATGAACACAGTGGCTTCAGATAATATTTTCCTCAAAATTCTGGAGGCATGATGATATAAGGTACCAGGGGTTATTTCTTCTCGAGGGCTCTGAGGAAGAATCTCCCCTACCACTTTGTACTATGACGTTGGTTGTTAGTGACTGTGCTGTTTTATCTATTGCCTTCACCCTCATTACACAGTTCCTACTCTGTATCTTCTCACTTTGGCAGAACAGTGATAACAGAGTTTGATGGCAATCACATAATCACATATTAATTCTTCTAACTCATGAACATGCAAATGCTGTATTTATAGGGCCAGCAATAACTGCCCATGGGTGTGTTTTAGTATTGAGGATAGCTGTCCATGGAGACAAAAGACAAGTGTTGATGAGTTATGTAGAGGAAAAGGAATCATTACCCAGTGTGATGAGAAGGCAGAGCAATGCTGGCATTACACGGGGGCTCATGAAACAGACAGGAAAGCACCTGACCTAGAGGCCCATTTCCAGGCTTATTCACATCCCAAAGAGCTGACAGCAAAAATATTTCTACTCTCATGCTCATTTTAGACTTTTTCACAGGAGCTGGGTTTGGTAATGATTGCCAACAGATTGAATGAATAGAAAAAACAAGAGTGGATTATTTATTCAGCTTTAAAGAAGGAAATATGTCCACTTGAAATAACATGCAGAAAGAACTTGAAGATACATCCTGTGTAAAATAAGCCAGGTGCAGAATAAGAAATAGTACATAATCAAATGGATGGATAGGTCGTACAAAGGAAAAAAAAAGAAATAAAGCAATTCAGCTACCGAGGGCAGACTACTGGTGACAAGGGACTGAGATGGAGGAAGGAGGGAGGCGGTGGTCCAAGGCAAAAAGTGGTAGCGATGACAGGAATTTGTGAGGTTTGCATTTCAGTGATGACTATAGTACCATTTCATTAGCATAGAGACTGTAGAAGCAACACTTCATTTGCATGGTGACTGGAGTATCAACTCTGTCTCAGCATGGTGACTGGAGTATCAACTCTGTCTCAGCATGGTGACTGTAGTAACAACACTTCATTTCCATGGTGACTAGAGTATGAACTCTGTCTCAGCATGGTGACTGTAGTAACAACATTGTCTCTACATGGTGACTGTAAAACAACACTGTCTCAGTGTGGTGACTGTAGTAACAACACTTCATTTCCATGGTGACTGGAGTATCAACTCTGTCATCAGCATGGTGACTGTAGTAACAACATTGTCTCTACACGGTGACTGTAAAACAACACTGTCTCAGCGTGGTGACTGTAGTAACAACACTTCATTTCCATGGTGACTGGAGTATCAACTCTGTCTCAGCATGGTGACTGTAGTAACAACATTGTCTCTACACGGTGACTGTAAAACAACACTGTCTCAGCATGGTGACTGTAGTGACAACACTTCATTTCCATGGTGACTGGAGTATCAACTCTGTCTCAGCATGGTGACTGTAGTGACACTGTCTCAGCATGGTGACTGTAGTGACAACACTGTCTCAGCATGATGACTGTAGTGACACTGTCTAGCATGGTGACTGTAGTGACAACACTGTCTCAGCATGATGACTGTAGTGACACTGTCTAGCATGGTGACTGTAGTGACATTGTCTCAGCATGGTGACTGTAGTGACTGTAGTGACAACACTGTCTCAGCACAGTGACTGTAGTGACAACACTGTCTCAGCATGAAGACTGTAGTGACACTGTCTCAGCACAGTGACTCTAGTGACACTGTCTCAGCATGATGACTGTAGTAACACTGTCTCAGCATGGTGACTGTAGTGACAACACTGTCTCAGCATGGTGACTGTAGTGACACTGTCTCAGCATGGTGACTGTAGTGACACTGACTCAGCATGGTGACTGTAGTGACATTGTCTCAGCACGGTGACTGTAGTAACACTGTCTCAGCACGGTGACTGTAGTAACACTGTCTCAGCATGGTGACTGTAGTGACACTGTCTAGCATGGTGACTGTAGTGACAACACTGTCTCAGCATGGTGACTGTAATGACAACACTGTCTCAGCATGATGACTGTAGTGACACTGTCTCAGCATGGTGACTGTAGTGACACTGTCTCAGCATGGTGACTGTCCTGACAACCCTGTAACAGCATAGCAACTGTAGCAGCAATACTGCTTCATACACTGGAAATATTCCTAGAATGTCTCTAGTATGTTCTTAATAAAAATGGCAATTAGAATATGTAGGGTTCTTTTGCTGGTTTTTGTTTTTGTTTTACCAAGGGGAGAACTCTGGAGCAGACTGTGAAATAGCCTGTAAGATGCCACTCCCCTGACTGTTCCCAAGGCCTTGGTTATCTGTCGGTTCCTGACTGGCATCTGACAATCCCATTTCTGTTAAAGCTCCACTGACCTGCGAGAAAACTCCAGTGTCATCTGCATAAGTCAAGCTCGATAAAGATTAATGTGATTCTTAATTGTCATCTTCTAGACTGATAGATAAGTCATCTAAGTATGTAGAAAGTATACTCTGTAGATGTTATTAATGTAATAACTCATTGTGAATAAATAATACTCAGAGAAAATTAACCATGCACTGAAGACTTATTTCAAATGCTTTTGTATGCTTCAGAGGATTTAAAAAAGTCCAGATAAAACTGAGGGGATTTGGGATCAAATCACTACAGGAATGTCATAGGCTGAAACCCTTTAGACACACTTAAAGAAATTTCCATAGGAAACTTTAGTTAGTGCCTCTCCACCCAGTTCCATCTCAGTCACACTACCATCTGGGCCTGAATTTCAACACATGAGCCTCTGGGGAGACACTCGGCATCTCCACCACACGGAGAAGTTGGATGGAAAGCTAATGAGCCAAGTGTAGAGTTCAAACGAGACAGGAAGCAAACCCGCGCAAAGCAGCGTTAGAGGGCAATAACAGGAGAAATAAACACAAGCCAAGAAATTAATGAAACATGCAACAAACACCCCCCAAAGATGAACAACTCCACGAAGTCTGTACTTTGTCAAAGAACACTTGAATATTGACATGGATCAGCGTCAGACACGTCAAAACTCAAGAAGAGCAAAAGCACAAAGATGAAATGGGACTCAAACTGCGAATCAATAACGAGAGAAACATGAACAGTGGCTGTTCTGAAAGAAAACCACCAACACGGATAGAGATGAAAACGAGCTCTGCTCACTATGACGTTCCCTGCAAGAAGCCCACAAAAGGTGTCGAACACTGAAGACTCAGCACATGTTCCCAGGTGGGAATGGGGGCCCTTGTCCTTCTGATCCAAGAAGGAGCAGGAAAACGTTTCAACTCCCTTGGAGGACGTTATGAGTCTGAATCAGGCAGGTGAGGGCAGCACAGGTAGGGAAGGTGCGCCCGCCTCACGCAGGCCTCAGACTTAGAACCTCTAATACGCGAGCTCAATCAAGAATAGAAGTGATAAGGATATATAAGAATACCCGTATATGCATATTCATACAATCGTGTATTACCTGACAAGCAGTACACAGCATGCATATGTGACATAGACTAATATAATAATCAGGGCCAGACACACACACAGAGGGCTTGCCTCATTAGTGTACGCCCATGGAATAGAAGGACTGGAAAATGTTAATTAGACCATGAAAGTTCTATGACGCCAAACAATCATTTCCATCAGTAGAGGAAGTGTTAGTGAAATCCAGATTGGCCCGTGTGAGGAAGCAACAGAAAGAAATAAATCACATCCATATATGAACTTAGGCAATATTTTCAACAGAAAATATTTTTTTGTGTGTGTTAGAGTGGAAAAACGTTCTAGAAAACATAACGAATAATTCACCACAGTGTAATGCTAACACTACACAAAACCTCGATTGCTCGTAGATAAGAATGTATAAAGAGGACAAGCCAAGTGGCAGGAATGGGAGACATATGTTTCAGCGGAGCTGTGACTTTCGCAAATGGGCAGAGAGCAGTCGTAAAAGCTAGTATAACACACACTGTAATTCTGAAGGCCTCATAACTCAGGTAACTTTCAATATTTCAATGTCATATCGCAGGAAAATTTATAAATTGTTATTCCCCACTTTCTATATTTTTGTATATGGAGAATTTTATAATATCATGAGGGATATTAATAGTTAAAATATACAGAAACCAATTTCCTCTTTATGTAGCCAGATGATAGGCTCCCTGGAAAATATCAAGGGTCTTCAGCTATGTTGGCTACTGTCTTTGGGGTCTACATACATTAAGAAGTGCTTGGCACAGACTTTAACCAGGAGCCTCAATGCCACACAGCACCCTCTCCCCAGCTGTTGATGGAGAAGCACAAAAGTGGACTCTGGGAAGTGATTCTCGTGACATGGCTGGCCTGGGTAGAGATGGCTGTCGTTTGGATGGGAAGTGTATATAGTTCATTTATTTGTATCTTTTGTCTTCTTCCTCTACGTCTTTGAGCTTGGTGTGATGGTTTGAACACTAAAGGTAACCCAGAACATTATATATTATATATTTGAACGCTCAGTCCCCAGTTGGTGGCACGATTTGAGGAGGTTATGGAACATTTGGGAGGCACAGCCTTGCTGGAGGAAGCGTGCAGATGAAAATGTAACCAGCCAACTTCCCATTCCTGCCGTATCCCATGCTTCTCGGCACCACTGTGGACTCTGGAACCCTAAGTCAAAAAAGTCTTTCTAAAGTTGATTTTAGCCATGGTATTTTTATCACAGAATCATAAAAGTCGCTAATACACCTGGGAAAAGTCTACTCAAAAATTGTGGTTCTAGAGCTTTTCTCCAGACCTGCATCATTTTTATAATTTAGAATCTAAGCCATACATCTGGGCATGGTCTTCTCGTTGTCTGTTGGTGGTCTCAGATGAGTGCAAGACTGTACAGGACATACTTAGAGAACTGCCTTGCAGGGTTAAACCCTCTCACACTTTTCCTCGTTTGGACACGCATATACGTGTGTATATGTGTCTTCACAGGTGAGCTATGGCACATGTGTCGAGGTCAGAGGACAACTTTAAGGAACCTGCTGTCTCCACCCACTATGAAGGTCTCGAGGATGGATCTCAGGCAGCCAGTCTTAGGGTAAGTGCTTTTACCTGCGGAGACACCCACTTCTCCGCTGCCATTTCTCCTTGATCGTGGCCTGTGTTCTGTGGCTTGCATGAAAAGTGGAAACAGCTCTGTGAGTCATACTCTTCAGAGACCTGGCTTTCTGATAGAATGTCTGCCAAGGGTTCCACGTTCCTAAATGTGGTAGTTGACCAGGTGACAGTTGTTATTGACAAGAGAGAAATTATGTTTTTAAAGTAATTAAATTCCTTTCCAGGTTTTGATGATGAGTTCTGAGAATCATGAAGAAAATAATCTTGCAACAGAAACTGAAGAAAAATTTCTTTTGACAAGAACAAGGCAAAGTCGATTTGTACCATTAGTGGGCTGCAGCTTCAATGAGGAACAGTGTCAAGAATGAATTAAAGGAACCCGGTTAGATGGTTGGGTAATTGTTGGTGACTCTGTTATGTGGACAGATATCAAACTTTTAAAAAGTAGTTTTGCTATGATTTTTGCATTGCCTGTCATTTTCACTGCTACACACACACACACACACACACACACACACGTATGCACGCACTCAAACACTCGGACACATGGACACACTTGTGTACACAGTCACAGGTATATACAGTGATAAACACGCACACATTTACAGACACGTATAAACACATATACACACACACAGTCACATGCCCACAGACACACATATCTTTTCAAAGATTTATTTTTATTATCTTTAATTACATGCAGGGTGTGTGTCTGTTTGGGTATGCACATGGAAGTGCAGATGCCCACAGACTGGAGGCATCAGATGCCCCTGGAGCTAGAGTTGCAAGCAGTTGTAAGACCTCTGACATGGGTTTTGAGAACCTGACTTGCGCATTCTGAAAGAACAGAATGCTTTCTCAAACACTGAGCCTCCTTGCCTGGGCCTCTTTCTTCCTGTGGACTGCATGTGGATACCAGTCCTATCCTATTAACTCAGTCAGATTTCATTGCGTTGGGAAAACGACTGCCAGATCAAAGATGTCTTCTTCATTTTCTTCTTCCTTCTGTTTTGTTTCTGATAAAGGATCTTGTTGTTCGTCCTTTGCTGGCCTTGAATCTCTGGCCCCCTTGGTTTAGTCTCCCAAGTGTTAGGATTACAGGCATTCACCATCACAACCAGTTAATAACTGAAGGAAGATGCTAAGCTTAGGTGAGTCAGTTAAGCTCCTCAGATACACAGATAGGGTGTTTATGATTCACTGAGGCAGGGTGCTGAAGATAAATTTGGAAAGAATAGTGTAAAGTAAAATAAGGAAGGAACTGGGAACTTGCCCAGATACGGAGTCACAATCAACAGGAAAAGGGGACAGCTGTCCACTAACACCCGACAACTCTCACAATTGGGTCACAATATGTCAATCCAGCAAGGGGTAACTGGGTGGACAGCACATGATCTATGATCATTTTCCCTACCCAGTTCTCTCAGCCTCTAGTTCCTCTCCAATCGTGATTCTGCGCTCACAGCTCTGGGAAGCCTTCTGAAGGATTGTTGACAGACTTCCATCCTCATCGCTGCGAGAGAATCCTCACTGACAATGTCTACACCCCTGCACCCACTCAAGTTATTATCCCCTCTTTGTTAATTATCCCCTTGGCAGCCCGGGAGGTTGCTTACTGGGTCAGTTGACCCAATTCTCAACCTTAATAGATCTGAAACTCAGTCACCTAATCCTTACCTGGCTGTGGTTTCATTATTTAGTTATTATCATACACCAAGAGACTCTCTCCGATTCCCTGAGAGCCTGGTTCCTGTGTGTCTTGACCCCATAGTGGCCAAAGTAATTTCCTCTCACACAAGGTAGGCAACTTTTGTTGCTGCTGGCTTCCTGGTGTGCAGAGCCCAAAGCAGCCAGGTGATAGATGTGTCTTCAGATTTAGATGGATTGTTACAATGACCTGTCAATGGCCTCAAGCATTGTGTTCATGGGACTGCTAGACTCACAGTAAGATTGGCTGCAGAGTCAAAAATCATGGGGTTAGGAAATACAAACTTCCTGAGATTGTCGTGGGTCTGCACAGAGTGGATCTGATCCTAACCATCACCCTGCCATGATGAGCTAGCCACTGTGACTTTGGAGACACAGCTCCACGTATTGCCCATAATTTTCACAATCCTATCCCACCCTGAAGGACAATGTTTGCTCTTCTCAGGGCCTTGTGTCTGACATGGAGCTCTTTCTGAGAAGCCACGCTATTCCTTTTCTAGTTTGCTGGCTTCCAAGTGGTGGCCTCTGGGGTGTGCTGCCAACAGGCAACCATGTTCTCACTGCCACATGGGATTCTGTGGACTTGGTTGATGTTTCCTGCTGTCCCGTACCACTCGGTCAGAATCTCTCTACTCCCGTAAGTTCTCACACATATCTCTTGCTCCTGTCTTGACTCTAGTACTTCATCAGTTTTGTTCAGGAGTACCCACTAATTAATTAGTTAAGCCATTTGTTTCTGCCCGTGAATTAATATTTTCCCTAATGTGGGTGATTCTTGCTATCAAACCCTATTGCTGCTTTGGCCTTAGCCATAGGAGACTTCAAGATGCTCTTTCCATTTTCACACAGGGCTTCTCTTTAAGTGACTGGCATCATTCCATCTTTTCAAAGTATCCTTGGCACTCAGTAATAGTGTCTGAATTCTACAGTCTTTACAATTATAATCTCTCTATCCCCTCTGTGGCAAAGATATCATGCAATTGAGAACCCCCATGCCGTCCTGCTTTCTTGTCTCAGATCACCCCAGAGAAGATCTTAGCTCTTTGACCCATTTCAATGCTTCTCTATGCCGAAGACTCCTTCACCTGCCTATAGTGATGGGCTAATTACTACACAGTAGGTGGAGAATAGCCTCCTTTCTGAACCTGGCTCTTGAGTCTGTTTCTGAGTTCAGGTCTAGCACCAAATATCTCAGGTTGAGTTTCCAGGAGATAGAGTCTGAGATGTTGTTTTGGGTGGACGTGATTGCCAAGGTTCCTCAGTCACCTCTGTAAAGGAGGAAGTAACTTAAACCAGGGAGAGGAAAGCTGATCAGGGTGTCACCAGAGGGAAGCATTTCCTTGATGTCTTAGTTCGTCTGAGTTATATAATGAAATGTCCCAATCTCCCTGGCTGATGAGAAGTTTATTTTCTAGAGACTTAGAGTCAAGGTGCTGACACACTCCTGTGAGGCCCTGCTTCCTGGCTTATCAACAGCATATTTTCATTATGTCTTCATGTAGAGGGAGAGATGAGGTAGCTCTCTAAGGTGTCCTATGTGTGAGGGTGCTAGTCCAATGACTCAATGACAATTCAAGGCCCCAGGTGCATCATGGGTTGGGTTTCTGCACATGAGTTGGGGGTGTGACAAGGCATCATCTCCATTGACTCCTACAGGTGGCGACTGAGCTCACTCTAACCATTTGAGATCTCTTTGATGCTGAGGGCCACCTCATCAGTTCTTGGTGAGGTAGTACTAATACTCCTTGCTCACAGAGGCTGGTGGGTGGACGCCTGAGTTAGGGCATCATAGTGAGACAGGATAGCACCTACCATCACACCCGTGGGTAGACACCTGAGTTAGGGCATCTTAGTGGGACAGGATAACACCTACTACCACACCCAAACAGTGTGAGTCAAATTTCAGTCCCACTATTTGTTGGCTGTGTGAATTAGGCAAATCTATAACCTGTGACATAAGGAACTCTGTTAAGTTAGCTTTTATTATTTGTTTTCATAGGCATTATTATCATCCATTATTCAGTGAGTAGAGATTCCTGAAATGCCAAATATGAACCAATCTTTTGAGATAAAACAAAACATAAACTTTTACTGTGTACTGCTAAATAGTTAAAGACACAGTTAATAGTGGCAGTGCTGGTGCTCAAATGGCCCATATCCGTCTACTCTTATAAAATGATGTCACCACTCAGTACTTCTACTGAATAAAACAAACTAGGAGACATATAGGTTCACCAGTCAGTCAGGAGACCAGGTCCCACACTCATTCCCAGTTCACTGTGGGATTTTTTTTTTATAAGGTTCCAGCCACCTCCACTGTCTGTGGGACTCCAATGAAACACTGGCTAGAAACTGCCACCTCTCAGTATTCAGTGTAGGAAATGAAGCTGACTCAATAAAAGGGATGGTTTTAATTTTAATAAATTCTTTAGATATGAAGACTTGCTTAAAATCACCCTTGGGAGGTAAGAATTTGGTATATAAATGACTTCACCATCAGTAACTTCTATCATGCTTCCTTGGGGATAAAAGTTAAGTCCCAACACTCTCATCCCGCGTCTCTTCAAATCCTCAAGACACAGAATATGATAGACAGCAAGGGAACGTTTAGTTTCCCCTTTGAAACGTTGGGGGATGTATCCAGAAGTGTGCTGCCGTCTTGTGTAACCCGGTAGCTCAGTCAATATGTGGATGGGAACCTGAACAGACACAGGATGATTCGCTAGAGAATGTTAGATGTGAAGAATCACACCTGGCATCCCAGCATCTGGAAGGACGTGGCAGGGGGATTCCTATGACTTCAAGGGTGATGGCATCATCTTACAGATGAGGAAACTGAGAGATTAAACTCTGGGCTGGAGAGCTCTGGTCCAATGCTCTTCTAATGTGCTGTTTTGTTTTGTTTGAAAGGGACAAAATGACTCATCTTCCTGCCTTGGAGAAGTCCTTTTCAGTAGAATATACTGAATCAACACCCTACACCTTGCCTCTACTGTTTTATTCCCGAGTCCCCCAAGGCAGATCTCCTCCACATACAGGAAATACCTGCTCCAGTGCAGAGCAGTTCAAGGGCTGAGAAGTGATATGGCTGAGCAGTTGCTGACTCCGTGCACAGCTCCATGGTTATACATTTCCCCAGTGATTTCCCCCATTGGTTCATTTGCGTGTTGTTGTAGTAACACAATACCCAAAGCTGAGTATTTAGAAAGGTAAGAGATTTACTTAGGTTTGAGTGGTCAAGTTCTCGCTTAAGGGCCCTGCTGATTGGCTTACAACATGGTAGAGAGATCAGAAGGGAAGTGGTCAAGTCCAGAACGGGTCCAGCACATGGAATGCTCTCTCTTGCCCTACAACTCCCTGTCATGATGGCCAACTCCATGAAGAAGGATAGCATTTATCTCTTCCAGAGATGCACACGGTGGTCTAAGCTTTGTCTACAAGGGCCTCATCTCCTAAAGTTCTACCCCTGTAAATACTGCTACAGAGGTCCCACTGCTACTCTGAATGTGTGGGAGAAGGAAACCCCCACCCCAAACCACAAACCCTCCAAATATGTTGTTATTACTGGAACCTGGCTGGGGAAGCGAGTTTATTTGGGCAGTCCTACCTTCCTGCCTTGGAGAAGTCCTTTTCAGTAGAATATACCGGAAAATTCAGGAGGCTTTTTAGTGCTGATGATTTTCTCTGTCTACCTCATATCAGTTGGTTATGGCTTCCAGAAATCTCTCAGTCTCAAAGTGTTCCAATAGGACCATTTAATGTTTCATTACTGACTCGCATTTGCCCTTACATTTTAACATTAAAATATAATGTTTCCCCTTCCCTTTCTTCCCTCCTATCCCTTTGATGTCCCCTTTTGATATTTCTTCTTTAATCTGGTGAACTCTGATGGAGACAGAGGTCCCTGTGTGTTCTCAGCTGCTTTAAAGAAGATGCCCCAGAAGGCAGTGTGCATCACTGAGAAACACAAGAACACACCTGCTTCTTGTGTGGCCTGCTCTGTGTGGAATCTCCCCCATATGTGCTAGAATTTCACCTAGGGTTCTAAATAAGTCCTCCAGCACTGGGCTGTAGCAGGGACCTCAAAGTTCTGTGTGTATTTTAAACTCCTCTTCCTGGCAGGCTAACCCAACTTCCCTCTTATTTTTTTACAGTTTATCTGTAGGATTTGTTCAGTGGTAGGTCAGCATTTTCCTTAACCTTTCACATGCTCTGAAAACTTGCAATAGAATTCTGATGTTCTGTGAATCATAGACCTCCAAAATGTTCTCACCGAGATCCCCAGACCCTGTGAGTGTGTCACCTCCCACAGAAAAGGGTTGCAGATATGCAGTGAAGGGCCTAGGGCTTGTAAGGTTGCTGTGGATTACCGTGGGCCCAAATGGCCACGAGGTCCTTCTGTTGGAACCGGAAGGCAAGAATCAGGGTCAGAGGAGACATGGAGGTGTATGCAGAGGGAATAGTGTGAGCCAGGATTGGCAGGAAGCTGGTGGAAGCTGGAAAAGAGGGGGAAAAGCTTTGTCTGCAATCGTCAGAGGACAAAGATCTTCGCTGCTACCTGGTTCAGCTCCTCATGAACCATTTTATAGGTCTTTTTAAGAATTTATTTTCCCCCTTGTGTATGTGTGTGTGTTATGTTTGCATGTGCATGTGCATATGTGTTTGAGTGTGTGTGCATGCATGGATGGTGCATTTGTGAGTGTGTGCATGTGTGTGAGTGACTGTGTGTATGTGTGAGTGTGTGCTTGCATGTGAGTATGTATTTTGTGTGACTGAGTGTGTGCGTTCATGTGTGTGTGTGTATGTGTGTGAGTGTGCATATGTGTGAGAGAGTGTGTGTACACCCTCAGTTGCTGGTGTGTGGAGATGAGAGAACAGCTTGCAGGGGTCAGCTTTCTGCTTCCAGGGCACGAGTTCTGGGAATCAGAGTCAGGTCACCGACCTTTGCAGCAGTGTGTGCTTTTACCTGATGAGTTGTCTTGCAGGCCCCACTATTCTGGGTTGTTATTTTAAGATCCAGATTTGCAGCTGTTTGTTAAAGCACCAATAAAAGAATCTCTTTGGGGGCAGGAGAGGAGCAAGGTCCTGTCCATGGGAGGTGTGGAGATCTGGGCTTGAGCTGTTGACTGGGATTCTTGCCCAGTTCATGGACTTGAGTCCCTGGGCTCCACAGACACTGACTATGTTGTTCCTTTCTTGTTCACATACGATCTTAGCTGGTCTGTGAGAAGACATGGTCCTATATATTCCAGTCTTCAGAGGATGATGGGTGTTCCCGGCCTCTAACGGTATCCCAGTCAAGTTTTCCACAGAGGGGGCTTATGGACCGTCCAGTGCGTTTGAGACACCGATACATGAGCATTTCCTTCCGTGGTCAACAGAAGGCTGTCAAGCTGGCATCTATGCCCCTCTAATGTGGTCTGCCGGGCATCTCTGATGCAGCAAGTCCTGGATTTCCACTGTGATAAGAGGTTCCCCCTCCACCTACCTCAGCAAGTGCTGAAAGTGTGGGCTGGAGTCTGTCTGAGCAGTCTTGGTTTCTTAGAGCTGGAAATGATATTTTAAATGTGGGCTCTAAGTGATGACACAGTCACTCTGTTGGGGTCTCTGTTGCATTTGCTCATGGTTTAACTGATTCCAAACAAAAAGTAGGACTCCTCTCACAAACTTACACTTAGTTCTTATAAAAGTGATGATTGTAATTCTTTAATTAGGAAAAAACTGCATCAACATTTTATTTATCTGGAGAGTGGCATTGAATAAGTTTTGTCTTCTTTGAGCTAATAAAACCTTGTTTGAGTCCTAACAGTGTGATTGGCTGTTCAGCATATAATTCTGGGTTTTCCTGCAAAGCCACCATAATCCCAGCTTCACAGCAGGCTCTTCACCGGTGCTTCCATCTCATTAGAGGGCTTTGCTCAGTGATGAGCACTCTAAGATGGCTTCTGCCAGAGAAATCCCCGCTCCCACACATGAGCTTCCTGGCTTCATGCTGGGGAAGGTCTAACCCCTTCATCCGGCACAGACAGTCCATCCCCTTCAGATTTTAGCTTAAGACTCTTTGTTCCCCATCATTCATACTAAGACACAGTCCAGACCTCAAAAACCCTTCCCCTGGCTGTCATCCAGCAGTGGTTTAGGAGAGCCAACAGATGGGAATTTAAAACCTGTACTTGTTAACTTGGTAAACTGGTCAGGTTTTTATTATGTGTGAACCTCATTATTCTGGGGACGGCGTTTCTCCTGTCAGGAAGAAACCAGTGTGGAGATTAGGTGGCAACATAAATCTGCATCAGACACAGATTTACTTGGCACATAAGGCTGCGGTTATTTCTTCGTCCCTGCTGAATCTTGGAAGTGTCTTTACTAAGGCAAACACCACTCTCCCCCAAGGGCAGCAGCCCCCTTGCTGTTTCAAGAGGTGCTGTCCACCCCTGTGCAGGCCCTGTGGCACCATCTGCTCTGTGCTGCAGCAGCCCTGACTCAATGCTTACACCGCAGATTGCTTGCCCCTTGCAGGCTTGCCCCCAGTGATGCTGCCATTGCTGCCATTTCAGAAGAAACAATTTACATTTGCTGAGGACTCACCGTGGAGTTGCCAGAGTGTTCCTCACATACCTGTAGAATGTGGTAAGGCAATACAGGCAGCAAGCAACACATACACGCACGCACACGCGTGCACGCGCGCGCACACACACACACACACACACAAGAGTGCAGAGTCCCCTAACAAATAGGAAGTGATCTGGGTGAGTCCAGTTGGGTGGGGGTGCCCTCTACGACTACTTGGATGCTGAGTCCAGGCAGACACAGAAACACCAGGAGAGCCTTCCTATATAAGAAAAAGTGCCGAGGTCCTGGACGTAAAGCAGCTTGGGGTACAGTAGAGTGAGGAGGGGTTCTAAGGAGCCACTTCACAGACAAGGGGAAGAGCCGGACACTCAATAGAAGACACCCCAAGGGGGCAGGAAGCAGGGTGTTCTTGCTCTAGATGAACCCTAGCTCAGCGGCATCTGAGGCTGAGCACAGCAGCACTCACTGTACAGAAACGCTCGGCCACCACTCAAGCCGGCCTGGAGATGGTAATCATGAGACAATGGGATCCCCTGGCATCCCCTTGGGTGTGGGTTCCTGTAAGAGGGAGAAGGATTCCGATTGTCGAGACTTCTGTTGGATGTTATAGAGAAGCCATAAGTAACTTGAGGCAGGCAGGGGGCATGAGCAATGTTGACATCTTACTTGGAATATTGTGGCCACGAAGAGAGGATGAAGATGAGGACAGATTACTCTCTGTTATGGGAAGGTCCATCCTAGTGAACACAGTCCTTGGTCCGCATCTTGACTCTGCTTCCCCCTACCCTGTGTCTACCGGTTGGGTGGGAACATGAGCAGTCCTGAAATGAACAGCATTAACCCCAAGTTCCCTGAACACACCCTGGCTCATTTCCTCTCATCTCTCTTTCTTGCTTCCCTTTGAAGGCCACACACACAGCTGCCAAGTCCAACTTGGTCTTGTTTTATACATGCAGCCCACATTCCCCAGCTCTTACCGTCTCTCTGGACCGATGCTATCCATCACTTCAGCAACAGGTTATAGGCAAGGTAGGTGGTGTTGTTGGGGTGAAAGCAAAGAGAAAGGTAAGAGACAGCAGGTTTTCCTGCTGGAGACTGTTCATTGTCCCAGGTCTTTTTCTAGAGAGTGTGGGGTCCCGATGGATAGGTCTCTCCTTGGGAATTTCCTCCCCACCACATCTTCACTGCTGCTGTCTCAGAATCATGGGGAGATTGCCCTGTGTCTTCTAATAAAGAAGGAGCCCTCTGTGTTCTAGCAAATTTAGAGCCCCATGCTCTTCTTCATGACATCATTTCATAGGTGAGGAAGGAGAAAGGAGAGAGAGAGAGAGAGAGAGAGAGAGAGACAGAGAGAGAGACAGACAGAGAGAGAGAGAGAGAGAGAGAGAGAGAGAGAGAGAGAGAGAGGATCCCTCTAATCCAATCCATCCTTTTAAGGGAGTTTCAAAATTAACTTTCTTAGAGACAAAACTGGGATTAAACAATTTGAAAACTCATTGGAGCTAGGGAGGTAGGAATGCAGGATTATTTCCTGCTTCTGCCTGTGGCTGCGTGTGTCATGAGGACAGTGAGATAAGCCAAGCTGTCTGCTCATCCACGCATCACCCTGCCCATGTTTCTCATCCGTGTTGCAAGTGTGAATGTCTGAAACTGATGTGTGACTGTGTGCTCTCTCTGGGGAACTGGACCTTCTCATCATGATCTATCTGTTTAATATGAGCTTGCTTGCATTTTGGAGTATTATAAATATTTGTATAATTTGCATCTTGTTTCAGCAATGTGACGCTTGCATGGCCTCTGGTACGAAATTCTCACTAGAAAACATTAACGGTGACATTTCCACTTACATCCTGCTAGTTGCTGTGGAAATAATTAGGATCCTGAGGTGTTGGCTAATCGTACACTAGGTGAGAAAATGACTAATTGTTCCAAATAATTAACTTGTATTCTGATGACCGATTTTTCCTCTTCAATTTAAGTTATGAATACCAGACAGATGGATCTAGCTGGAGGGGCCACTCCCGATGACCAAAGCACACGCCTGCCTTTCTGGCCTTCTTTTGCTTCAGGAGTCAGAATAGCTCTGTGCCGCTTGCTCTTATCTTGCCTGGTGTCCTGTTAATTATGAGAGAATCAGCCATTGTCCTAGGTTTCCTGGGCTCCTTGGTCGACAGTGACGCAGGACTGTTAGTCAAGACTCTCAACCTCTGTATTTCCAGCCCCCTAGAAAGCCAGCTTCATGAGATCAGCCTGGACAGATCTCACCAAGGCATCTCCCTACTTTCTGACCCTTGTTATGACTGTATGATTACAAAGTCCCACTTCAAGTGTCTTATCTGTGCATATGTGGACTCAGCTTTCTTTGATACCCTGTGGCTGTCTTCCACTGTGTCCTCAGCCCTTCACTCAAACTGACTTTTAGAACTCGGATGGATCCCCAGCTCTTCAGAAAGACTCCTCTAAGGGAGCTGTGGCCTCGTGCCTGACCGTTAACTCCGCCCCGCTAGCCCCCCCCCCCCCCTTAGTTATCAGCAGCATCTCCGTTCCAGACCCTGATGAATGCTTATCAGTCAGACAATGGCTATTCTGGATTCTGACCACTTCTCTCTCCCCTTCTCTTTTTCTCTCTCCCTTTCTCTCTCTCCCTCTCCCTTCCTCCTTCCTTCTTCCCTTCTCTCACTCTCCCTCCCTCCCTCCCTCCCTCCCTCCCAACTTCCCCCTCTCTCCCTTTCTCTCTCTCTCTCCCTCTCCCTCTCTCTCTCTCTATCTGAGATGGACTCTCCTATAGGGTGCAGTTGACCTGGGGCTGGGGAATCTCCTTGATCAGCACCCCACGTGCTGGGATCATTTAAGCTCATCTGGTTTCTCTGCAGTCCACCTGTGGAAGCAGCTGGTTGTCTCCCCTGTCGCCCACTCCCTTCCATTCACTTTCCGCTACCCTAATTTTGTCTCCCTTGTTCAAACACTAATTGCTTGTCTCACTTGGTGTCTTTTCATATTCACCTTTGGTGACCATATCTTACCCGGTCTCTCGCTGTCCTTTCTCTTTTATTTCCGCGAGGTTATTAGAGAGGAAGGAGTGATGTGGTTAGCTGACTGTTACTTTAATTTCAAGGTGGGTTTCTCTACCTGTTGCAGCTCCTTCTGAGGCTACTTTTATGGCACAGAGTGTTGCTAGAGACTACCCAGATTGAGGCTCACGTGTGTTGAGGGTCTAGCTACAGAGCTGCACCGCTGATCTGCTTGAGAGTAATCACACGTCCACCATATTGTAACCTTGTCCCACCGGAACATTGCAGCCACTCCAGCCGAAAGGATGGGGTGATTTAAAATCAGACCAGTGGCCCAACCCCAGACGTTCCAGTTCCAGGACAGAATCAGGAGACACGTGACAATGTCAAAGCAATGTGACTCCTCTAGCAATGACCAGTGTTGTAAAGAGGCCGCTTTTTTTCTTTTTCTAGGGTAATTGATTACATGCTGTGCAACGGACAGGATAAGGAGGGTCACCTGGCTTCCTGAACACCCAAGGCAACATCCTTAGCACCAGTTTATAGATATGCCATTTCCCTAGACTCTGCATGGCACAGAGCCAGCAATATATTCTTTTTACCGTTGCACCCTTTGACACTTCCCAAGGCTGCACTCAGTGACTCCTCCCATGATGTAAAGTTATAGGGAAAGGTGAATCGTATTTATGCCCGGAGTCTCATAGTGGATTTTTATAACCAGACAACTTTGATGGATTTTTCACTCTGAGAAACAGCAAGGGAAAAAAAAGAAGTGCCTCTGAGATTTAGTCTGTATGTATCCATGTATAGATAAGTTTAACATATATTAATATATAACAAAACCTATTATCATGTAGTCTAAAAAAGGATTCTAATACTTAGTCATCTTGAAGTTTAATTGTGTTGGTTTCTATTTGAAGCAAGGCAGCCTGTGACTAGGGCTTCCCAGTTCCTTAGAGACAGGGACTAAATTAGAGATGGGGAATTGTCTGCAGGGGAGGAAAAGATGTGCGCTGTGTGCGCAGGTTCATTGTCAGAGTTTTCTGTAGGTAAACCCAGCGCAGAGCCTTTGACACACGGCTCACTGCAATGGACACGATGGATTTGTTGGTGGGTGCTGTACATCCTCGGGTTTTCTTATGCGGGAAGACTTTCTTACCTGCTCTTCTCAGCCCATTGACATTGCTAGCCTGTGAGTTCACAGTGTCATTCCTGGGAGAGTGATACTGTTTTCTATTGGAGTGGCATTCCAATTTACCTGATACCTCTGACTGCTTTGTTTAGTATAAAACCACTTCCTTTAGCATAAAACCCTTCCTCTAGTCAATCCCTTTCTCTGTGATGACTGGCTATTCTGCTCTAAAAGTACATGATCTGTATGTAGAGAGGAGCTAGACACAGTTTAATGGAGCAGAGTATTTTGAAAATGCAATAGGTTTTGATTGTTTGTGATTAATAAACAGCATTCATATCATTTGGTGGACTTTCTTTATATTCACATCAAACTGTGCATAAAGAAGCAACCTTCAGAAAAGGATGAATTAGCGAGCACAGGGAGAGATGCTTCAGGGCCAAGGCTATTGGTGTACTTTGGATGTTTTCCTTTGTGAGGACAATTCATTACTTCTCCATTCATGGAGTGCACAGAATTTTGTGAAATGTCAATTTGGTAAATTGCTGACTTCAGACAATTGTTCTGAATGGAACAAGACAAATCCCTTTCCTTGAACGAAAGCAAGATTCATGACGAGACAGAAAGGACTGCTGACATAACCGTTGCTAATGTGAGTTGGTGGCCGTGCCATGGCTCCGGGCTTGTGGTCACCTGGGAGATGGGGCGCTTGTCCATCTGCATGCCTTCATCCCAGTCCAGTGTCTGTGGAGACTACAGAGCTAAGGAATGTAGAGCTGAGAGACACAATCAGGCTAGAGACCTTCTCGTCTCCTCGGGGTGTGTTAGAATCTGGACAGTGGTATTCACAAAGCCCTCCTAGTCTGTAGAAAGCTGTACAAACTCTGGGTGCTGACGGCCTCACACACAAGAGGTCAGCTGTCTGTAGCTCTCTTCTGTGTGCAGGATCAGTGAAGCATGGCAGCATCTGGGAGGAATATATGGTCACTTGCTTCTTCTACATTCTCCTTAAATAGAGCATGGCTGGATGGTACAACCAGATGCTGTTAATGAGAGATGTAGTCAGTTACCTCGAACAGCAGAGCTGAGATCTTTTGTGAGCACAGGGCTACACAATTACAAACACTAGCTACAAGGAGGACAGGTAGGTGATGTTAAAATATAGTAACAAAGCTGCTTTCTGTGGGGGTTCCCTTTTTCCTTTCAGCCTTGGCCACAAGTCCATGAGGACAAGGGGCAGAAACAATGACAGAGAGCTTTGTGTGGCCTGGGGACAAGATGGAGATAGCTCTCCCAGGAAATGGCTTTGGTGAATCAGCTCAACTCTCTTCCAGAGTGATGGGAGATATAAAGGATGGGGACAGTGGTGGGGGCATCACCAAATTTGCATGAGACAGCATGCTCCTGTCATAAAGTTCCTGATATAAGCCTTACTCATCATCTGTGGGAGCACAGTCCTATAGAAACACTCCTAGCATGGTGTCTAGTTACTGTGTGAGCAGCAGGGGGAGAGCTTCTACAGGGAACCCAGTCAGCAGTCACACCAGAGCTAAGTCAGGCCTCTGGGCCTACAGACAGTCTCCAAATAAGGTTGGGGAGAGAATAGGCTGCTTTGTGCCCTCGGGAGGGAGCCCTTCATGTTGCCGAGTTTGTAGAGAGCTGCCAGGCCACAGTAGGGCCTCCTGGCACTTTCTAGTATAAAGCATCCTTTCCTCAGATGCTGGGATGCGATGCTTGGAGACACCTTCTAGCATGACGGCTTCCTTCCTCAAATGCCAAGACTGCATCTGAGATGATTCTTCAGCTGCTAACCTCTGGGAGGGTTATTTCATCCTGAGGGGGTTCTCACTCTTTTTGCCATGACCTACCTTCAAGACCTGGCAGAAGTCCTCACTGGGAGCAACTCAGAAGGCATGTATTTTGCTTTAAGACTCCCTACTGCTGATCTGTGGCTTGTGTACACACCACCACAGAGCTGTTTCCTTTACTACCCAATCCCTTGACAGGTAGAGATAGCAAAAGTACTCAATCACCCCACTGGAATGTATGAATCCTAATTGTCCCCTCAGAGGCACTTACTGGAATGAATGGGCCTTCCTGGGTTCTCCAGCGCAGAGCTGTGTGCCCCCAAACACATGTGATCTCCATTCTTCTTTCAGGTATGAAGTGAGTCGTGTTCACACAGGGATTGCTCCTTCCTGTCCATCATGTCTTCCCTGGAAGACGTTACTGGCTCACAGAATCACCACGTGGCTTGACCATCTAATCTGTCATCCAAACTAGGGCAGGACTAGAGTAAAAAAAAAATTAATTGAACTTGTGTGTTTTGAATGTTTGTTTTCTGAATGGCAACCTAATTTTATTGCATTGATAGTCCTGTAAATGAATTCTATTAAAAGCTTCCCATGAGGAGATGGGGAGATGGCTCAGCAGGTAAGAGCATATGGTGCTTGTCCTGAGAACCTGAACTCAGCACCCACAGCAGGCAGCTCACCCTCATCTGAAACTCCAGCTCGAGGGGCGCCTGATGCCTCTGCTTTCCAGAACATAACACTTACATGTATGCACGCACGTGTGCGTGCATGCACACACAATTTTGTAAAAAATCTGAAAGTATTCCTGCCCAAAGCATGCAAATAATATATACTCTGGAGCAACATTTTATCATCCTGCTGAACCTTACCATAAGCATGAAGATCACTTTGCCACATATTTATAAGACGTATTCTCTAGTTGGCATATTTATCTCCACTATTAGGCAATTTTCACAGCTGCACTTTTAATAAGGTCTTAGTTTTTGCATTATTTAAAAATCGTGATAACATTTTACAAAGTTAAATTTTATAATTAAAAAATGTGAAGTCACACATGCCTTCAACTAAGTCCTCTGCATACTGGTAGCATATTTAATTGGGAGAATATCTTCTGCCAGGTGCCAGTATATACAGTAAGTACAGCAAAAACTTCTCAACAAATGAAAATTTCTCAATTTTTAACTTGTGTATTAAAATGCATAAATATTTCAGATAAAGCTTCATCACACTCATCAAGAGACTTAGCATTTAGTAAATGATGGATATATAGTCTCTATTTGAGTGTGTGTGTGTGTGTGTGTGTGTGTGTGTGATGTTGCACTGTGCTGATGCTGGAAATCTCAGGCCACACAGTGTTATTTCAGTCAGGGTCTATACAATCTTAAGCAGCGGAAAGTCAGAATCCCATCAAGATTCTGCCTACAGGCTGAGATGGAAAGTTTCATGACAGTCGGGGCACCAAACAATTGCTCATCCTTTAGATTCTCCAGCAACTTCACTTTTCCTTGTGACTAAAGTGGCCATCTGCCTTCCTGCTTTGTTTTCCCTGAAATTTACTAAAAAGCTTCCAAAGCTGAGGTTTCCTTGCCCTACATCTCCCAGTGCTTGGTTTAGACATCCCCTCTTTGTGCAGAGAACATCAGAGCATCCATCCTGGACTTGGGATGCCTCAGCAAACATGAGACAGAGAATGAGAAGACCGAAGACTTAGTATTGACATAGGCTGTACTGACAGGGTTGTGCTAACATAAACTATAGGCAAGCTGCATCAAGTTTGATACAGACAGGTCAATCCTGATCTGGATTGAGGTATGTGTACAATCACAGCAGAGGTCAATGTCTGGAACAGTTCGGGATCCTTTCTCCATCTGCCTTTGCCATAGAATTTATCATCCTGCCAGAGTCCCTTGTTTGAACACTTGAACACTGCCTTAGAAAGAGTATGGCAATGTACTTATTTCTTCTATTGTATGGAACAATCCGAGGAATATTGGTATTAGCTCTTCTTTGAAATTCTGATAGAATTCTGTGCTAAAAACATCTAGCCCTGAGGGTTTTTTTTTTGAGACTTTTGTTGATCATTTCTGTTTACTTAGGGGTATTAGATCTATTTAATTTGTTTATCTGGTCTTGATTTAATTTTGGTATGTGGTATTTATTCAGAAAATTGTGCATTTCCTTTAAATTTTCCAATTTTGTAGAGTACAAGTTTTCAAAGTGAAAATTCGATGCTGAAAAAGCTTTCAACAGAATCTAACATCCCTTCATGATAAAGGTCTTGGAGAAATCAGGAATACAAGAAACATTCCTAAACATAATAAAGGCAATATACAGCAAGTCAACAGCCAACATCAAACTAAATGGAGAGAAACTCAAAGCAATTCCACTAAAATGAGGAACAAAGACAAAGCTGTTCACTCTTTCTATATTGATTCAATATAGTCCTTAAAGTTCAAAAAGAGCAATAAGACATCAACAAAAGATCAAGGGGATGCAAGTTAGAAAGGAAAAGTCAAACTTTTGCTTATTTGCTGATGATATGATAGTATATATAAGTGACACCCAAAATTCTACCAAGGAACTCTTAAAGCTGACAAACATCTTCAGTAATGTGGCAGGATACAAGAGTAACTAAAAAAATCAATAGCCCTTCTTCACACAGATAGTAAATGAGCTAAGAAAGAAATCAGAGAAACATCACCCTTCCCAATAGCCACAAGCAACATAAAATATCTTAGGGTAACTCTAACTAAACAAGTGAAAGGCCTGTTTGATAAGAACTTTAAGTCTTCGAAAAATGAATTTGAAGAGACTATCAGAAAATGGAAAGATATCCCGTGCTCATGGATAGGTAGGATTAACATAGTAAAACTGGCAATCCTACCAAAAACAATCTACAGATTCAATCCATTACCCATCAAAATCCAACACAGACCTTGAAAGAACAATTTGCAACTTCATATGGAGAAACAAAAAACCTAGGATAGCCAAAACAACCCTGTACAATAAAGGAACATCTGGAGGCATCACCATCTCTGACTTCAAAATTTATTACAGAACTACAGTAATGAAAACAGCTTGATATTGACATAAAAACAGACAGATGGATTAATGGAAGTGAATCGAAGACCCTGATAATGACCCACACACTTATGAACACCTGATTTTTGACAATGAAGCTAAAAGTATAAAGTAGATTAAAGAAATCATCTTCAACAAATGGTGCTAGTATAACTGGATGCTGACATGTAGAAGAATGTAAGTACATCCATATCTATCACCATGCACAAAACCCAAGCCCAAGTGGATCAAAGACCTTAACATAAATCAACCACACTGAACTTCAGAGAAGAGAAAGTGGGAAGTGCACTTGAATGCATTGGCCCAGGAGACCACTTCCTAAATATAACCCCAGCAGCACAGACACTGAAAGAATTAATAAATTGGACCTCCTGAAACTGATAAGTTTCTGAACATCTGCCTACAGAATATGAAAATATATTCACCAACCCCACATATGACAAAAAGTTGATCTCCAAAATATACAAAGAACTTAAATAACTAGCCATCAAATTACCAAATGATCCAATTAAAAAATGGGGTACACACCTAAATAGGAAATTCTCAACAGAGGAATCTCAAAGGGCTGAAAGACACTTAAAGAAATGTTCAACATCCTTAGCCATCAGAGAAATGCAAATCAAAACAACTCTGAGATTCCATCTTACACCTGTAAGAATGGCCAAGATCAAAAACACTGATGACAACTTATTCTGGAGAGGATATGGAGTAAGGGGAACATGCCTGCATTCCTGGTGGGAATGCAAACTTGTACAACCACTTTGGAAATCAGTATGGTGATTTCTCAGAAGCTTAGTAATCAATCTACCTCAAGACCCAACTATAGCACTTTTGGACCTCTACCCAAAGAAGGCACACTTACTTCACAAGGCCATTTGCTCAAATGTGCTCATAGCAGCAGTATTCATAGTAATCAGAATGTGGAAACAACCTAGATGCTCCTCAAATGAAGAGTGGATAAAGAAAATGTGGCACATTTACACAATGGAGTACTACTCAGCAGTAAAAACAATGACATCTTGAAATCTGCATGCAAATGGATAGAACTAGAAAAATAAAAAACATCCTGAGTGAGGTAACCCAGACCCAAAAAAGACAAACGTAGGATGTACTCACTTGTAAGTGGGTATCAAACATGAAGCAAAGGATAACCAGCCTACAGTCCACAATTCCAAAGAAGCTAGAACTCCCATCCAGAAACAGATGGACACAGATGCAGAGATCCACAACTAACCACTGCACCGAGCTCCTGAAGCACAATCGAAGAGAGGGAGGAGCGATAATATGAACAAAAGGGTCAAGACCTGCAGCGCACCATGCCCATCTGTGCTCTATGCACCACCATACAGTTTGGGAACCGGGCAAGGGGCTGGAGACTGAAACACACAAAGACTCACAGACAGAGACACGGGTCACCCTTGAAACAGGAATGCCCCCTTTATTGTGTACCAGAGTCGCATATATAGAGATCCTTAACTGATAGCCACGCCCCAGCCAAACCCACCAGAAACCACTCCCCTGCCATCAGGAACTCCTGAGGGTCTCGTGCTCAGAGCAGCTGTAGGCTGTCTTAGAGCAGAGGAAAACAAGTTGTTTACAAGAAATTCAGGATCTGGCGGTTCACAGCTCCCAACAAAGACCATGATGGGAAAACCCACAGAATCAGCTGCTCCAAGCTAGTGGGAGCTCACTGACTCCAGGCTGACAACTGGGGAACCTGCACAGGACTGAACTAGGTCCACTGAGTGCAGGTAACCGTGGTGTGGTATGGGCAGTATGTGGAGTCACTGGCAGTGGGCTCAGGATCTAACCCTAATGCATGAACTGACTTTGTGGAACCCATTCTCTATACCTTGAGATACCTTGTTCAGGCTAGGCATGGGGATGGGGATGAGGGCCTTGATCCTGAGTCAATGAGGTGATGGGACAGACTTAGTTGACTTCTCAGGGGAAGCCTTACCCTCTCTGAGGAGGGTAGGGGGGAGGGAACAAAAGTGGGAGGAGAAGAGGGAGGGGAACTGGGATTGGGAGAGAGAGAGAGAGAGAGAGAGAGAGAGAGAGAGAGAGAGAGAGAACACTACCCTAACTTTGTGGCAGAGTAACATCTCCCAAGCAAGACATCTATGTTCTCATCTCTGGGATTTTCAGTGTTGTTTAAAGGGCAATGGGGACTGGGTGTGGCTGGTGGAAATGGGGCAGCTGATCACATGACTTCAATAGGGCTGTGCTACTGTCCTGGTTTAACTGAGTGTGGCTCCATGTAATCACCAAGACCTTAGCTGTGGGAAGCCTAGGAGAATCATAGATGGAGTGTCACCGTATGAGAAAGGCTCTTTTGGGTACCACTAGCTTGGAAAATGGGAAAGGGACAGGAAACCAAGAAGTACAGAACCAATTTCAGAAGGTTTTCTGTGGAGGAAAACACATTGTCCCCTAGTCCCACAAGGAAGAAGACAGTCCTGACTTTTAGCTCAAGACACCCATCGTAGACTCGGGACATCCAGAACTGTACAAGGATGCTCCTTTCTTTATCCTTATCACAAAATTTGTTATAATTTGTTATAGTAACAGGACAAAATGAAGTTATACATATATTAAACTGGTTGTACTTTAATGTTAAGATATAAAATAAAGAAAAGCATAACTCATACAAGAATTTATAAGCCTGCATGTTTTGTTGAGATTCAGAAAATGTATAGACCTCCTGTGGCTAATGTCCCAAACAGGTGTAGACTCAGCCCAATCTAAAAGTGTTCTCTTAAATTGCTTTCCTTGTGATCTAGCTCTTGTCTCCAGAGAGACCCCCCCCACCTTTGCTTTCTGTCATCATGAGTTAGTGAGCTTTGCTTGCTATTGAACTTCATATAAATGGAATCATAAATCACAAGGTTGTATTCTTTTATGTCCGGCTTCCTTGGCTTAGCATAACGTTCTATCTCATCTCCCGTTAGTGGGCCCTGGCTGGTTTCCAGTTTAAGCCTATAACAAATGAGACATCTATGCATATTATTTTGCAAGTCATTTTATGGTCACGTCTTTCCATTTCTCTTGGATATTGTACCTCATAGCAGGGCTGCTGCATTGCATGGTAAAGTAATGGTAAGCCTTGTAAGAAACCGTGGTGTGCTTTTAAAGTGGCCAAGCTGTGGTACGTTCCATCCAGAAATGCATAAATAATCCAGATGCTCCGAGTCTCTCTCTGTGTTTCTCTCTGTCTCCATCTGTCTGTCTGTCTCTCTGTCTCTCATGTGTGTGTGTGTATGTGGTGACTAGTGTCATTGCGCTCCTCCTCATTTGATTAGCCTGCATATTTTTATTTGTGAATTGTCTTTGGGACATTTGCCTCCTTGTCATGCTGGCTTTCGTTACTGCTTTGTTGGGATGCAGTGGCCTGTTCTCGTTCTGCATTGTCTCTTCTGGCAGGCTCAGCATATGTACTGTGGGCATTCCTTCTGTCCGTTCCTTCTCCATGTCTCTGCGTGCCTTCCTCAAAGGCCAAGATAAACTTTGCTGAGTTTATCTGTAGTTTATTTTGTTTTTTATTCGTCTTCTGGTCAGTGATTTCATGTTCCAAGAGTTGGTGTGAAGATGAAAGATTTTATTGTGTGCCCCAATCTTCATGGCTTTAAGTTCCTGTTCAGCTCTCTAAGCTCCCCTGAACTAACAAGTTGATAGAGTAATAAGAGGCCCAGGCTCTTTTCCGGGTGTATTTTACTGTCTCAGTACTCTTTATTCTATCAGAGATAATTTTACATTTATTATCACTGTTGATCTAAAAACTGCATGGTTTAGTTGTCTGCTCTGCACCTGTTAAAAATATGTACATCTAACAGCAAAACTCCTATTTGAAAATCTCAGTTGTTAGGAATGAAATTGCTAATTATGGATGTGCCTTCATCATTGCATGCCAAACCTGTTTCCTAGACGCTAATCCAATAAACACATCGCTTTCGTTATACTTTATTCCACCGAAATTTATGTTCATATGAAATGCACAATCCTTTATGCATTGTTGAACTTTTGACTGACCAGAAAAGAAAGTCAACAGTGATTTGTTGTTGTTGGTTTGCCTTTACCCAAAGACTCCCCAGAACAGATTGTGTGTGTGCACGCGTGCCTGTGCACAAGTATGCAGGTACCCATAGAGCCAAGACTAGAGTGTCAGAGCCCCTGAAGCTGGAATCACAGGTGGTTATTAGCTACCTGACGTGGGCACCAGGAACTGAACTCAGGCCCTCTGCATGAACACTATAAGCTCTTAACCACTGAGCCATCTTTCTAGCTGCCAGAACATATTCGTATTTCCAGAAATCCAAACGCCATCATCTTGCGTGATTATTTTCAAAACAGAAGGTTGTCGGTAAAGGCTGAGACAGGATCTGAGCCCACTTGCCTCCACCAGGGTGGTCCTAGGAGACCAGTGTTGAGTGACAGCCATGCCTAAGGCCAAGCCAGATGCTCTTCCTTCCTGTTGCCTCTCTCACTGGTCACTGTGCCCTCTCAGCTTCCCTTCCCTCCTCTTGCCTTCCCACCCTTCTCTTTCCTCTGACTTTACTTAGTCATGAAGATCATTTTTCACATGGTGAGTATGATGGTTGTTCTGCAGGGGTGATGGGTGGACCCTCCTGACCACATACAGTGTTTGAATATTTATAGGATTAGCCAGTGTCTCTGCCTCATCACCCAGAGCAGTGGCAAAGGCAGGCTGCTGTGCCAGAGGAATGAGAGCCCAGGAGGAAAAGTGTCTTCCTGTCTATTTTGCCTCATGGTAGCTCCAAGCTGGCTGGTCTAGCATAAGAATGGTATTCATTTTAACTCACCTTACTTTCTATTGCTACCATTGAATTACCACTGTGGTTTCCACACCCCATGTCTTTATCCAAATATCAAACCTGTTCCTTCATTGTTCCATCTATTCATTTCTTTATGCAGCAATCCTCTTGCCTCCTTGCTACCATTGAACTACCACCATGATTTTCATACCCTATGTCTTTCTCCAGACATTAAGCCTGTTTCTTCATTGCTCCATCTATTCATTTCTTCACGCTCTGACACTCAGAGCTGGAGAGCTGTGCAGAACTGAGTCTCATCACCATGGGCCTGAACTCTGGAATCCAGCAGCAATGTGGCCCTGACACCTCTTGCTAAAACACGCTGCAGCATCTTATTATAAACAGACATACAAATATGCACAAGAGATCCACCCCAGGGCCCTTTCGTCTCCTCCTGAATATTTATTGAATGCCACCAGTCTAATGCGTTCTCATTATGAGGAAATTTAATCTGGGACTTGTGATAAGTCTTGGTGATGACAACAACATAGAATAGTCTAGCGTCTTTATTTCTAATAAGGTTTTGTCTGTCTCAGGCAGTAGGAATACATTTGGTGAAAGGCTCCTTGCTCCTTCTGCTGTCCCCTCCTAACTAGTCACAGGAGGGACTGGAGATGGCAGTGGTGGCTGCCAAGGGGGATGAATAAAGTAAACATGAAGCTGAATCAAGCTCCCCAACCGGGAGCTTAGCTGGTGACCTGCCAGGCTGGCGCAATGCGGACCTGCGCTGAAAGAGGTGTCACTTAGCACTTGATTAAAAGCACCTAGGGCCTTGCCAAAGACTTTCTCAAGGCCCCAGGAACACCCCAGAAAATGCAAACGTTCCAGAGAAGAAAAGATGGGTGAGATCATTTATTGTCCTTGACTGACCTCTGCTCTAGTGCAGGCAGAAGTGAGCTTGAATATTTTTTTCCAGGGCCAGGGATGATCTGTTTTTTTATTTCAGTTGCATCTCTGAGATCCCATCAGGCACTTGGCATCCTCAGCATCTACAGAGGCCAGAAAAGCTGACTAAATCTTTGCACTATGGCAGTGCACACGGAGAAATAAACAAGCCCATCTAAAGTCACGCAGGGCTGTGAAGGAACCTGCGGTGTCTGCACTGTGCCCTGCTAGCAAGGCTTGGGGACATTAACTAATGGACTCTTCTCTACCTCCAAGATAAAGAGAAGTTATCCTCTGGTTTGACCTAGAGAATGGCCCTTCCAAGGTTATTGAAAACTATCTCTTAACAAAACCGCTAGGCAATGAGACCGAGACAGCTCCAAGCTCTGGAAGCACACAGGCTGCCTTTCAAACTGCTGCATTGTGAGCCCTGGGCCTCTACAGCCTCCTAATCATTGCTGTATGTTGCTGCTGAGTTAATGTTGCATTTGATGTTTTGAGAAAGAAGTAGTGTCCAGGGGGTTGGAGATGCTAACCTCAGAAAGGGGTCTTCCATGTGCAGTAGTCCTCCAACGAGGACCTGCACTGGGGGTTTCTGTGCAGCATTAGGCCCTGAACCAAGGAGCCATTGTCTTCATGAGTTCAGTGGTGCCCACTTGCAAAGACCATCATAGCCGAACTTGTTGTCAACACTCCCTCACAGAAGGGAAAGGAGGGCCATGGGATCCTCACCTGAGTGGCCAGACACTCTTCCCAACTAATTGAATGTAATTCTGCTCTAATTAAATGTAGCCTTGGAGTCTCAGGAAGGGGCAGTTAGTGTGTACAGACTGGAGAAGACGTGAGGAAGAAAGTTCCATCTACATGTCCATGGAGAAGCCATCATCCACACTGGGGGTACAGACCTCCTAATGTCAATACTTTAGGATGGCTCAGCCATGCTCCTGCCAGTAACCCCTCAGTCATGCTGTGTAATTAAACCCAATAAATTCATTTGATCTTCAAGGGGTGCTTTGCAGGAATTGAACTTTCATTTGTCATTAAGACTTCATAAAGAGGGAGTAGATGCTACTACCTCACCCCCACCCCAGTGATTACATTCTCTAGACAGAAGCACCAAAGGAAGCAGAGTCCCTGCCTTCCCGTGCTAGACAAGCTTCCCAGGAAGCAGGTCTGCAAGGGGCTGGATGTAGACACAGGGCAAGGTGGGCGGAAGTCTGTACAGTTGCTCAAGAGCCGGGAAGGGAAGTGGAGATGCTGCTGCCTTCCGGTCAATTAACCATGATGTCTTCAAAAGTAATTCAGTGTGGCTATGCACATGCGAACACATGCATGTGGAATGTATGTGTGCTTACACAGGTGCGTGTGTCTGCCTGCATATGTGCCTTGCAAAAGTTTGGGGATGTGTGTCTCCGCATGTACATGTCTGTACATGTCAATGGAGGTCTGTTTTCATGAGTGATGAGCATCTCTCTCTTTCTCTCTCTCTCTCATTGTGAAGACAGGTGACAGATGTTTGGCACTGGCAGGACACTCTGGCTGCTTTTATGTAACCATTGCACAGTGACATTGATCCCCAAGGGCCTCCTCTCCGAGCAAATTGTCACAGAACTGTCCCTCATTTTCTGAGACAATCTTGGGTGGATGTGGCATGGTTCATTTTTACCTGCAAAGACAGAAATTCTGTACAGAAGTCCAGCTTTCTTCCCTTGTGGAGCTCTTTGCCACATCCACACTGCCCTCTCTGAGTCCCACTTAGTAATGTAGGGCTTGCAAGCTGCTGCAGAGCTGACTCTTAGGACAGAGGCCACGCTACCATGTGACTCATTGTAATCTGTGAGAGTAGAGGCAGGAGATTGAGCTGAGACCAGGCTTGGAGTGGGCTGGAAGAGGAGAGAGAATGTCACCCCCAGCAAGGCTGTGACCCTGTGTCAGTCTTTGCTGAAGGCAGGAGGCTGTGCTTGCTGGCAGATGACTGTGGTGCTCGGGAGAGAAGATTCCAGTTTCCTGACTGGTATTCTGTAGCTATACTGCTGGTGTCTTAGCCGACTCACCCTAAACTGTGCTCTCATTCCCAGGCACAATGTCTCCTCCTAATGGCTCCTGGCACTGCCAAGCACAGGGAGACATGGCTATAGCCTGAGATGCCTTGAGCAGACAGAGCCATGCTCATTCTCCTACAAGCTACTCCTGTTTCTCTTCTCAGCACCTCTCAGCATAGGCGTGCATTCCCAACCCCTTCCCCTCACTCTGCAGCTGCTGCTTCTATTTCTGTGTTACTGCTCAGCAAATTCCATATCTTCAATTCTTACTGTGGAAATAATTGGTGCAGGTCTGTGTCCTTAACTGGGCCCTGACTGTTACAGCGTTTCTGTGGCTAAATGGAAAGATTCAAAGTGACTGGACTGTGGTATCTGATTGAGTAACAGCCCCCCAGCTAGCAATGTTCCTCAGATAAAACTGCAGAAGGATAGAGACGTGAAGATGAAGCGTACTTCCACATGGAGGTCTCCGATCATAAAGGGGAGCGGTCAAATCCCAAAAGTGGAGGATAAGCGATTGGATTAAGTTCTAGAAGGATGGATGGGCAGGGAAAAGAGGAGGAAGGAGAAGAAGGGAGAATGAGAAGCAAATGCGCCCACTAGTGCAGGGAAGAGAAAGAATTCCCACCCGTGTCCCTATGGATCTTCGTGTGCTTGAGATCAGAGGCGCGGGTGGGATCCAAGTGGGCGAGGGATGAGGGGACAGCAGCTGAGCGTGTTCCAGAAGCTCGGTGCTTGGAGATCCAGGTTTGCAGGCAGCGCTGGGACCACAGTGATCTGTCTCTGTGGTGAGCCGAACATGAGGGACAGAAAAGCCTGGCTTTAGGACAGAGGTAGCAGGCATTGAGAGGTGACGCTAATGCTGCAGGGTGGTGGGGTGCTTTCTATTTAACCTTGTCTTGCATCTAGCATCTCTTTGTCCCATCCTGTCAACAATGCCTCTCTGTGGTATTGAAATTTTAAGTTTGTATGAACTTTGCAAGTTGCCCTGAGTGGCAAAATGGCTCTTTGGTTCTTGACTCTTGATTTTTGCAGTGCTGTGTACCTTGGTATAGGACAGCTCTGTCTATTTTGTCACCTAGCGATGCATGAGCCAAGGGACCGCACTGGGTGCAGTTTGCTTCCTCACCCAGTGTGGGTCATGACTGCCTGGGAATTGTACCAACATCGGCATCCACTGAAGTCTGGGGGATCCCAGGGCTTCACTGCACAGCAGAGAAAGTCTAAAATTGGAGGAGGTGCTTCGGAGATGAGTGTACAAATGGAAGTCTTCCTAAATTAAACCATGATGTATTTCCAACGTATATTCTAATTTTGACATTTTATTTTTAAACTCGCTTTCTGTTTCATCGCAGTCTGCCTCTGCCACCCCGGCTTTTGTGCTACCCATAAGCAAGCCAGCAATGTAAGCAAGAACTTGCCTTCGTTCTTTAGTACACAATTAGAAAATACAGGCGCCATCACCCCAAACTCCTCATTTGAACCTGAGAGTTAGGGTCAAAGGTGACACTTATCAAGATGCTTATAGACCCGATTGTTGACCCCGCCTCAGCAGTTCATTCTGGTATTTACATAAACAGCGGGTTCCATGTGGTTTTTGTTTGTGTGTTTGTTTTCTCTTGATCAGCTCGTAGAAGGATCAATGGGGGTAAGGTACAAATGAATGTTTACTTCCCATACAGTGTTCCCTCTGCCTGGGGTTCATCATCTCCAGCCTCCCGGACAGCTGAGGTGGAGGGTCTGCCTTTGTCTTATGGTTTTCAAAACCCTATATGACTCTCTGACTCTTGACTCTTGATTTCTGCAGTGCTGTGTATCTGGGTATATGACAGCTGTGCCTATTTTGCATCCTTTACTCTGCAGTCATTTTTACTCAAAGTTTCGTGTATGTGTGTGTGTGTGTACAAGGGGGGGGGCATTCACCTTGAAGAATATTAAAGTGGGAAGAGGTGCCTGGATCTGAACCATCAGAGTGATGGAGGAAGGTCATTGGTTAAAAAATAAAGAAACTGCCTTGGCCCATTTTATTGGTTAGAAGATAGGTGGGTGGAGTAAACAGTACAGAATGCTGGGAGGAAGAGGAAGTGATCTCAGAGACGCCATGCTCTCCTCTCCCGGGCAGACGCGATAGCTCTGCTCTTTGAAGTAGACGCGATGGAGCAAGCCGTCAGGTCAGACATGCTGAATCTTTCCCGGTAGGCGCACCTAGTGGCGCTATGCAGATTATTAGAAATGGGTTAGGCAAAATATGAGAATTAGCCCGTAAGAGGTTAGAGCTAGTGGGCCAAGCAGTGTTTAAAAAGAATACAGTTTCCGTGTAATTATTTCGGGGCATAAGCTAGCAGGCGGCTGGGGTGCTGGGGACGCAGCCCCCCGCTCATATTACTACATCAGAGGATGGATCTGAACCATCATCCAAGTGAGGGAGCCACAGCGCTGGTCTCCCAGCTCTTTGAGAGCATCCTCTCCCCGGGGCCCTACACTATTCATCCCCTCTGTCAGTCACTGCCCAAAGAGTGCTTATCAGCCCTTCTCAGCATGGAAAGACGAATACCCACACCTAGTCATTTTTCTCTGTGCGCTGAGGTGAGAGCTGCCTCGCTCTTGCCCCCTGAGAGGTGTAGAAAGAAGCAGAACAATGAGGAAGGGCTTATTCCGTGCAGCTTTTGTTTGTTTTTTAACTTTTGGGAATGGGATAGTTGTGTTGAGACCAAGGCTACAAGATCAGAGATTGCAGCATGTGGGGAAACACTTTGCTCCATTTTCTGGAGCCTCCAGTGTCCAGCTGACTCTGCTTTGCCCTCAGAGATGCCCACGGACTGAGGTGCATTTGCCAAATTACTGCAGAGCAGGGGATGAGCTCAGAGCAGGGTTTCCAGAGTCAGACAAGGAAGTGCTGCAAAGAATTACATGTACACACAGTTCAGTGACTAGGAGAACACATGTTGAGGAGGGTTAGAGCAGGATCAGGCAGACCTTAAAGCCAAAACCAGTCGGCTCACAGGCAACCATAGTCAAAGCCCCATTGAGGTCATGGAGACTCAGTGAGGTCATGGAGGCCAAGGAAGGTCATGGAGGCCCAGGGAGGTCATGGAGGCCCAGTGAGGTCATAGAACCCAGGGAGACCCAGTGAGGTCATGGAGGCCCAGGGAGGTCATAGAGGCCCAGGAAGGTCATAGAACCCAGGGAGACCCAGTGAGGTCATGGAGGCCCAGGGAGGTCATGGAGGCCCAGTGAGGTCATAGAACCCAGGGAGACCCAGTGAGGTCATGGAGGCCCAGGGAGGTCATGGAGGCCCAGTGAGGTCATAGAACCCAGGGAGACCCAGTGAGGTCATGGAGGCCCAGGGAGGTCATGGAGGCCCAGGGAGGTCATGGAGGCCTAGCTGTGGGAAACAAAACTAAGCACAGCACTCTGTGTAAGCTGTAAAACCCAACGGGAAGAGTAACTTGTTAAAACTCTGTGCTGTGTGCACATTCCCCAATGGCCATAGTAACAGGGCTGTGACCAGGAAGTTGTAATGAACACCATGATGCTGAATCAAACAGGAATCAGTGAGCCCTCATTCTGGCTCTCACTGTTGTCCCATTTGGGGCAAGTGTGTCCCTTTCTGGACTTCCTCCATGTTGTTCTCCTGGGAGGAGGAAGCGTGCATGATGGCTGAAGCCCAAGTGAACAGAACACTCACATGTGTGTGTGAGTTCCCACACTGGAGCCTCAACCAACAGCATGTGCTTAGTAATTGTCAGTACTTCCCTTAGAACTCAGAAACACTGTTCCATCCATTCCTACTCCCCTCTTCTAGAACCAAGTTTTAGATCTTTGCTTTTGAGCCTGGAAAGGGCAAGGAAAGAAGTAGGAAACCAGCTCGAGTTGTTCTACGGTAGCACGGCAATGAGTTCAGAAGCCCGGATGAGGTCCTAGAGCCCCCTCAGCTTCCGGAGACAAGGGAGAAGGAGCTGGATGCCCCCTTCACATCACCTTCCAGGAGCAGAATGAAAGCTGTGGCAGCCATCACTTCCTGTGAACACAGGCTTAGAGAACCACTTCAGAATCAGGGGCCATTTAGCAACAGCCAGAAACAGTCCATTGGCCACATCAAGAATCGCTCCTGACCTCTCAAGAGTAGAGATGAGGGGTGTGATAACTATCCGATAGTTGGCCCCTCCTCTCTGACTTACAGTTGTCAGTACTATTATAGGTGAGCCAATGAAATGAGTGTGTGTGTTTCTCTGTGTGTGTGCATGTGTGTGTGAGCATGTGTGCGTGTGTGTGTTTATTCAGCTTCACACTGCTACAGTGATACGTCTCAGGTGATTACATTTTAACGCAGAAACACTGACTAAGCTTATGGCTTCCGATCCTGTAGACCTGGTTACAATGCTCAGCTTTGGGGAAGGTGGCAGATAGAGGCATATATGGGAAGAATGAACGTAGAAGCTACATTTCCCATTCTGAACCTGAGAGGCGAGGGGTTGAGGAGAAACTGAACTCCCACAATCCCTTTGGAGTCAAGCTCCAATCATATAAAGAACTCCCATAATGCTTTGATTCCTGCAACCTATTTAATATCCTGGATACCCTGGGAGTGTCAGACTTTAGAATATGCAATCAGTATCCAAATCATAGTCATATATTAAAGCCAGAAACCTGAGAATAGAGCAGAAACTAATTACCTCAGTGTATGGAGCTCTCAAACAATGAAAACATCTTTAAAAAGTTTAGAGACTCATTCTTGGCTTATGTAACAAAACAAGATGAAACTCTGTCCAGAGACAAAACACATTTCCTTCGGTAGACTTTTATGTAAAGTATGAAATATGGCCGTGTGTGACAGATGATAGACTCTCAGTCAAATGTGTCACCTGCTTCAACAACAAAATGATTTTGCAAAAGGAAATAATTTTATATTCAGTTTAAAGATTCCCTCACTTAAGCTTCTGTCTTCTAAGAATAAATATCCTTTGACAATTTCATACGTGTGTATAATGCATTTGGCCACTATTCCCTACACACTCTTATCTTCCTTTTGTCCCTCCCAACCTCCTTCCTTCCCTGTAAATCCTTTTCCCAGATTCACGTTGTTTTGTTTTGTATTTTGCTGAGTTTAACCCAGACCATCCATCTGTGTAACCATGGGTTTGGAACTGTCCACAGGAGCCTGGTGGGCTAACCAGTATAAACACAGCCAGACACTATGCCTCCCTGTCTCCCAGATGTGGTTACTGGCAAATGCATCAAGAGTAAACGGCAGTACCTCAGGAGACCCTTCCCCATCCATAGGTGACTATTTTGGGACCTCAACTTGTGTGACCTTTTCTAGTAAGTAGGTGCCATCCTCTGTGAGCTCATGAACACCATGGTTGTGCTAGGACTTAGAAGATGAAATTTCAAAACTCCTCTCCCTTCTTCCAACTCCTACATTCTTTTAGCCCTCTCTCCTGCAGTATTATTTGAGCCTTAAGTTAGTGGTAATTTACTTAAGTTACTTAAATGCCTTGCTTGGGCTAAGCCCTTGGCTTTCACTTATTCTCAGCGACTTGTGCAGCCATGGGTCTGGGAATTCACCTTACGCTCTAGAAGGAGAGTATTCTCTGATTAACGCTGAGAGTAGCCTTTGTGAGTGTAAATGCAGATGTTCAGAGGACAGTTTGGTGATGTGCATCTGAAGCAAGTTTCTCCCTAGGTCCTAATACTGCCTCAGACAGGATTTTTGGCCAGTTAACTCTTGGCTTTAATCTGATTTGATTTTCTTCCTCGCTAGATAATTATTTTTTCAATTAAAATTAAAAGATGTTTGATGAAAACCATTCACTCTTCCCTCTTCTCTTGTCTTTGCATCTTTGTTTAATGAGACTTGGTAATAGTTAAGTATTACCATGATGGAACAATAGATATTCGCCAACAGAAGTGCCTACAGATGCCACATAAAGTCCACTTGGCCAGGGAAGCAGGGTGCTTAGCTGTTGTGAAGGTAAAACACACTTCACCATGGATACAAAAAAAGTCTCCTGAAAAGTGCTTAGGCCTAATAAGTCAGAATGCTTTGGCTTCTCATTTCCCCACCCGTTTTAGTATACTTTATATTTAGTACATATTTAGGTCACGTAAGAATGACATCTAGGCAGACCAACAGCCTACATGCTGCTGGCCAGAGTGCGGATGTGAGTCTCTCCTTCCTCAACTTAGATTGGACTTTTTGCATTCAGAGGGAGAGGAATTCGAGTTGGGAAGAATCCAAGGATACAGGAGCCTTAAAACAGTGCAGATTTGTGTTGTGTCTAGACACACCCTCTGTCAAAAGCAGATGGACTCATTTGGACCCAGAGAACATTTCATAACCAACGTACCCTTGGATGAATCCACCAGGAAGTGGCCACTTGATGTGTTCCAGGGAGTATAGAAGTCTGTTCTCTGAGTGTTTGCCATGTCCGGTACCATTCTATTCTTTCCATCTCTTTTTCAGTTGTCTATATGCATGACTTTGGACAATTCGTCTTGCCTCTCCACCTTCTAGTTCTCTCATCCATGAGGTAGAAAACATGTAAATAATTATTTCCTTCCGTGTCCCTGTCGATGATGCACTTCAGAGACCTTCTCAAGGAGGTAGCACCCCTGATGGATGGAGAGGCACAATCCAACTCCTGATGCCCTGGGCTATATAGTCTGTCCCTGGCATTGGCTTTAGAGACAGATCATGCCCTCAGAACTGCCGTCCTGAGCACACAATGATATGATGGGCTAGACTATATTGTACATTTTATGTAATCATACTGAAATTTAATTAAACATCTCTTGGCAGTCTATAAATAGTCTATCGTATTCATTATTTTTACCCGCCTAATATGGCAGCCAAGGTTTTGCTTGGAGTTAAAACCGGTATACCTGAGCTGTATTAATTATAGTTCTCTGAGTGGCGATGAAAAGCCGCACTGCTAACATTACTAGTTAATTACATGCAAACGGAGCTGGCTGGCAACTTTTTACAGCTAAAATTGGGACTTAGTCAGGCTGTGGAGCAGCAACATGTCAGAGCTGCCGTGTCCACCAGGAACCAATAATGCAAGTAGGTTCATAGAGAAGAAGACAGGCTGCTACTGGAGCTCCCTGGCGTGGGGTCAGTTGTCCCTTTCCTTCAGAGGGCATTGTGACCATCTATATTGGGACATCAAGAAGGTCTGACCGTCCGTTTCTCTAGCTCTGATGTTTTAATCTATTGTAGCAATAAGGAGGGGGCTGGCTAGCTAGGGGTGGATTTTGTACATGTGTTGTCAGGGACAGAGGAGCAACCGGAGTTGACACTGTGATTTAACGGAGGGTGATCTGATCTTTGAACACGGAGGTATTAAGAGGCCTAACCCAAGAAGTGTGCACAGCTGAAGCCACTGGCAAATGAACACACAGAGGTTTGGGATCTGCTGCACAAGCTCATTTAAGCAACTTGAGTGTGAGCTCCTGCCTCTCTCTGAAGGGTCCTGGCTGAATGGCAAGTGGATTTTTCATTACGGGTTAATGGAGAAAGCTCCCTGAGTGTTCCACCAACTGCTAATGAAGACCGTGCCCCTATCTTCCCCCATCACAGCAGGGCGGCATTACCTCGTAAAGACAATTGGTTTTATAAGTCATTAAAACCTTGCTAAGATAACCCACCCTTCTACCGTTTGACTACAACTTACAATCTGTGTACGTGTGTGAAAGTTAATTGCTCAAGTCCTATGCTAATCATGTTTGAAGGCAGGATGGGTTATGAGTGTGCAGGCCTCATAAAGGATTTAAGACATGCAGATTAGTGGATTAGTGAGTCATTTTAGGACCGAATTTGTTATAAACGCCGGCTGTGTGGCCGTGTCAGGCAAGATTCCCCTGTCTCAGTGTGCGATGATGTTCTCGCCTTGTAGTAAGAGCTCCCTCATCTCTGCATACACACAAGCCATGCTCTAGCTAGGAATCTCCAGTAACAGAATACAAAGACATTGACTTTTTTTTTAAGAATTGGTCATATGCATTCTGGTACAGCAACAGGACCATTGTCCCCCAGTCCCAGGGATTAAACAAATGCTTAGCCCACAGGGGAGTTTGAATTTGGAGTACTGTACCCTAACCTCTCATAGCTATCTGCATTTTCCTATTTTCTAATGATAATCTAGGAACACTAAAACATTGATTTTCATTTAAAAAATGTCTGAAAAAATAAGAGAAAGGGTCATAGAAAATACAGGAAAAGCCACAAGAGAACTACAATCAAAATAAAAATGCTACTAAATTCTTAGTCAAGATCCCTATGAAGATCAGAGGTTATAAACAGGACAGAAAGCTTGTTTAAGTAGATCCTTGCTGGAAGTTTTCAAAAATGACTGAAATACACCAAGAGCTCAGTCTTCCTGGCTCTCCAAACACACACAAAGGAAGAAAGGCTTAAAATATGTCGCTGATTACTTCAGGAAAAATAGAGAGATTGCATCTAACCTAGGTGTTGGCTTTGTGCAAGAGAAAGCACAAAGCCAACACCTAGGCATGCCAAAGTGCAATAAACAAGGGGCAGGCAGATTTACTAAGCAGCCAAGGGGAAGGCGAAGAACCCCCTGAGGAGGGACCATGCTGGGACCAGCTGAAGCAAAAGACAGAACCAAGCCAGTCTTATCGGCCAAGTGGTCATACTCTCAAAAATGAGACAAAACTAATGTACGTGCAGACAGGAAAAGTGAAGATACACAATTACACACAGATGTTCTATGAGATACATCCCCAGGCAGGACTTCAGAGGGAGAATCCTCACCCCAGAGAGGTGCACGGGAGCACAGAAAGAAATGCGGAGAGAAGAGATGAGGGTCAATACATATGAGAGCTGGGTTCTATACAGCAGTGATAATCCCATGTGTGATTTAAAATATCTGCGGAGTCAACTGCAGAGCAGCAACACGGACTGTGGGGGCAGGGTGGAGGGAGCCCTGACTGATTAGTGTTAACTATCAGACAAGCAGCAAAGGAGTGGTTTGTGTTAGATCGCAGCATCAAGCACACATGTGCTAGTCTAGAGTGGTCTGTGTTAGATCGCAGTAGCAAGCACGCATGTGCTAGTCTAGAGTGGTCTGTGTTAGATCGCAGCATCAAGCACACATGTGCTAATCTAGAGAGGTTTGTGTTAGATCGCAGCATCAAGCACGCATGTGCTAGTCTGGAGTGGTTTGTGTTAGATCGCAGTATCAAACACACATGTGCTAGCTAGTCTTTGGGTTACGGACAAAACAGAACAGGTATGAAACAAAAGAGAGCATCATGAACTGTATCATCTCTAGCAGGAGGAAAGCACAGAGGGGAAGGAACTTAGCTACTGCCTACCATCAATGAATATTTGATTCAGCATTCCACAGCCAAGGACATCACACAGTGAGACAGAGAAACTTGCCTGTCCCAGCTAGATTTTATAAAGTCGGTCCTAAAACGGCTCGCTAATCCGCCAATCTGCAAATGGCTTAAGTCCTCTAAGAGGATGGCACACTCAGTGTTTCTTACTTTCTTTCCCAGATTTTGTACAACTGCAGTTACGTGTTTTCCTTGTGTGTTTGTGACGGGGACCGCCACACACTGCACTTACTTTCACCTTAAATAATCAGTAAGTGCGCTATCAGTTCCTTGAGAACTTCGTGCATTACGCCTTGACCATAGGCACTCAGAACCCTTGCCATAACTCCTCCCAGATCCAGTCCAAGAAGCAGTAGATTTTCTGTTTAGTTGTTGTTTTTGTTTGGTTTGGATTTTTATTTTGGATGGTGTCTTTGTTTTGAGAAATGTAGCTAACAAAGAAGGAAAAGAAAGCCCTTGTTTTCTCCAAGAACCGCTGTTCTGCTGCTCTTTCACGCATCCCGGAAGTCTCAGACTTCCCTCTGGAGTCTGCCCCACTCCACTTCAAGGACACCTTTCATGTGTGCTGTGCGTTTGCTGGTGATGAATTCTGTCACTTCTTGCGGTCTAGAAATGTCTTCCTGGTTTTCTTCCCTCTAAATGTATTTTTAGGAAGTGAGGAACTCCAAGTTGGTGAGTTTTCTTTTAGTACTTTAAATTGTTTCATTTTGAAATGATTTAATTTATATATTGGTGTCTGTCTTTGAAGTAATTGGGGCGACGGGGCTGCATTCCCAGCACCCCGGCTGCCTGCTCGGCTAGCTTATGCCCCGAAATAACAACACACAAACTGTATTCATTTAATCACTGCTTGGCCCATTCTCTTCTAGGCTAATTCTCACATATTAATTTAGCCCATTTCTAATCATCTGTATGTAGTACCCCAAGGTGCACTTACCGGGGAGATTCTAGCCTATGTCCATCCTGGGTCGGAGCTTCATTCCGGGAGCGGGGCATGGTGTCTCTCTCAGGCGTCTGCTCCTGAGAGCAGAGCTGTCGCGACTCTGAGCTCACTTCCTCTTCCTCCCAGCATTTTGTTCTGTTTACTCCTCCCACCTATCCTCTAACCAATAAAATGGGCCAGGGCAGTGCCTTTATTAGCCAATGACCTTCCTCCATCATGTCTTTCTGTCTCTCTGTGCTGCTCTCTTTCCCTCCCTCCCTCCCTCCCTCCCTCCCTCCCTCCCTCCCTCCCTCCCTCAGTGTGTGTGTGTGTGTGTGTGTGTGTGTGTGTGTGTGTGTTTCTGAGTACCCTTATAGTCCAGGAGAGGATGGCAGACCTGCCTGGAGCTGGAATCAGAAGTGGTTGTGAGTAAATTAACAAAGGTTTTGGGAAACAAAACCAGGTCCTCTGCAAGAACAAGCGCTCTTAACCACTCATGATCTCTTCAGCCACCTGGGAGTATTTGTCCTGTCCTTCAGGTCGCCTTGTTTCTTGTAGAAAGGCTATGGCCATTCTTCTCTTTGTGCAATTCAGTGTAATGCTTCTTTTGGCTACAACTAAGATTCTTATCAGAGGCTTTAACAAATTTGATGCAGTGTTTCTTGTGGTTATTTTCTGCATCTTGTGCTTGATAGCTATTGATTATACTTCTCATCAGAAAACACCTGCCCTTCAGCTAGTTCCGTGATGATTCTTCTGTCACTTTCTGTCCAGCCGGGCTGTGTTCTATACTCAGATGCATAGTTTCATTGTTTAATGTCGACACAGGGCTGCTTTCTTTTTAGATTTCCTTTCTCTCTGTGGGTTTTGGTTTTATAATACTCTGTTTTTATATTCTCCATGTTCTCTGCAGTGTTTAATCTTTTATTCAGCTAGGTATTGCATTTCAAGGCTATACAGTACACTTTTTAGAGGCTTTAAAGACTTGATAATCGGTCACTTGTCTTTCGATTTGCAGAGCCCGGAGCATCCAGGGACCCGCCTGCAGAAGCACGGCCCTTTTGGTTTGTGAGGTCTCACTCGGGTGGCCTTTACACTTTCCACATCTCTGGTTAACTGTCAATCCCTTCTTCAGATTCTTGAGCAAGTGTAATTCAGTTATTGTCAACTGTGCCCAATGCTACACACTCTGTTCTTTGCACCCCTTTGATGCTGGGTTATTATCTTTGCAGATGCCCCAGCTCTCTGAGCATCTCTTCTTCTGTGGATTCGTAGATCTAAGAACTGGAGTCACCTCGTGTATTGGTTCATCGTGTGTTGCCACAACAAAAAATTGACCGAAAGCCATGTGGGGAGGAGAGGGTTTTGTGTGGCTCCCACTTCTAGGAACACTCAGGGCAGGAATGTGAGACAAGAACTAGGAGGCAGGAACTGAAGCAGAGATGGCAGAGAGACCCTGCTTACCTTCTTGCTTACCATGACTTGTTCAGCTTGTGCTTTAATGTAAACCAGGACCACCTGCCAGAGGTAGCCATGTCCACAGTGGACCAGGCTCACCTACACCAGTCACTAAATAAGAAGATGTCTTACAGACATTCCCACAGGCCACTGTCTCAGAGTGTTGGAGGAACGTCTCAGAGTAGGTCCCCTCTTCCCATAGCAACTCTAGTTTGTGCAAAGTTGACAACAACTAAGGAGTCCACTGTGACTTCTAGGTCCTGGCTGTTCTCCCTGACTCAGGCACCCAAGCTGGTGCAGCCCAGGCTGGCTCCAACCCACAGGCAGGACTCACCTGGTTTGCAGTCTCTCAGCAGCCTCTGTCTTTGTGTCCTGATATCCAATATCTTGAAAACCATCGTTTAATGCATTTTGTCAGCTTTAAAAAATGTCTCAGGCTGAAGGGAAAGAACAGTTTCTGTGACTAGATGTCAGCTGCAAGCAGAAGGAAATAGTGTGGGAAAGAAATGAAAATGCCAGGCAGCATTAATAATGTTCCAACCTAGGTCTTGGAACTGCCTTGATTTTCATCAAATATTTAGTAGGAAAATCAATTTAGACAAAAAAGGATCTACTTAGATGAAGAACATAGGCAAAACTTGTAAGTGGTCCTCTGAGGAATTTAAAATTCAGTTGGACAAAGGGCATAGAAAAATGTTCCACCCCAATCACAGCTAAGTAGATATTCAAGAAATTCCTTTTGCTCCACCTCAGACAGACACGTATTTAGAGCATGCTAACGCCATCCTTCATGTGCTAAGCATGAGATACACGCGTGAGCTGAGCATGCAAGGACAGATGCAGCCACACACAGAGGGCAGGGTGATCTCCAGATGCATTGTTAAAAGTTTTAGAATGTTTCCTCATCCAATTAATCCCAGCCGAACTTTCCCTGATGAAAATACTAAGACTACAGAGAAGATGTCCTCTGCATATTAAAATTTTATCTATCAAAATCAACACCAAATAGAGCCCCATATTAAAAGCAGCCTATTGCATACAAAACAGTCATGCGCACATGAAAGAGACCCTATGTTGATCTTACAAACAAGGATATCTGTATATGTTTCAAACACAGAAATGCTGGGGAATATTTTTTCAGGTGCGACTTTTGTTTGTGCTGTATTTGTTTAACTCTGTGAAGCTGTGTTACTGTGTCTGTCTAAAACACCTGATGGTCCTAATAAAGAGATGAACGGCCAGTAGCGAGGTAGGAACCAGGACAGGTGGGGCTGGCAGGCAAAGAGTAGAAATAGAAGGAGAAACAAGGAAGAAGAGGGGCAACGAGAGAACAAGAGAGGAGGATGCTACGGACCAATCACCCAGCTGCCCAGTTAGTCACGGAGCAAGAAGAAAAATAAGATATACAGAAGTAAGAAAGATAAAAGCCCAGAGGGAAAAAGTAGTCAGGATAATTTAAGAAAAGCTGGCAAAGGTGGTGGCGCACGCCTTTAATCCCAGCACTTGGGAGGCAGAGTCAGGTGGATCTCTGTGAGTTCGAGACCAGCCTGGTCTACAAGAGCTAGTTCCAGGACAGGCTCCAAAACCACAGAGAAACCCTGTCTCGAAAAACCAAAAAAAAAAAAAAAAAGAAAAAAGAAAAAGAAAAAAAGAAAGAAAAGCTGGCAAAGAACAAGCCAAGCTAAGGTTGCGCATTCATAAGTAATAATAAGCCTCTGTGTGTGATTTAATTGGGAGCTGGGTGGCAGGCCCCCCATAAAGCCAAAGAGTAAAACATCATACAACACACAAACATTGTGTATATAATAATTGATAAAAGACCAGTATCCAAACAGGGTTATGATATTATATATAAATAACATATGTGTGAGTATGTATCAGAGTGTGTTTGTGCACATCACTGCTTGGAAAATAGAAGATGTGAGTGCTTATCTGTCAGTTATCTGTCTAACTATCTCTTTATCATCATCTATTTATCTATATCACCTACCATCTATCTATCTATTTGATATTATATGGATTGTGTTTAAATATATATACAAATGTATCTATGCCTCAGTATATAGAATGGGTGTATATACATACAATATATAGTGTATTTATGAGTGTGATTAGGTAGTAATATGATGTTTATTGCCTTAATTTGAGCATATGAGAATGCATGAGTGGTAGACATGTATGAATTTTGAGTGCATATACATCTAAGTATGTATCTGCTTTATTATATTTGTGTATCACCTGTATTTTCTACTAGGTTTTTATAATAAACATCTATTAATTTCTTCTCATCAGAAACAACCATAAAGTTTTTTTCCTGAGAGAAAATATAATATTCACAAACCCCTAAGCACTCATAAAGATTTCTACTCCATAATTTAGCAGGAATCTAACCTTGGAGAGGGACGGAACAGTCTTGAGACCTAATTATATGAACAGGCTGTCAAGTTGAGAGTTAGAAACATGAAGTGTAAACAAAGCCCAGGAAGACACTTGGACTGAAAATAAAAATTCAGGGAAGAACCGTAGCTCCTGGCCCCAGAGGCAGTGGGCAAGCCCGTTACTCCCACCCACCCCATCAATCTGGAGGCACTCAGGAAGGGTACAGGCTTTCTAGGCCAGAGATACCCAACTTAAAACCTTTGGTGGGTCACAAGAGCTAGGCCTCTCCGGTCATGTGGCCCCGCCTGTCTGGGTCTCAGTGAGGCACACAGGAGGCAGTGTGAACCACACACCCAGTGTAGTGTTCAACTGTGAAAGGGTACTCGGTAGCTGGATATCGTCATGGCTAGATGCCACAAAACACAAGTAAATGATTAAACTAGCTGGCTTCGACTGCCCGGGTTTGGTATGTTTCTAAAGGCAGGCATGTGCTGACTTATGATTTCAGTGACTCCGGCCATATGCAGTTGTGAATAGGGCATGGCGTTTATACACACTCGCCCAGTTCCTGTTCTACCAAAGTCGACAGAGCTTGTGGCACCCTGAGCACAACACAGACTCTGAATCCGTCCCTAGGGAGAGCTAGTTTAGATTTGTGAGCTTCCTGTGATGAGGCTGCCTTGAGTCTCACTGTGCCTTCCTGTATTCCTGTACCTTGCCGTCACACGTTAAGGGTTCGGTGCCAACTTCTTTAGTCATTTTTACCTTTTAAACTTCCACACTTCTGGGTACCCCAAAGATACAGGATGCTCCTGATCTGCTGAGAACTACACAGTATCTATACAGTAGAGGTTTGCCTTAGTGCGGGGAGGACAGGACAAGGGATAAGGGAGTCCTGCCTAGATTTCATGCTTATTCAGACAATGAGGATGATGTCCTTTTCAGTCTTTTGTCACTGTCCCTAGTAGCTCAGTGCCCGTGGTAAGCTCATTCCCTCACAGGGAAGAGTGAGGTAGGCCATCAATTCTCAGAACATAGAACTTTGAAGATGTTGCTGTTTATTCACTTGGTCTTTTTCAAGTGCCACATCATTGAGGTGGATTACTATGGGATCAGCTTTGCCCTGAGTTCCACGATGTCTGTTCAATGGTTCCTCTCTCAGGGCTGTAGCTGCACAGACTGAGCATGGATGGCTGTCCATAAGTAGTTGTCAGGCATGTTCAGCGTGGTCCTGAACCAATGAGGGAGCGGTTATCGTATAAATGGTGGGATGTTGATCCTGCCGCTAGATTCCCAATAGGAAGTGCATATGGGGGACAAATATCATCACAAATATCACCACCATCACATGGATCAAAATGTGAGGCAAAGGCCAGACATTATCATTTTTTTGTACCTCGAAGTGACATTGTTCCCTGAAAATTCAGAGGGGGACAGGATCTAGGGACTCTCCCAGTTGTGAACGCACAGATTTCTATGCTTCCACAGTGGCATGCAAAGCTATGACCCAACTGCTGCAACCTGGATGAGAATATTTTAGAGTCAAGTCATAGCCTTTCCTTTATCAATAAGATGGTTAAAAAAAGAAGCAGGTCAGTTTATATCTCAGTCATTCAGAGATGGGTCCCTTGAATGGGCCATATCCCCACAGAGTATGAGGTCATCCCCACACAGTGGGAGATCATTCCCACAGAGTGGTAGGTCATCCCCACAGAGTGGGAGGTCATCCCCACAGAGTGGGAGGTCAAATTTAAATTTTTCATTTCGTAGCCACCAAGGGGCATCCAACATTTGCCCACTGCCAGGCTTTCCGAACTGCTCTAAGAATCATGATGGAAACATTGAGTCATCTTTCCTGACAGGTACTTTTATTACTGGGTATCTGCTAGAAAAGTTGTCTCCTCTTTAGTTTATCCTTGGGAACAATAAACATCATAAGAGTGTGTTGATGTCGTTATTGGAAGAGGAAACCAGAAACTAAGTGGCTTCTAGAAACATGACAGAAGCATGCCTTTCCTATGGGATAACTAACTTCCTTCCCTCTGTTAGTAGGAGATATGGTTATGACTACATCACTTGAGCCCATTTCCAGGGAGAAGCAAAGGCAGCTGCAGAGAAGATGGGGCGGAAGCTCGCTAACTGTACGAGACAAGGAGTCCGTCAGTCAGGTTCTTCAACACAGTCGCTTCTTTTCACAGGTTCTTAGATTACAGACCAAGCAAGGGTACTTTGACGCAGAAACACTTGGTCCAGAAATCTGAATCTAAATATGCTCTTCGCTATGGGAAGCAAAGATGCTATATAAATATGGGTGGCGAGGAAAGAGATGGGGCCAGGCAGCGAAGGGAAAGTTCTTTTTTGTGTTCTATCGATGGTGTCGTGAACAATGTCACATCTCAAGGGTGACAGCTAGATAAAGGACACCTGCCCATGTGACCTCTGTGCTAACAGGCATAAGATTTGCAAAGAATTCTGGTGTTATCAATTCTTGTACAAGTAGTGAATGAAAAGTTTTTGTCAACTTAAGAGTCGGGGTGGCCAGGGCAAAGCTGATGACATCACAGTACCTAGGGAACATCTTGAGCAGAGCTTTCAGGAAGACACCATACCTGCCTTGGCTGCACATCTTTAAGCTTAGTCTTCTGGCATTAAGCATGTCTCTAGGGAAGAGTGCTGGAAGCAGGATTACTTTAGTGGAATTTCCCTGTAGAATGCATACGTGGTACTGAATAAGGAATGGCTTGCTTCTCCATTTACCTTTAAATGTATTTATCTGTACTCCTGGGGAGCAGACAGTATTCCGTGTGGAACCAAGTGTCTGATACTCTGATTCCTTAATTTTACCCTTTCACCTAGAGTGCTTAGTCTAACCTTGATAAAGCAGACTAGCAAATTCCACAGCCCAAAGCTCGTAAGGACAAGCAACAGGAGGAAGTTGGAGCAACCTTCATCTTCACAGGCTCTCTCCTCCTGAGCTGCCCCTCAGGGTGAAAAAGACACAATGACTGTCCAAACAGCTGAGGGAGCAAGTGTCCCAGGCTTCAGATGCACCCCTCCCTCCTCCACATGTAGCATCTCATGGGGAAACGTGCTCACCATCCTGGTACTGCACTGGCCGAGTCTCTCCAGAGATGGGGAGCAGAGCCACGACACATGTTATAGAGAACTGGCCCATGTGCTCACAGAGACTGGTGAGACCAAAATCAACAGAGCTCAGGTGTGAGGGTACTTCAGGTTGTAAGGAGCAGCAGCTCACCTGGTGGAAGGAAGATAAGCCTGTGTGTCCTTAACTAGGAGAGGCTCAACATAAGGTGGGAAGGAATCTTCTCTACTCTGCTCAACGATTTTAAGTATCAGTCTCTTCTGCAAACACGTTCATATCAATGACCAGAATCGCGTTTGACCAAATATCTGTGCACCACGACTAAGCCACACCAGCACATCAAGATAATACCATGGACCTTTCTCACCCTGGCAGCTGTATTCACTCTGATCCTGACATTCCCTATGATAGGAGCACTCATATCTGTACGGCTTCCACAGCTTCTCAGCTCTCTGGGGATCTTCATCCTCAGACATGGAATCTGGTGTACCATGCTGCCCTAAAGTCTGCATCACCCTTTCTATAATTGTCCAAATTCTCTAAAGCCTTCATAAACATGGAGCTGTCATGTCTCCTCCTCCTCTCAAGCTTCATAATGATTCTGGCCACCTTCTCTGCATCCACATCCATTCCCTTTGTCCTATGCATTCGTGTGAAGGTCTTGCTTGATGGATAGACAGGTTCCCTTCTTTTCCTCTGGCCAATTCTTCTGCCATCTCTAAGATGGAGCCAAGGGTGTTGCTTTCCTAGAAGTTTTTCTTGATGCCTAGAAGCCTTACTCTCCTGCCACGTGCTTGGTAGCCACCCCCAGGACTCTCGATGCCTGCATGCTTACCCATGACAAAGAAAGTCCAGTCTCGGTCCTCCATCAGGCTCCTCACTTGGCAAGGTTGTATGGACATTAGACTCCTGCTGGGGGCTCTGGCAGCCTGGACAGGTGTGCCATGCAAAGGGGGTGGAATTAAAAGCCAGTTTGAGATGCCCACAAGTACAGGTGCACGGGACAGCACCTAGTGTTCTAGTTTACAAACCTAGGTCAATATTTCTCCTCCTTTCCTGTGTAAATGAGTGTGTCCTAAAGACCCTCACATGAGGATAGAATGGCTCAGGGCATGAAGCTCCTATCTAGGCATGGAGAGACTTTGGGTGACGGAAAAAGTTCCTTATTCATTGGTAAAGAGCAGCTGACATGGTGGTCACGGCTGCAGATTCGAAAGTTGTCCTCTGAGGATCCACTCCACCATTGCTCTGTTCCTCAGATGGGGTAGCTTTTCTGTGGCCCAGGCTCTGCATTTGTGGATCTATTTCGAGTGCTACAGTAAGAGGAATTTGCTTCTCAAGCCCATGGTGCTTGCAACCACAGGAGGAAGTACTCAGAAAACTGTCTGATATAGAGTAGGCACTGAGAACATATTTGCTGTCACGGTTTGTGCTACTTGGTTGTTGAGGATACACACAGTGAACCCCCAACACTGCTGTTTTCTTCCTTTATGCGTAGGTCAAATTAACCTTTGTGCTTCCTTATCTGTGAGCTGTGAGTGGTACCTCCATCTAGGGTGGCGTTCCTGTTTGTGCTGATATCCTTTCTCATGGTGTCTGAAATGATGCCCAGGTAGAGAAAGTCACTCTGGACAGCCTCTCTCTAGGGCTCTTGATCTTACAAAACTGCCAGGGTGTGAGAAGTTACTCCTCAAAGCAGATTCAGGAGGCCGAGTGGAAGCCGAGCCCCAGCACAGACGCTGAAGGGTGTCCAGACAAAGAAACCTTCTTGCTTGCCTTATTGCTCACCATTCTAGTACAAAAGGCCCCCACAGTCTTCCTGACCTTCTCCAGGCAGGATCAATGGTATCATTGTCCTCTCATTATCTCTTTGTCCCATTGTAAGTGTCTGATAACTCATTACAGTCTTTCTACTGCAAGTCCAGGCAATGGGGCTCTGGGGAGTGGAAAGCACCGGGGTCAGCAGTGCCTAGGACCTTTATCTCCACTTAATTAAATCTCCTGTCTTCCTGGCTGTACTTAATCTCATTTACAAATGAACGTTTTCTCCACTCTCATGCTCCTCCTCTCAGGATGCCACCGACCAAAGCAGTTTCTATGGAGTTTGTTAGCTCTCGTTTCTCCTCCCTGACCTTGCCACCCCATCTTTATTCCTGGCAGAGATTACCTCTCCAGTCCACACTTCTGCCTAGCATGGGTATGTAGGGCTGGGTCAGCAAGTGGGGACTCACATAATTGTTTAAACAGATGGAGAAGATCATCACATCTACAAGGAAGTAGAAAGATTCAGTAAATTGAAATTTATAACAAACATCTTCCATCTCCCTCAAATTAGCACCGTAGCGTAGAAGGAGACCCTGAGAGCTGAGGGTCCCAGGAGGGGGATTCTGGTTCTGTAGACTGTGACTGCTTATTGGGTCAATGATGTGGGCAAGTCACATGACCTTTCCTGAGCTCTGGACTCATCTGTAACTGACAAATGCGATACTCTATGATACATTACAAGGATGTGTCTGTGTTTCCTAAGTGTGGCACTAGAATATGGTCACCAGCTAGCCACTCCTGGCGAATTCAGCTAAAACCATGTGTTTCCTCAGTCAGTGGCTCATTACTGGATGGACATGAAATGTTTTATTGTGGTCCAACAATCGGCCTGGGGAAATCGTATTAAATGTGACACCTTTGCTAAGGCTTAGGAGGACCACACAGGTTCTGTGTGGGATATCTAGGGTGAATGGGGCCACTGTTAGAGGACAGTCACAGCCTTGAACTTCTGAGCTGTGGATGCTTCCCTGGCTGCTGGTAGGCATCTGATTGGCTGCTCTGCCTCTTGCCACAGGCCCACTGCTAAGTGTTTATTTACTTACATCTCATTTGCATCCCACTTCAAGGATGAAATGCCTCTTCTGAGAAGCCTGGGCTGTCAACTCCAGGCTCCTTTAATCATGATTTCAAGAGGCTGTCCTACAGAAACAAGTAAGGTCAGATGGGCAAGCATGGATTATGGGTAGACTAGCAAGCAGCCTGACCCTTGAAAAGTACTGTCTTATAACATGCGTGTTTACTCAATTGAGAAAAAGAAAAACTTAGAGGTGGATATGTCATTTTAAAAAATATATATTAAACTAGCTGGCCTCCTCGCCCTCTGTAGTGCTACCCCTGACTGCCTCAAACGTTTCTCGCTTACGCATACAACGCCTCACTCCGTGTCTTGTATGCCACTGCATGTGTGATGTATACAAAGCACTATACTGACTCTGAAAACATAAAAGTGAATAAGAAATGGAACAGCCTTCAAGTCCTGAAAGTCTGGGTTGAATGGAACACACAGCCCCAGAGCATCGGGGTCTGCCTGTGTGAAGAGGGGCTGTCTTCAGGGCTGGTCTCAGGTCTACTTGCTGTGACAGCCCTTTAGCTGTAGGAGTAGTGGAATTAGACCCACTTAGTGTGGTGGTTTGAAGAGGAATGGTCCCCATAGACCCATGTGTTTGAAAGCTCGGCCCACAGAGAATGACATTATTAGGAGGTGTGGTCTTGCTGAAGTAGGTGTGGTTTTGTTGGAGGAAGTGGGTTACTGTGGGTGGGATTTGAGGTCTCTGAAGCTCAAGCCCAGCTCACCTAGTGTGACACAGTCTCCTTCTGTTGCCTGTGGATCGAGTGTAGAACTCCCAGCTCCTTCTCCAGCACCATGTCTGCCTGCACGCTGCCTTGCTTCCTGCGTGATGATGGACTAAGCCTCGGAAACTGTAAGCTGGCCTCCTTTATCTTTTCCTTTATGAGAGTTGCTGCGGCCATGGTGTCTCTTCACAGCAATAGTGAATCCTAATTAAGACACTCGCTGTGCTAAATAATATCTAAAACACACATGCATGCACACACGCAGAAACAGATATAGATGCACAACAGAGGCAAACGCATGCATTTGTATACACATACAGCTTACACATGCGCATACGGGCTCCCACACAATGAGAATGCTATGTCTCAAATACGACCTTCCCCCCTTAAACTCAAGGTTTGATCACAAGCGGGGGTGACTCTCAGAGCTGAGTGAGTCATTAAAGGTCTTAAATGTCTTTACCACAGGAGTGGGTGAATCCTGCACATCATCAAGTGGGAGTGAGTTTATTCTGGTTCTATATGTCGTTGTAAAATAGGGCCTCCCTCTTCCCTCCCCCTTCACACACACTCTCCTGAGCCTTTTCATTTCATACCGTAAAATGAGATGTCACAAGTCTTTTGTAGACACCACTGGAGTCCAGTACATTTTCTAGTCTCTAGTACTGTGGGCTAAAATAAATGTATTCCTTTTTAAATTTTTTATTTTTATCTATTTATTTTTAAGATTTCTAGTCTTTTTTCCTTTTATTTTTCATATAATATAGTCTTTGACCTTCCCCAACTTATCTCACATCCTCAACTTCATGTTGACCCTCCTAAACACACACACATACACTAGACTGGAGAGATGACTCAGAGGTTAAGAACATGGACTATTCTTCAAGAGGTCCTGAGTTCAATTCCCAGCAACCACATGGTGGCTCACTACCATCTATAATGAGATCTGGTGCCCTCTTCCAGCATGTGCATATATAATAAATAAATAAATTTAAATTAAAAAACACACACCAAAAAAATGAGAAAACAAACTGAAAGAACCAATAAGACAAAAATTAAGTAACTAAACAAAAATATCACACACTCACTCATACACACACACACACACACACACACACACACACACACAAGCAGCAAGCCCATGAAGCCTGTTTTGTGTTAGCAGCTGCTCTTGGGCATGCTGCCTGTTCTGGAGTCCTGTAGTTCACATACTGGCTGATGCACTATTGGAGAAAATTGATTTCCCCCCCTACTGCTATCAGTTGCAAACAGCTTCTCAGCTAGATGGGGGAACTTTGTGTCTGCCTCCCCTTCTCCATGCTGGGTTTTGTAGGGTTGAACCTGTGCAGGTCTTATGTGTGCTGTCACCATCTCTGTGAGTTTGTAAGTCTATCCATCCTGTTGTGTCGGGAATGTACTGTTTTCTGGGAGTCGCTCATCATCTCTCGTTCTTAAGATCTTTCAGCCTCCTCTTGCACACAGATCCCTGGGCCTTGAGGGGAGGAGTTTGATAAAGACACACCACTTAATGCTGACTGCTCCAAAGTCTCTCACTCTGCACTGCGTCAAGTTATAGCTCTCCTTGTTAATTCACATCTATTGCGAGATACTTCTCTGATGAGGGCTGAGCAATGCTTTCGTCTGCAGCCATAGAAATTTGTCATTAATAATCACTTTATTGCTATGTTCTTTTTTCTTTTATAAATTATCTGACCTTAGGCATTTTACTATGCCATAGATTGGATATGAAAAAAGATCCCCCGAAAACCAACATATTGAAGGCTTGGTCCCCAGGTTTTAGTGGTACTGGGAGGTGCTGGAGATGGGTCTCCATGGAGACTACAGTGTTCACACAGCGTTTCCCCGTGCTGGCCTCCGTGTTGGCCTGTGTGTAGGACACCAGCCACAGGATATCAGCAATGCACCCTGCTCCAGCATGGCTTTGTTTGGACTCATGACAAGGAGCTGAAACTGTGGTGGAAGTAAAATAATAATAATTAATAATAATAATAAGTGTGGTCTCCTTGTGGGCAAGTCTACTTTAGAGAAAGAAGGCTGACATATTGGAATCCTGAAAATGAAAAAATTAGATATGAAGTCTGGAGAAAGCCATGCCCTTTCTCTTTCAGGCAATATTTTCTTCATCTTCTTTTCTGATTGATCCAGGATGTGATTTGGGATGCTCGGCTTTTACGCTGCTGCCTCTCACTGATGTTCTGAGGCATGCACTTGCAAGAGTACAGATAGACTGTTGCCATCCTGTGAGGTAAGCACTCCTTTCTGATGCACTTGAGAGAGTACAGACAGACTGTTGCTTCCTGTGAGGTAAACACTCCTTTCTTGTAGGGCCCCTTTAACCTTATGCTGCTGCTGGCGTCTGCAGGTGCTGATGTAAAATCTGCCTCCCAATGTCCCCCATTCTTTCTTCCCCCCAGTGCAATGAGCAACACTATACACAGAGCCTTACTCTCCTCTCCAGAGCCTTACTCTGCTCTCCAGGATGCTGACCTGGATGCCGGCGTCATGCTGGGCTGGCTGAAAGTAATCCTAAAAGAGGAGATGCAAATCACGTGTGCTTCTTCAGATAACCTGAAGCTTTAACCAGGAGCTTCTAGGATGTAAGAGAAGAGGCCAGGCAGCAGCACAGAGTCCTGTCCATGTACCCAGACAAAAAGAAGTGGATACAAAGGTATGTCAAAGGACAGCAGCTGATCAGTTCCTTTGACAAGATTCCAGTGGGCTTTGGAAACCTCAGGGAAGCTGAGAACCTGCCCCTCCCTCTGCAGCAAGGTGTCTGGGAAGCACCTCTTCTGAACAGAGGGTAGCCCAGCGGTAATGGCTAGATTGTGTCCTGAATGTCATGCTGTGTTAGTCATTGTGAACTCAATTTCTCTACTGCGCTATGTAATTGGCTACTAGTTACAAAAAAGGGAGTGCAATTGATTTTTGCATTCTTTTTTTTTTTTTTGATTTTTCGAGACAGGGTTTCTTCGTAGCTTTTTGGTCCCTGTCCTGGAACTAGCTCTTGTAGACCAGGCTGGCCTCGAACTCACAGAGATCTGCCTGCCTCTGCCTCCTGAGTGCTGGGATTAAAGGCGTGCGCCACCACCACCCGGCAAGATTTTTGTATGTTTTTATTTTCTATGGCCATCTTCCTAACATCTCAGAAAAGAACCCCTGGGCCTGAAGGGCTAAAGTCCTTTTGATTTTCTAAAACTCTAAATGGAAACTTCTGTTTTCTCTGTGACTAACTGGTATTGATTTTTAAGCCACTGATCTGTCTGACAATAACTAGTTGCTCATTACTACACCTTGAAATTTTGTCTTGCCCAGTAAGCTACACAGTCAGATACGTGTGGCATTGTCCCAAGGCAACTTCTCAGCAGTTAAAACTAAGTCTGGTACCCAGGGAAGCAAAGGGCCCCTCAGGAGTGAGGTCCTAGTGTAGGAGAGTCCCTTCTAAGTCTGGATGCAGAAGTGTCTACAGAGGCATCTGTAATTCCATGGTGATCACCTCACACATCTAGAGTGAAGCAGAGATAGCTTCAGAGGAAGCTGTCATCCCTTCTAGGTCTGGATGTAGAAGTGTCTACAGAGGCATCTGTAATTCCATGGTGATCCCCTCACACATCTAGAGTGAAGCAGAGATAGCCTCAGAGACCAAAAGAAGACAAACTTTGTCTCTTGTATTCCAGATGCTGCCAGGAGTTGAAGGCCAGGCAGGCAGAGCCGATACAAACAGTCTGGAATGGGGGAGCAATGGGGACAGAGATGCTGCTGGCTCTATGCCTGGGCAGGCACGTCAGGAAGTGGGGTGTAAGACTGCACAGAACTGTCCAACCTCAGTCTTGACTCTCCAGAGTCCATTCACAGAGAGCTTGTGACTCAAAGACAAAGAATCGATGAGACTGTTCATAGCGGTCACTGTGCCTTAATATCCTGGCCACAGCTCTTGCAACACTTCTCTGTATTTTAATCTGCTGAAATTTTGCAGCCGGGTCATTACAAGGTGGGCTGCTGTGCACTATTGTTTTATAAACTGACTTTTAGGAGAGCAGACAGAGGAACCTGTTTCACCATCCCTTCTTCTACTCACTCTGTTAAGCTCTGTTCTCATTTGTACTATGGATTATCTGTATGGGAAAAGGAGCTGGCTTTCCCAGTGTGTTGAGAAAATCAATTTGAATTTATACTTTAATTGGTTAAAGTTGAGAGTAACATTAATGATTTTTTTTAATATTTGACCTTCCTTCAATCCCTGTAGTGAATGCATTGCAGACACACTAATTACCTGTCTAAACAAACTTGGGTTCAGTTTCCTAATGTCTCAGTTTTCTAATATTTTCTAGTATTTATTTTATTGCTTTTAAGATTCTCTACGTTTTTATTTACTATGTGAAAAGTTCACTCATATATGTAATGTATCTCGGCCATACCCATCCCTGTATTATCCAGGGTTCTCCAGGTAACAGAACGTACACAATGAATCTCTATATACAGAAAGGGGATTTATTAGGATGACTTTCAGGCTGTGAGTCCAGCTAATCCAGCAATGGCTGGCTTTGAATGGAAAGTCTGAGATTTTCCAGCAGTTGCTCAGTCCACCTGGCTGCATGTCTTATCCAATCTTCAATATACACTGGACCCCCAAAGAAGCAGGCTCTGCTGCCGGTGGAGGAATGGACTTGCTAGCATATTGAAAGCAAGCAAAAGTTTACATTCTTCTGTCCTTATAGAGGCTTCCAGCAGAAGATGTGGCCCAAATTAGATCTGGATAAAGAACCTGAATTAAAGGTGTATCTTCCTAACTCAAAGGTTCAGGTTAGAAGGAGATCTCACACTTCAAATTAAGCAGAAATCCCTCACAGGTGTGCCCTCCTTGTTTAGGTTTTAGTTAATTCCAGATGTAGTCATGTTTACAACCAAGAATAGCCATCACAATCCCTCACTCCCCACTCCTGCTGTTCCTAGGAACCCCATCACATCCCAATTTCATGTGTTTGTTATGTATTTTCACTTAATCCTCGGAGCTCAATTAGTATTCTCCATATGCTCCTGGGATCCCACTGGGGCATGGGACACCTACCAGTGAAGAATAGAAATTCTTCCCCCCTCAGTAGCCTCTGATGGTCAATAGTTCCTCAGCAAGGGGTGGAATCTTGGGAGGCCCTCCCCAGTCCATGCTGGGATTTTAAACTGGTTTGAACTTGTACCAGCCTTGTGTAGGTAACCGGAATCATGTATGCAATAGCCTTGCCACTTCCAGAGGATAGCATTTTTTTTGTCTCTTACATTTTTTCTTCCTTTGTCCCACATGTCCCCTGAGCTTTGGGTAGGGAGGCATTGATGTCCTATGTGTTGCTGAGCACCCGCAGTTTCTTAATTTTGTGTCTCTGCATCATCCACCAGCCATATGAGATGCTGGCGAATGGGTGTAACTATCCCATCCATGTTTGAGATCAGCATAGACTTTAAACTGCTGGACAAGAATTCTCGGCTTGTCTATCCTTTATGCTGGGTGTTGTTCAAATCATCTGTCTTCAATAACTTTTCCATTTGATTGTGGTTTTATAGTGCCGATTTCATCCCTGGTAGGGCCACTCGATTTAAATCAAATATTTAACAACAGCTTAATCACTTCACAGAGGTTTACATTCATTAAATTCTGTGCAGAGGTGATTTTAAGAAATTGCTTTGGAGGGACATGGTACTGAAGTGCTTTGTGTCTTGAGGGTTTGTTTTGTTTCTGAGACCTTTGCTCTCGGTTGACTGCCGCCTCCTCTGCCAATACTCACACTTTTCTATCTCTGTGTTTGTGCCTTCAGCAGACGTATTTGCACTGAAATGCAGATATTCGTCTCGTGCATCGCCCAGTACCCGTTCATTTTCACTCCAGCTTAGCTTTCTGTTCTGACAACTCCATTTAGTCAGTTGCCCTTGTCTCCATCCCGTAATTGCCAAGGCTCTTCTGCATCTTCATTCTGTATTAGCCCCAGAGAATATTTTAAATTTTTTATTTCTAATTGTGTGTGCGTGTGTGTGTGTGTGTGTGTGCGCGCGCGCGCGCCTTCCAGAGTGTATGCCATGCCCATGTATTGCCTGTTGAGGCCAGAAGTCACCACAGAGTCCCGGTAGCTGGAGTTGAAGGTGGTTGTGAGCCAGATCATGTGAGTTGTGAAACCTGTGAATTGAATCATGAAGAACGACAAGAAAGCTAGGCGGGACTGGCTGCGTGGTAATACTCCAGCCACGCTCCTGGTGGGGTTCACCTTCTGTGCCGTGTGTGTCCTCTCTGTCTTGCTTGAATGTATTAGCCTCTACTGTGGACAGGCATTGTCCTGTGGACAGGCAATTACCACAGGCATTGGGTAAACAGCCAAGCCGTAGATTCCTGTGATTGCACTGAGGGCAGAATAATAATTGCCTTCAATTTACAGGCAAGGAAATAGAACTCAAGAGGTCCTATAAATGTCAGGTTACAGAACCACTTATGGAAGGACTCACGTTCAAGGCCAGCAAGTGGCAGGTCCTCACCACCAGTGGCACCCAACCCCAGCCCTGCCTACTGGCAGCTTGTGTTCCAGCCTGGGATTAGCAGGACGCCTCTTCCAGGATTGTGACCTATAGCTCCAGTGAGTTCCGTCTGCTTCTTCCAAAGCCCCTTCCGCTGTGCTGGTTTGAAGTCTAACAAGACTGGGTGCCCACAGTGCCAGCCTCGGTGCTCCATGGGAAGACTGTCTCCCTGTCGTGATATATGCTGGGTGTAGCAATACAGGGCTTTAGGCCCAGCCATTTGGAAGATCATGAGATCAAGACCTATTTGGACTACAGAGTTCAAAACTAGCATGGGTAACAATGAGATTCTGCCTCATAATAAAGGACTAACAGGGGACTTGGTGTACCATTGGGTGGAGAGTGACTACCTAACATACACGGCATGCATGCAGGTGTGGACGTGGTACACGGTATCCATGTGGATGTGTGGACATGGCACACGGAATGTATGCAGGTATGGACGTGGTACACAGTATACACGGGGGTGTGGACGTAGTACACCCTATGCATGCATGTGTGGACGTGGTACAAAGAGGCAGCAGGCTCTGCATTGCTGCAAAGGGAGATCATCCCACATGGGATTGGTGCATGGATCAGAAGATGTCACATCTTCCGTTCTGTGCGTGTTCCTGTGAACGGATAGGCCACGCAGGGCATTTCATCAAGTATTGCTTTCCGTGATCTGGCCTGACCCAGTTGCTATCACTCGGCTCAGCATCTGTGAGAATAAAGCTAATAGTTGAGTGTACTTCCCTCTGCTTCTGTGAATGTGTGCTTTGTCAGCCTGTTTGAGTGGGGATTTTATTCTCTTGTGTTCGCAAGCCCTTCAGCATCCCTGCAAGTGGAATTCACCACTAATCCACCCAGGTCTGCTCTCCGATATTTTATCCCCCTTCTTTCCCTGCGTTGCCTCTGAATTTTTCCTTTTTCTTATTTTATAGCATTTGTACCTGCCGAAGATTGCGTAAGGATTCCAACTGATCTACCGTGCCAGGATGGGTTAGATAACTTGATGGTATTCATGGCTGTGTTGTTTTTTAGTCTCGTTTTCTCATTTGCACCTTTTAACTATTTTTGATGGCTGTCTACACCCAGGGATATCGACCCACCTGGGAAGTGAGATCAAGTTCACACAACATTTGCTGAAGGGAACATGTGCTCCCTCCATGAATATGCAATGTGATTTAAGCATACATTATAGACACCTTTAAAATATAACATTATTTTAAATTGAATGGCTGACTTAGGTACCTTTCTTGCAGATATTTATAATCCCATTGCTTTCTCTAGCATCCAACACAACTTGATATTTCATTTATTTGGCGATTCCATAATTTTTTTTATAAATGGTCACTTTTATTTGAAGAACCTAGAACTGACATAGCTACTGTGTTTACTCGGCAAGGTCAAAGTATCATTTGTTTAGGCAAATGATATTTTTCTTTGGATTTGAAAATGTATTTAGATTTAAATGTATCTCTGTGTGTGGATGTACCTGTGATATGCATACGATATGGCATGTGTCTGGAACACAGAAGACAGTCTTTAAATATAAAGACACTAGTTCACATTGTCTGCATTAACAACCACAAAGAGTCAGTTGGGGTTCAAATATGAACTGAGTCAGTCAATGTCATTTCTGATATCCCATAGAACACACAAGCACCAATCATGAATGAGGAGCATAGCATTCTACCCAATGCAAGTGCATGACACTTTTTCATTACTGTGGTAAATCTTCATGAGAAAGGCAGCTTCAGGACAGGGAGGTGATGTGGGAGTGTCATATATCAATCTGTTGATTTCATTGGTTAAAAAAATAAAGAAACTGCTTGGCTGGCCCTCATAGGTTAAAACATAGGTGGGAGGAGAAAACAGAAGAGAATGCTGGGAGAAAGAAGCTGAGTCAGAGAGTCGCCATGATTCTCCCACTCCAGGCAGATGCAGGTTAAGATCATTCATGGTAAGCCAGCTCGTGGGCTACATAGATATTTAGAAATGGGCTAGTCCAGGTGTGAGAGTTAGCCGAGAAAAGGCTAGATATAATGGGCCAAGCGGTGTTTAAAAGAATACAGTTTCCGTGTAATTATTTCGGGGCATAAGCTAGAGCTAGCCACATGGGCGGCCGGTGCCGGGGACGCAGCCCCGCCACTCCATATTTCAACAGGGAAGCGTGGAAGCCAAGCAGGAAGCACCAAGCAGGCAGAGGATTAGAAGTTGCCCAAGGCTTTTCATCTCAAAGCCCATCCACAGGGATGCGCTCCTCCAGCAAGGTCAGAGCACCTAAACCTCATTATAAAAGCATCTGGGGACCAAGTGTTCAAATGCTCAAGAGTATGGGGAAATTGTCATTCAAACCACCACAATGAGGGGTGATTAAGCCTTGAGTGTCAGTTTCACAGAATAGCCAGGAAAAAGCAAAGAGGATTACAAAGGCAAAGACTTATAGAAAACAGCAGAGGCAGCAGGGCAGTGCCGGCTGGGTGCCTGATGTAGAGCTCTGATTCCAAAGGGAAGGGGGTACGTGGTCAGGGAGGAGGATGATCCCCCACGCTTCGCCAAGGGGATGAAACTGACCAGAAGAGTAGCTGACTTTTTCTTCTCCCCTGGATTGCCCTACAGGGAGGGGCAGCAGGTGCTGGAAAAAAGCTCTAGAGCCTAACAGTAGTGAAAAGGACCTTCATCCTGACCCTGTGCTGGGAAGAAGGGCTTCAGGAAAGCCAAAGTCAACTTCAGGCAATATAAAGGCGTCTGTGGATTTGTGATCAAAGTGGGAGCTGGTTAGTGAACGGAACGTTGTCAGAAGGAGGCTCGTGTATGGTGAGTGTTCTTATGAAGGGCACCAAGCATGTAGAGATCCGGGTTGAGTGTGGAGGTCTGAATGAGAATGACCTTCATGGAGTCATACATTTGAATGCTTGGTCCCCAGTTGATAGAACTGTTTAGGAAGGATCTGGAGATGTCACCTTCTTGGAGGAGATGTGTCACTGGGGACAGGCTGTGAGGTTTCAGAAGCCCACTCTGTCTGCAGCTAATGCTCTGTCTGCTTGTGATTGTGGCTCAGATGTGTGTGAGTTCTCACTGCTGCTCCAGTGCTATGCCTGCTGGAATGCTCCCTGTCGTGATGGTCCTGGACTCATTCCCTGCAATTATCAACTCTCATTAAAGCTTTCTTTGACCCATTGCTTTGGTCACAGGACATCTTCAAAGCTGTAGAGCAGTAACTGGGTATTGATAAAGAACTTGATCACCAAGAATGGAAGAGCCATTCAAACTGACTCAACAGCATCAGTGCTCAAACTGGGTGAGGAACCTTGAACTGAGAAGAAGGCTCCGAGGAACCTGACTTCCAGCTGGTCAAGGGTGGAAACCTTTGATTTGTTGCTATGGTGATAGGTTGACTAGGATCTAGGAGGGAGGTATATATGCCTTAGCTTGTTGCCTCTTCTTTGGTAAACCCATTGATGATGTAAATAAAACTGTGTCTTTTCATACCAGTAATTCTAGAACTATGTGGTTCATTGCGTATTCTATAAACAGTAACATATACTTTTCAGACAGGACTGATGTCCTAGTAGTAGATCTGTCTGTAGTGCAGTGTTGCTGTCCACAGAATACAAAGTTCAGTCAGCAATAACACATGGCGTTAGCTTTAGACAAGTGTGCCTTGGTGATATATGAAGCAAATGGTTGGGATAGCTGGGCATGGGGAACACGCCAGCTCTTCACTCTATAGCTTTTCTTTAGTCTAAAACCATTCCAAACTAAAAGGCTTGGTGTTTGAAGATGTATAAAATGTGTTAAGCACTCAGCATCCGGTCCACACAGCAAGTCTCCATTTAAAGCACTTAGCATCAAATCTGCACAATAAATCTTAGTTGTTGCTAGAGGAAAAACTAGAAGAATAAATACAAGAAGTCTACTTAAGCTTGGGAAGTACTTGCTCTGATTTTAGTTGAAGCCATGTTGGGACCCTGTGTTGGAGGAGGTCCAGGCTGTGCATGGAGTAAAGAACGGGTGTTCTCAACATTTTGGAAATGGTATAAAATAGTTTCCCCTTTGAGCAGCAGGTCCTATGCCTGTTTGTAAGTGGGTTCAGAGGTTGGAGATCTGCTCCAGGACACCGCAGTACTTAAAGCAACATGTTCTGAGTACAGGGTCATTAGACCACATTAGTGACCGCTCTATGATCACTCTGCCACCAGGATGTAAGGGGGAATTGGTGGGGACAGGGAAATAGATAGAAAAAGACTCGAAAGCCAGCCACAGGAGAGAGGGACATCAGACTCCGGGTGAGTACCTCGTGCAATGGAGTAGACCAAGTCAGCACTCAGAGATGAGAAGAAATGATACTCACAGGGGCCAGAACAGGATTTTACACTGATGGGTTGGGAAGGCCTGTAGGGGAGGCTATGGACCTGTAGGAATGGAGATTCCTTGTTACAGGTTGGCCAGGAATTTAATTCCAAGACATAGAGAGAAAGACACCCGAGAAAGGGAAGAGGAGAAGGAACTAGCTGGATGAAGTGAGAGCTATGGAAACCACTGTCATCATCTACTGGTGTTTACACGGAGAATGAAGAAGGAGGCCAGGATGGCAGGAACAAGGCTGAAGTCTCTCGACTTCGGACCTTCCTATAGATGGCAGGGGAGTGGGTGGTAGTCATGGAGATGACAGAAACAATGGTTCCAGGCAGTCCTATCAATAGCAAGACCTGGATTAAGGGGCTGGAAGTGGAGTAAGGCTGGAAAGACATGCATCTGCTGGTGGATGGGGATCAGGGGAGAGCTGTGGGCCCTGGGGATCCACAAGGCCAGAAGAACAGGAGCTCTAGCCATAAAGCATAGAAATAAAAACCAAAGTGTCCGCTGGGCCAAGAAACCAATGAGCACCGGGTGGCTTTCGGTGCCATTCTTGAGATAAATTCTATCAGAAGACAGTCCAGCTGAAACCCGACATGACCTGTTGATACTGAGGCTGATCCTGCTGATCTATTGGTGGGAGAAGAGAAGTTAGGGTTGTGGTTAAGCACCCGCTGTTAGGAACTGAGGAGGAGGGATGGGGGAGCGATAGTAGGGTTTCCAAGGCAACAGTGATGGTAACTGCTGAAGTTTCGCTGTTGGTCTTTGCATCCACTGCTAATTGTGCTGTGGATGAATGTTTAACTGCGGTGATCAAAAGCCAATCTAGGTCAAGTGTGGCGATTTGGGTTCCAGTTCTCTCTGTGTGCTCAAGGTCAGCTTGTATTTGCCCAAGTGACACAAACAGGGTTTCTAGGAACCCAGGGGCAGCTGATGGAGCATGCACACCCAAGAGCTGTCTTTGACCTACTTTCTTCCATTTGACTGCGGGCATGCTTTCATTACATTGTGTAAATAAGGAGCTGGGTAGTTTCCCACATCTAAGGTGTGCAATACGACTTTGCAGACGTGAGGTTGCTCTCTGCTGCTGTCTGGATTTTATCTGAAGTTATCTCCTGTTGACATCTCAGAGCTTACACAATGGCGATCATCTGTAGACCCTGGGATGAATCTCTATGGCTCTTTTCAAGGGTCCATTTAGCAAACCCTGATTCACGACTGTGGTGGTCGCATAAGTATCTTGTCTAATTCACCTGCAGGTGAAGCAGTTAACTGAGACCATCCAGAGCCGAAGGATGTGAAACAGAAACAGTCCAAGGTTCTTTCTGAGCGCTTAACATAAAGGCTAAACCCGCAGATTGGAGGCACTGGCTAATAGGCTTGTTTTCTTTTGCCAAATTGCACAGGGCATCCTGCATTTGTAGCCGCTTGGGACTGCAGGGACATGCGCAGGGATGAGCATTTTGCCGTCAGCGTCGATGGTGATCGCTGCTGCGAGGTGAAACTATGCATATGTCACAAACCTGACAACTGAGTCCAGTCAGCGAAAACATCATCAGAACTCTGCGGTGTCTTCTTTTTTGATAGCAAAATGCAGAAAGAATGCTACCTGCTGTAAAGACACCTGACGGACCAGTGATGCCATCTTCCCGTCAGGCAGGCTGACCCTGCTGGTGACACCTGATGCTGCACTGGAGGCTAGGGTACATGCTCGGGGCCCCAGCAGCATCCTACCAGCCCCCAAACTGCTCTTTAAATGTGCTTCCTATCTTTGATGGTAAGAGCAGGATGAGCACAGCTTACACCCTGGGGTTGGTTTCGAGTACTATTCCCCTACTGTCGCAGAGCTCAGTAGTCTGTATCTTCCCTCCGCGATTCCTCTTGCTGTGACTCAGCTGCAGACATCTGTGGAAAAAGCAGATCGTGTGCACTCTGTATGAAGGGACTGTGCTGTGGTTTCTGATCAGGCATGAGGAAATACCGCAGTTCCTGCTCAGATGTTCCTATGCGTCCATTTGCACCCTGTGTCCCTGGGAGAGATCAGCAGAGGATACTAGTGACAGCTCTTGGAGCTGAGGAACTCATGGGAACAAAAACCTAGCTAGGACAGAGATAGGAAGCTCTGGGAGGAGGCCGGTAGTCAAAAGAGCTGTTGTGCAAGTCTCCACCAAGACCCTGCTGAGTAGGGATTCCTGGGGGGGCTCCATTCACTGAGAACACTTCCATGAGGGCAATGAGTAAAGACAAAGGTGGATCGGGCGCCTGAGCTGGGTCCACTCACTCTGACTCCTCCCCCTCTTTCTAATCAAGTAGAACCTCCTAAATATAGCTAAGTGCATCTACTCAGGGACTTTGGGGCCACCTCCTCCCTGGTGGCAGGTGTATTGCTAGAGGAATCATAAGAAGCCCCATAAGGTAAAGCCAGGTCTAAGTTGTCAAGGTTTGAAGGAACAGTTAGTACCTTTATCACTATTCCTGACATTGATTTATGAGTATGCTCCCTTGCTGTCTCTTCGTGCAGGGCCAGAGGAATCAATTACCACCTCGGTCTGGTCTGAGGACAGCCATAGAAGGGTACAGCCAATGAAGTGACTGTCCTCACACCCTGGTCAGCAGATACCCTTAACAAAAGGCACACAAACAGAACAGCGAGCACTTTTGGTATTTTACAGGCTTCAGGAGAAAAACCACAAGACAAAACTACAGTTGAAAATCATTTGGATGTGTGAGTATGACAAGCCACTTAAAACGGAAGATCATATCATTGCACCTCTGTGCCATCTCAGTGGCCACTAAATAAGGAAATGATTCCAGTTGACCTTAAGTCAACGCTTTTTCTGATTTATAAAAAAAATTCTAATTTTCCTTGAATGTGTCACTGAAGACGTGCAAAGATGGATGCACGCTGATGGCTAATCAGGAATGTTCCATTGTGTGAAATAACTCCACCGGAAATTCACAACCAAATTTAAAAAGACTTTTAAAAAAGCACATATTTTGACCAGGAAATTGTTTCCTCTTTTGTAGTAATAGGAGCGGCGGGGCTGCATCCCCAGCACCCCGGCCGCCTGGCTAGCTTAAGCCCCACAATAACAACACACAAATTGTTTCATTTAAACACTGCTTGGCCCTTTAGCTCTAGCCCTTACAGGCTAATTCTGTTATCCCGATCAACCCATCTCTAATAATCTGTGAGCACCGGTCTTACCGGGAAGATTCTAGCCCACGTCCATCCTGGGTCGGAGCTTCATCGCATGTGTCTGCCCAGAAGCGGGGCATGGCGTCTCTCAGAGACGTCTGCCCCTGAGAGAAGAGCTGTGGAGTCTGAGCTCACTTCCTCTTCCTCCCAGCGTTCTGTTCTGTTTACTCCACCCACCTATGTTCTAAGCTATGAGCCCAAGCAGTTTGTTTATTACTTAACCAATGAAATCAACAGATTGATATATGACACTCCCACATCACTCTTCGACATAAAATAAACGTAAGAATTTAATCTCTAAAGCAATCACATATATTCTAAACTGTAAACACGCAAGTGTTGGTTGCAGCATTCTTCAAAAGTGAAGCAAGAAATAATGTCTGGAGCTATCAAGATGGCAAAATAAACAGTGATGCACCGTGACGAACGTTAGAAGTTGCACCGTGGAAGACAACAGGAACAAGGCTCAGCTCAGTTCATGCTCTTAATGAAGTGTTCATCATCTAAAAGTGATGTAACTTTAGCCACCATCCAGTCTGGAGCCTTCAGGAAAAAATGTGCATATCATCAAAGAAAATAAGATTGTTTTTAAAACATAATTATTTGAAGTGCTTAATGATTATGTTTGATTTTTTTCCTTTCTTGTACTTTCTTAATTTTCCCAGGTTTATAGTCTGTATGCAGTGCGGATCAGTAATCCTAATGCCAAAGCGAAGCATTATGTATAGTATTTGCCTAGCATTTACTGACATTTGGCAGCTTTGTAGGTGATTGGGGAGTTTAATTACAGCAGACACAATAGAGGGCACAATTATTCTTCTTCTGGAGCATGGGCATACCCCTTCAAACAATCCACATCAAGACAGCAGCATGGCTGTCATTGCAGAACGTGCTGTCCTGCCCCTCCCTGGGTAGGTGCCTCCCCAACTCCCCAGCTCTGACACACCTCCGTATCTAAGCAACCGCTGACCTTTCCATCACTCTTTCACCGCTACCAAGTGTGTATTTTCTACGATTTCATATGAATAGAATCAGTTCTATTGACTGGCATCTATCATGCAGGCCAAATGATTTTTAGATTATTCTACATTCTGAGACATTCCAGGAGGCTTGCAATGTTTCATTGCACAGAAGAGGGAGTTTGCCTCTCTATCCCCCTGTGGGTGGGATTTGGACTGCTTCCAGCTTTTGCTTGTTAACTAACCCAATAACAACATGTGACTTTGTGTACCTGCCACTCTTTATGAAAATGTCTAAGAGTGGACTGATGGGATCTACGGAAGGTCCTTTATCCTGTGCCAAAGGTTCCAACCTTGGCTCTAAAGGACCCAGGCTGTGTTGCACTGCCCACAGAACTCAAGCCGTTTCACCTTAGATGGTACTTGAAATGCCCACGCTTTAGATGACAGCCGTTCTAACGTAAGCGTCACAACACCTGCCCCCTTCTCAATCAGAATTGGACCCAAGGCCTCACAAACCACATCCCAGACATTGGCTTGAATTTGAATTCAGCTAATGGCTATATCAAGTGGAAAATTAATTTACCATCCATATATCTTTCTGAAGTGCCTGCTGGGTAGGAAGGGAATATTCTACTATTCTGTGTGATCAGAATCGTTCCAACACCAGACAGAAGTGACAGGAAGAGATGGCTGCAGGGAAGCACCACTAAGGAGCAGCAGTGGAAATACTCAAAGCATCCTTTTGTCAGTGATCATCTAATGATACACCTGCATCATGAGCTAGCATGCTGGCTCATGCCTGGAATCCAAGCATCCAGGAGACTGAGTCATGAGAATTGCTGAGTTGAATATCAGTCTCCACTATACAACGACTTCCAGGCCAGTCTGGGGTAGAGTATTAGACCTAGTTCTCAAGAAACATAAAATCAAATGCCATCAGGAACAATTAAGACTCATTTCAGAAAATCATTCTTAAAAATATGTTTTTAATTGAACTAGGATTGCATGACTTTTCCCCTTACCTTTCAATCCAGTGTTTGCTAGCTGCTCTCTCCTCAAACTCCTCCCCCCACACTCTCAGATTGATAGCTTCATTTTTGATTATTATTGTATATAACTATTTGGTTATATAAATACATATGTATGCGCTCGCACACACACACAATCTGATGAGTCTCTTTTCTGGTATGATTTCAGAGCTGAACACTCTGCACTGTACCACCAATAAGTGTGTTCACCCATGGGAGAGGCTGATTCTCCTTCTCTGAGCAGCCATTAGTTCCCTACAGTATGCTGTTTAGAGGTGGGACCCCATGAAATTTCCCTTCCGTTCTAACACAGCCACTATTAAAATTGCTATCGCTCTGGCCTTGTTTCTGTAGCCACATCTAGAAGAGACTGTTTCCCAGGCAAAATCCTGGTATTGGGTTTTTATAATCTTTCTTCATACCTTTTGAAATGTTTCCTGAGCCACAGGAATTCAAGGTTCACTTAAAACCAGCCCTGTTATGAAACTGAGAAAGAAAAGCTATGTAACAGAAATGAGCACTGGGAAAACGCCACCGTTTATTTCTCAGAAGCTAGGGGGTGAACTAAGACTGATGATGAAGCTCCATCTACCAAGACACTGCCGAGGGCACCCTGCTTCCTGGAGGGCTCCTGTGCTTCTCCTGGTACCCTCTGCTGCCCCTCAGCCGGCCAGCGTTGTGCTGGAGGCTGGAGACCGTGAAACAAAGCCAGAGAAGGAATAAAGTGTGATGGCAGAGGAAGGACGGCTCCCTTCATCTGAGCATCAGGTGTTTGTAGGAACGGAAATCCTGAAAATGTACCAGAGAACCTGGGAAGTAAACAAGGAAGTTTAATGAAAACCTGCACACATACACTCCATTTACAGCCCATGCAGTTTCTCTAAAGGAAACAAAAGCAGCCACAATTTAGAATTAAAAAAAAAAAAAACACGCTTACAAATAACATTGCCAAAATGAGAAAGAGGATAAATCACACTGAAGGTGTTAAGTTCCCACAAAATGGAAACTAGAAACCACTGAGGAAGTTTTAAAAATCTTGATGTTAGACGTCCACACCACATTTTTAGATCGCAGTTCTTGATATCAAAGCACAGCTCTACAGATTTTACTTAATTTCATAGAATTCTATGTAACCTTTCTGTTTGTAGAGAGTGACATGATGATTCTAAATATCATGGAGAGCTTCCAAAGACCCAGAAGTAGAAATACACCTTGTCTTTAAAGATCAGAAGTAGCCGGGTGTGGTGGTGCACACATTAATCGCTGTACTCAGGATGCAGAAGCAGGGAAAACTCTGAAGTTAAGGCTGACGTGATCTACGTGGAGAGTTCCAGGACTGCCAAGGCTAAAGCTAGATTTCCTAAGACATGCTGCAGAGCTGCACAGGTTAAGACAGTACCGTATTGCTGTAAAGTCATATTTATAGACCAATGGAAGAGAGCAGAGTCCAGAAGTGGGGTCACGGGCCCACAAGTGTGTGGGTATCCCCATCCCGACAGAGGTGCAATGCTGTCTCAGTAGAGAATGGGCAGTGTAGTCTCAAACATCTGGAGACAGTGACATGGAAAAGGAAAATAAGTTCTTTCAAATTTTGCTTCGAATCAAAAACTGAACCCTAACGAATTTTAAGTTTATCAGTAAACCCTATCAACCCCCCATCCCCTAATCTCTTACCCCTTCCCACTTTTTGTTTGTTGTTCCAGGTAATACTAATATTAGTGTGTATGTTGTACATTAAATATAGGCACGATTTTCTGAACTATGACCCTAGCAACTTAACTAACAAAGACAAATTAATAGAATTGACTTCATAAAATCAAACCATAGTGTTGGGACCATTTGGAGTCTTGGCCTCCAGCTGCTCTTCCCTGCAAGAGATCTTTACTTTCCTTCTGATTTGAGTCACTGAAAGCTGTGTCAAAGTTGTTTACCAGCTCTGCTTCATGAGCACGTGTTGCCTTGGCCTTGAGGATCAGAGGATAAGGTTTTCACCTGTTGGCCCACCTGACTGTGGGGTGTATAAGCCTCCGAGGTGCTACTGAATGAAGGGCTTCTTACCAGTGACTAGAGGTCCGTGTCTCTGTCTCTCTGTCTGTGTGTGTGTGTGTGTGTGTGTGTGTTTGTGTGTTTCAACCTCCAGCCCCTTGCCTCAAGCTCGGAAGCTCGTGAACTGTATGGTAGCACATAGAGCGCAGACAGGCGTTGTGTGCTGCACCATAGTGTTCTGAAAGGCTCCTACGAAAGGAAGAGTCATGGCCCAGCCTGGGAGAAACTGTTTACCAACATCACGTCACATAAAGTCTTCACGACCAGACAGGTAACCAACTTTGTAAGTTCAGGAACAAAGTAATCCAAGTCTTAAACAGCGTGGCGCTTACATCTTACATCAACAATTCAGCAAACATAGAGGATTATTTCCTCAGTTTCCTCATATTTGGCTACTCTTTGGGATCAGAAGTAAGAGTCTGCATGAATCCTTAATGCTCAAGAAGTTGGAGATGGGACATTTGCTGAAAATTCTCTCCTTAAATCTTGAGAAAATGTCAGAATGCAAACCAGACAGTCTGTGTCTGCTCTCTGACTCACTGATGGATTTCCTGAGTTTCAGAATGCAAGACCTGATCCAAACAAAGTGTAATTTAATCTTTTGGGGCAGCTCGTAGGCACCGCACACTCATACCAAGATTGCAGACGAGAGTAAGGCCATTGAGTGGAGGGATGTGGTGAAGAACTGGTCATGTGGTCATGGGAACATTACTGTAACAGCAGCCCTGAAAGACCCACTCGGGTTCTGAGGTCAATGAAGGGGAAAGGTAAGCTGAGGGGACTTGGACATGACTACAGAGTTGTCTCTATCAACAAGATGACAGTGATTTCTACTGACGGATGCAACAGTTTCAAAAAAGCCAAAAGGGAGCAAATGGGAACTGTGGGGGCTCTGTGAGAGGGAAAGGAGCAGGGGGTGCTGCAGGGCTCTGTGAGAGGGAGTGGTGGGGGCTGCAGGGCTGTGAGAGGAGCGGGGGGGGGGCTGCAGGGTATGTGAGAGGAGCAGGGGGGCTGCAGGGCTGTGAGAGGAGCGGGGGGGCTGCAGGGCTGTGAGAGGAGCGGGGGGGGCTGCAGGGCTGTGAGAAGAGCGGGGGGGGCTGCAGGGCTGTGAGAGGAGCGGGGGGGCTGCAGGGTCTGTGAGAGGAGCAGGGGGCTGCAGGGCTGTGAGAGGAGCGGGGGGGGCTGCAGGGCAGTGAGAGGAGTGGGGGGGCTGCAGGGTCTGTGAGAGGAGCAGGGGGCTGCAGGGCTGTGAGAGGAGCGGGGGGGCTGCAGGGCAGTGAGAGGGAGTGGTGGGGGCTGCAGGGCTGTGAGAGGAGGGGGGGGCTGCAGGGCTGTGAGAGGAGCAGGGGGATGGCAGGTGCCATATATTTCTTTCAGAAAAGCAACACAACTTTAATCTCCTGAGTTCGCATTCTTACCCTCTTGTTTAGCCACATCCAGCACATGCGCTTCCATAGAGTATTGTGTATTTGTATAAATTACAGATGCATATATAAATCTTTGTCTATAATTAAACATAATTGATGAAATCTATAAGTATAGATATATATGAGATATAAATATAGGTCTATAAAATCTATGTGCAATGCAACCACTATATCAATATACCTCTGTACATATATAGAGATATATGTATTTATTGTCTGTACACACACATATACAATTTATGATACAGGTATTTCATGCCATGTCCTCACTGGTATGCTTAACCCATGCACACATAGGTACACACACAACACACACTCTCTCTCCCCTCTCTCTATTGCATCTTTACTTTTCTCTATACTTTTTTGTCTCTATTGTACCTTTCATTGAATATGTCTATATGAATAATGTTTAAGTTTTCCACGATGAACAATAAGCTTTTCTGCAGTAATTTTTAAAGTTTTCAAGAAGAAGATGGGGCCCCACAACAATGACTCCATCTGATGGATATGATATCATGATGCTTAGCGCTACTGTAAGACTGGTTTAGGGTACCAGCTGTTCAAGATGGTTCCAACTTGGTTGGTTGAAATGGTACACTTTCTTACAATGTTCCAGTCAGAACTTCAAACAGGAACCTCAGAAAAAACCTATTGACTACTCAGAGACTATTTACAATTATGCCAGACAGTAATCTTGAAATTTAACCATCATTTTACTTTCACAGGATCCCATAGAAAGAACATTGCCCCCATGACAACTGGAAGTAATGCTAGAAGACGACATTCCTTCTCCTAACAAAGTTTGTCCTCAGGGTTAGGGATATCAATTAGGGGTTGATTATAAATGGTATAGGGTTGGGGATTGGGGTGGAAATTTTGTAGGCTCAGGGATCTCACTTGAAAAAAGGAAACTGGATGAAATATAGGGAGATTAGTGTGAGCTTACTCACACTAATAATAGTGAGTAATAAAGTGAATACTTGTAAGCTATTATTTATAGACAATTTACATTGGTAGAGATTCTTGTTGATACAAATTTAAATTATATTTGTTATATTGAATATGCTCCTATTTCTGTTTATAATATTTGTACACCTATACAAATATGTCATATGCATACATGTTTCTACCTCTGTTTAAGACATTTTGTATATTGATACAATTTTAGGATTTATTTATCATATTGCATTATACATTTCTACCCCTGATTAAGATAATTATATATTGTTTACATTTTGAGGTCATTGTCATCATTTGCTGCACAGTTGTTTAAAGATTGTTTAATATTCTAATGTTAAGTCTTAATCTTTAAGCTACACAGGTATTAAGTATATAGGTCAATAGTCATCCATGTTTATCATGCTTATAGTTAGACTAATCAGGTTCTTTACATACATGGAGAATTGTTTTCTATATAATAGGTAATCTTCAACCACTTCAAAGAACCATAGAACATGGCATTTAAATATATTAGCATTCTGTTGACATGAGACTTGGTGCTCCTGGCAGCACCCATCTATTCCCAAGAGGAGGTTGAGCACCAAAGACACTCCACCTGGAGTCTGTTTTCTTGGCAAAACTGACCTTTGGGCAAGGAACTACCCAGGCCTCTATCATCGACAAATGCATGGTGTCCAGACTAGACAAGCAGAATACAAGAAAAAAAGACTGCCAAACCTTGCCAAGACAGGGTAAGATGGTTCTAAAAATTTTCCTGCCTCTGAAAATGATCTGTCAGTTTCTCTAGGCCTTAGCCAAAATTGGTTGCTCCAATGTTGTAAATGAGACTTTGGGTGATTGCCCAGGTAGCCAGTTGTCTCTGTTGTTTACTTTTGGAAGCTGCTGGATTGCACTGCCTGCCTACTCAAGTAATATCTCCCCTCTTAAGACTTTGATGGGTTTAAAGAGTAGATAGTCATAGTTACTTTCCTCTTATGATTTAGCCAGGTCATTTCTAATACAAGACTTAAGCTTCTTAGGATAGAATAATTATTAAAATATTTAGCATATGTTTCTTGCTTAATAATGGATATACTGGTTGTAATTCTAATTTTTATACCTGATATCTATTCTTATTGTATATTGTTTTGAATTGGGTTTGGAACTCTCTTAATTAGACAAAAAGGGGAGGCTGGGGAAACCTCCTTCAGCCAATGGCCTTTGAGAGGCTGGACCAGTTTGGGCATGGTCTTGGGTACCAAAAGTGCACACTCAAGTACCCAAGCTTTCTCTCTCCTCTCTCGCCTGGCTGCTGGATTCAGTTCCTGTTCCCCATTGTGCAGAGGACTATGATCTGTGATTCCCCCTAAACAAAAACCTCCTTATTATACTTAATTCTGAGCTACATGGGATTACTTTATTCACATTTTCCTACACGCTGGAGCCCCCCTTTTTTATTTCCCCCTTTCTCCACTTGATTGAGATCCTGTAAAAGCTTTGTTTGGATCCCTTAAATTACATACTGATATATTCTATGTGGTCCACTCCCATACTAATGGAGTATTGTTACATTACATGTGATGGCTAATCTTGACTGTCAACTTGATTGGTTTGACAGCTATCAAAGAGATGGGTAAAGCATTCCTCTGGGTGCTTTCTAAGTGTTTTTTCAGAGAAAATTGACATAGAAGATAAAACATGATGGGGAAGCCTGCCCTATGTGCGGATGGCAATATCCTGTAGGCGGGTCATCTCAGTGGAATAACAGTGAGTAGAGGAGGAAGTCAGGAATGCAGATATTCCCTCACTCCACTCCCTGGATGCCTTGGGAGCTGCTTGTTCTTGCACACTTTACAAATATTATAGATGAGAACCTTTGAAACTGTGTAGTCATATCTTCTTTCTTAAATTGTCTCGCTCAAGCATTCTGTCACTGTGATGAACAGTTTGTTGACAAATCACATGACAGAGTGCAGCCAATGTCTTGTGATCAAAGTTGATGACAGAAGGGTCTTGCTTGATGAGTATTCATGGGGACTTGGCCCTTAGAGCTCTCCTTGAAATTGCTGATGTACTAGAGGAACCCTGAGCAGCAACATGGAAGTGTACCAAGGCCCCTCTTTGACAGAACTGAGATTCTAACATCAAGTGAGTGAGCCAACGTGAGTGTCCATCTCTGTGAAGGCTGCAAATGCCTACAATTCAGCTACCACTACATGGGACAGAACTTCCAAGCTAGGATTCATCAATTACACAATACGAGAAAGTTTCTATGTGTTAAGCCATTAACTTTGGGGTAGTTTGTGACGTGGTATTGATAATACAAACATCTGACTTGCTTTACTTAGGACCCTGCTGTTTTCCTGGGTTCCCAGTCTTGCCGATCTGCACTCAGTGTCTTCACTCCTGCTCTTGTGCTCTGCTTCCCTCTCACCAACAATCATTGTTCTCCAAACTCTCCTCCATGACTGCCTCATTCATCAGCTTGCAGTGGCTTCTTTGTGAATCTTTGGTTACCGTCCAAGGCCTGCCTGTCTTCTAAATGCCTGGATCTTTCAACAACAGACACTAGGTATTCTGTTTCCATGGTTCCCTTCACTGCTACCTTTGTTGATCATGCTCGGCTCTCCTTTAACCTGATTCTGTACATTAGATTGACAATCCCCAGAGTTCTCCTTCATGTCCTCCCCAAAGTCCTCCATATGTCCTAGGCATATCTCTTGATTTGAGAGCTCTGCAGCTTGGATCACAGCATTCTCATCACAACAAGCATCATACTGAGGACAAATGAGCAATGAGCCACAGAGAAAATCACAGAGCTGAATTAGGCTTATTAAAGTAGAACACCGTGCCCCAAAGAGCGAGGCAGAAATAGCTTCTGTGTATTGTAGAAACCTTAAAACACGAGTGGCAACCAACTTATCGGACAATAGGCTGCATTTCCTGCGATAACAATAAGCAAGTGTATATTACCCCGAGGACAGGATCCAGTTCTGCAAAACATTTCTAAAGGACAAAGGGAAATGTTTAGACAAAGAGGAAGAGATGATAAAAATAGATGGGTAGATATAGACAGATCTCTTAGCTTCTGCCACTACCACCGTGCCTGCTGTTGGCCACCATGCCCCCCTGCCATGGTGGGCTCTTACTATGAAATTGTAAGTCCAACTAAATTCTACCATGAGTTGCTTTTGGACGTGGTGTTTTAACACAGCACAGAGAAGTAGCAAATACTGGCGCAAAGTGAGTTGTTTCTCCTCTCGTCCCTCCCTTGGCCCGTAGTGCACACGGGAATGGCTTCTACTTTTCTTAGCGCATATTGTTGATATATATTAATACTAGCAGACCTCAATGACCTTGGCCGCTGCTCGCAAGGCCTTCCCAATTTTGGAGGCTGAAGAGCCCTTTGTACTTGAGTTTGAATGAGTACTGATGAAATTGTAGTCTGGGGGAGTCGTGTTACAAGGCAGTGTGTGAGTGTTCACTGTGCTCTCAGTGCAATGACATCATAAACAATATCTTCAAGCAGAGAAAATTGCTGTTTTACAGAACTAGTTGTCCACAACTTTGGAGGAGTCGTCTTTAAAATATGTGTTAGGGCAAGCAAGGAGATTCAGCTGGCAAAGGCGTTTCCACTTACGCCTGATGGTTCAGTCATTTGAGCTCAGGCACCACACCTATGGAAGAAGAACTGAGACCTATGTAATGTCTCCTGACTTCTACAAGCTAACAGTGACCCTCTAATCTCACTTGGCCCTGGTGACCTTGAGACACTGTGCAGCAATCAAAGATGCCCATTTTCTACTAAATCAAACCATGCCTTACAAACTAGATATGTGATCTTGAAGCCCTAGAATAGAAATAAGTATATACATAATGGATAACGTGTGTATCCATTATGCAGTGAAATGATAATATTTTTAGATATATTATGTTAAATAAAATGTGTTATTGTAAATAATCTCACTTGTTTTTGCTTTGAGCTTCTATAATGTGACTACTAAAATGTTTGGGATTGCATATGTGGTTGGCATTGTAACGTATCTGTATACACTAATTTAGCAGATGCCAAGCACTTTAAAAATACCTAGATAAATAACTAGCTTACTGCGCGCGTGTGTGTGTGTGTGTGTGTTTAAATTCATACCTGGTCCCATAAACCCAATCAAATTTCCATGCTGGGGGAGGCCACAGGCCTTGGGGAGCAATTTAATTCCATGGCTTGGCTAAATTGACATACCATTAAACTGTCTTCTAAATATTTGAGGCTTATCCAAACAGATGATTGCCACTGTCACCCTTAACAGAAAAGTCCCTTTCCAGTAAATGGCGGTGAGTGTAGAGACTCACAACTGTGAGGCTGAGAATGGGTGACAGATTAATGTTCAGCCTGAAATGGGATGTGGACGCCATCTCCTCCAAGGCTCAGGAAACCCTGCAGAAATGGAAATCAGTGAGACTCGGAAGCTAGAGAGAGATCTGTGAAATGCTGTCTTCTGGGCAGGATGTAGCTATTGCAGCCGTGAGACCTCAGATCTGCCCATTCCAGCACTGACTCTGTGCAGTGGGCCCATCAGCAACCAGGGCTAGGCTGATGGGGAGCTCAGAGAACTGTGCCTGTCATTGATGAAATATTTCCTATCAATGTGTTCAGCAAGGGTCATGGCCTTCAGTTGTGTAACTACTGGTGACTCCACCAAGCTCCCAAGAGCAACGGGGAGGGGGGGATGGGGAGGGGGGGTGTTGTGTCACACAGACGGCCCTGATCAAGCTAAATGGTCCACAAGACAAAACCAAGTAATAAATCTAGGAAAGAATTGACAGAAGAGAAGGGCTGAGAGTGGTGGGAGGGAGACAGTAGACACAATGTATCATACACAATGTATCCACACAAAACCGCCAAGCTGGTACTTAATTACACACACACACACACACACACACACACACACACACACACACGTAAAACGGAGAAAGAGAGTTGGAGGAAATAAAATAGTTGAACTCTCACCACCCTGCTGTAGAGTTCCTTCCAGCTAAGTCTCTGACAGGCCTTGGAAGGAGACTTCAGTAGACTAAGAAAGCACATTGTATTCTTAAGTACTTAGATTACACCAAAGACAAAGCAACTTCCTTGGGGCATGCACACCAAGGAGCCTGTCAGGAAGGAAGAGGCAGTTTTTAATTGCTCTGGGTCTCTCCCAGAGAGAAAGGCTGCCCCAAGGCATTAGGAACTCTCCTGGCTTGGTAGCTCCGGACTAGGATTTCCAGTCTGGCGCTACCTGGAAAAGTTTCCAGGCTGGGAAAGTAGCCCAATTGGTAAGGAGCTATGCCCTGTCCCCAAGTTTCGAAGGAGCTGGTTATGTGCTTTGTCAGCTGGTCACAGGCTAGGATCCTCAACCAAGAGGAAACCTAGATTGAGAAAATACCTTCATCAGACTGGTCTCTTGGAAAATTTGTAGGGGTATTGTCTTGATTAATCATTGACTATTTTCTTGATTCATAGCCCAGCTCACTGTGGGTGGCGCCATCCTTAGGCAAGAGGTCTTCTTACTAGAGTTTCCCCTTACTATTGCTGCAAAACAGCTTGCTTAATTCATCTATTCCTATACTTAGCTGCAACTACCCCAGTGAGATCTTTAGCCACAATATTTTGACCAACTGTTTTCATCAATGACACCTTGATTTCTGCCTTAATACTAGTTATTCTGGCTTTTCCTTAGTTTTGAATTGAATAAAGTTCTGGAATTTTTTTTTAAAAAAAGGCAAATTGAACAAGCCATGGGCAGCAAGCCAGGAAGTGGTCCTCCTCCATGGTGTGTGCTTCAGTTCCTCCTAGTTCTGCCCTGACTTCCCTCACTGATGGAGCATGGGTGGAGTGTTAGCAAACAAAGCCTTTCCTCCCCAAGTTGCTTCTGACCATGGGTTTTCATCACAGACTTATAGAATACCTCATAAAGCCAGGGGTGGTGGCACACTCTTGAATTTCACACTCCTTCTGGTGGCAAAAACATTACTGATGCATTGAAAAAATTAATTATAATATGTGAAATTACCTGGCGCAAGTGAGAAGGAAACACAGAACACGCAACAAACCCCACTTAGGAGTTTATTAGAGGGCGTGCACAGGCCTGGGGAATCTGTGTGCAGAGAGACAGAAAGATGGAGCGTCCAGTTTTTTAAAAGCTGCTCAGCACATGCGCACAGGGGTTTGGTGTGACTATGTTATACACAGATGATGATGCTCATTCATGCACGCAAGGGCTTAGCTGAGCCATAGTGGGTGTAAACACGCATGCGCACACGTAGGTCATGCAGGACCCTTTAACATTCAAGCACTTCCGCTTGAGGGCTTGTCTACACGTGCATGACTCTAGAACCTGGAAGCGCAGCCTTATTTGTGGCTAAATAATTACAATATGGAGTTGAACATAGCAAACACATGGCTACTCCTGATGAAACCCACTGCAACCCTTGAGGGGAGCAGGATGCTCTGTTTGGATGGGAAGATGCAATGTATACAGACAATCTGTGCTGTTCCCATTGTTGTGGATAAGGTTATTCTTCAAGGTTAGATCTTCCCATATGAGGCTCAGACTCCCCACTCACAAGGTCATCAGCCAGTGACATTTCCCACTGTCCACAACCAAATTTTCTAGGGTTTTCTCCAGGTATCACCAGCAGTGAAACCCCCTAAAATCCTCTTTTCTGTGTCTGGCCCTAAAAATTCTGATTATCTTTTTCTCCCATATAAATCCTGTTTCAATGAAAGCCTCCCATGAAACCTGTGCAGATAAAACAAAACTGTACATAAAATATCAAGTTCTAGATCAGGCGAAGCCAACTCATGAGAGAAATCTAGAGCAGTTCCCAGTGTGGTCATGTAGGTGAGGGAGTTCGGAGCCAGCATCCCACAGCTCCTCTGGGGACTGGGACACTCTGTGACAGGTTTTCGTTGTACGGGTGTGAGCACTTGCCCTGCTCACTGGCTGTGTACTCGAGCCTTGTATTTCATTGTGTGTAAAATTTGCGTTTTTACAGGGAGTGGGCTGACATGCTTTGAAACTCATGTCACTGCTGAATGATGAATGGAGAGGTAGACCATGATTAGATGAGGAAAAACAGGTGTAAAAAATGTATATGCTAGGCCAGGCCATGGGTAGATGGTTCATAACTATGCAGGGTAAAATTCAACCTTGTTTTTTTGTTTGACAGTTCTTACAATAAAAGTCAAGAAAGGAAGTCCTACACCATTTTTCTCTCACTGGTCTTGAGAGCTTTGATACCTTTCTTTACTTCTTAATTCTCAGTGTGTGGTGCCTGAGCCACCTCAGCGGATGGTAAATGAACTCTCCTCAAAGTGTGGCCCAGGGACTTCACCGGGACTCCTAGCCCTTTACAGGGGCTCTGCAATGCCATAAACACCCCATAATCAGTCCACAACCCTCTCTGCATCCCTTTGCGGGTGTCCAGGGTAGGATCTCAGAGGCTGTGTGATTTGTGAGAGAGGAAATGCAGCAGCCATGTGTTCTAGCTTACCTTTCCCTATTAAGAACCATGATTAAAAGCAGCTGGGGGTGGGGCGGGGAAGAGGGTTTATTTGGCTTACACTTCCAGGTCATAACCCATTACTGCAGGAACTCAAGCAGGATCTGAAGCAGAAGTTATGAAAAATACTTTACTGGCTTGTGCCTTCTGGTTTGCTCAGATATGCTTTCATAACTCTCCAGCATTACTGGCCGAGCGATGGTGCTGCCCACAGTGCACATGAACTCAACATGGAATCAGCCTAGATGTCTGTCAGCAGGTGAATACACACAATGCTATACAGCCACACAGAAGGAAGAAATACTGTCATTTCCAGCAAAATGGATAGAACCGGAAGACACTGTGTTAAGGGGGAAAAACTAGATGCAGAAAAGGCAAAGGCTTCATGTTGGCTCTAATATGTGGCAGCCAAATAAGGTCAGCTAGCTACAGAATATGCATTGCAAAAGGCTGGGCGGGGATGATGGTGCAAGTCTAGAGAGCTTAGAAAATAGGCTAAAATACAAAAGGAGACACTGTGAAAACTGTAGTTCTCAAAAACCTGTGTATATTTTATGCATAACTAGAAGAAAGGAGCCCAACATATAAAAATATGGGCATCACTTATTTTAATGCCATCAGAACATAGCAGTCACGCAAACTGGAATACCACACCGAGATCGCGTATAGTTATTATGCTTATCACACTTTTAAATGTTTAAGGAAATGGATGTATTAGCTGCTTTGACTTGATCATGACACATTGTGTACACCTAGTGAAAGATCGCACGGTGCACAGTGCCACACAAACGCCTGCAGTTGAAACAATGCTTACGTAAAGTTATAAAATAGTCCCATGTATATGCAGATTCCTCTCTCCTCACAGGTTGCAGCTTTCCTTAGGGAATTAGAAAACTATATATTTTGAACCTGCAGTGTGTTCCAAAGGCTTGTGTTTCCAAAGTATGGGTCTTGGCTAGCAGCGCTCGAGAGAGGAAATGAAGATACTAGGCATTTAGCCTAGGAGGAGGAAGTAGTACACTGGAGGCTGTGTCCAGGGGTTACCTGTTGCTTGCCTCTCTGTCCTCTCCCTGTCTCCTCCCTACCTCTCTCTCCTCCTCACCTTTCCTCAGCTTTCCAGCCACCGTGCCCTGAGCAGCTTTGTATAGCTGCACAGCCCTACAGTGATGTCCTGCTTGTTCACAGGCCTGCAGCAGGAGAGCTGTGCAGTATGACTCCCAGCCTTGGGCTGAAGTCTTTCTTCCTTGTCCTCCTGGGTGATTTATCTCCACAACACTGTGCTTGTGAACACAGATAAGCTTCTCTGAATAGCATCTGTAGCCCTTACACAGAACAGATGTGTCCCTAGGTGCCTGTGAACCTACTGTCCGCACACCCCCAAGTGCCAGCAACAGTTTCTTGCACACAACACGTTCTAGAACTTGCCCAGAGGGTTGAACTGGTCTGTAGCTATATGATGGCCCCAGCTGTGACCAGTTGGAAGTCATATTACAGAAGATTCTCAGGGATGTTTATCTCAGCACTTTCTGCTATTCAGATATTAAACAGGGACACAGTTGAAGTGATTTACCTAAAAGGGCTTCACAAGGAAACCTCCTTAATAAAGAGACAAGAGTAATTTTCAATTAGCATTTCAAGTGTTTACAAGGAAATAGAAGCCGCTAGACACTTGAAGGTGCTTGGAAACAGTGTGTTCATGTAAATAGTTTTAGGGTTTGCCTAAAATATTTCTCATACAAATTGATTCAATGTATTCTCTACACATGAAGTGTGAGACTAGATAGAAGTTTTAGCGGTGACCTTCACGGTAAGTTCCTGAAAATATTAAAACTCACCCAGAGGAAAATGATGCAAACATATACTACCAACACACCAGGCACAGACATCAATTTATATGCAGCAAAGAACATTCCTACAGAGTTCTCGGTTGCTCAGACTTATTTCATATCAAAGAAAGAGCGCCTGTTCCTCATTCTCCTCAGGATAAGACCTCCTAGTGCCCTTCACGGTGAACTCACAGGCAGAACCTCGAGTTGCCCTTCCCATTCACTCTCCAGCTCTGCAAATCACGCAGGCTAGACCGCCCAGAAAAGGTTGGCTATTGAAACATATTTGGTTTCCAAGGACAACAATTTGGAACGGCCTATGAATATGCTCCTGCTATCATAGCAAATTTGCTGAGACTCTTTAATTCTAGAAAGAACCAGCAAAAATAAATCACGGCCTGGACATGCATTAATATAAATTGCTTTCATTTACCACACATTAACTCCTAAATGAAAAGATATCTAAGAAAGCAAAATATTTTCAGGACTATCTATGAATGCAATTATCCCGCCCCGCTTTGACGGCAATGAGGTAATGAATGCTTAGCTACCACAGATACGGTCCCATTAAAGAGCCGGCTGGCAGGCTTGTACACGGCGCTGGCGCCGACTGACTTCAGAGACATCCTGCTTATTTTCTCCAAAAGCAATTTCGGGTCCTTCAGATCTGTTTTTACCACACTTGCTTAGTTCTTTCTCCTGTTTGTTGGAATGTCACGTCTAAATGTTTCCTCGCAGAAGGATGTTTGTTTTTGAGTCTGACTCTGTTCCTCGTTTTCTGTGGCGATGCGCTGTCTGGCTGTAGCCAGCATTCCGGGAATCCCGCCACGTTAGAGGCTACTCTGGCTACTGAGGTCTTTATGTACCTCCATGTCCCTGCATCCTGGTGCAGGCTGGCCTTCTGCCCACCTCATCATGAAGAGCTTTGCATGGTGCTTTTTCCTCTGCCGCTCCATCCCCCATTGCCAGAGGCTGTTAATCTCCCACAAAGCCACCTGTCTCTCCTGTGATGTCTGTCGTCACAACCAGCTGTCTCAGATAGATTCCTGTTCATCATCTCCTTTGTGAGAGCCAAGGTTATCCTTGCAGAAGCTAATTCTCATCTCAGAGGAGACTCCGCAAACTCAGTACACAGGGCAAGGGTAAGCAGTCATCCAGGTGTTGCCCACAAGCCGCCCAACCCCACTTCCTCTTGTCATTCTGGTCATGCCCCAAGGTCCAGGCTGTGAGCGCAGCTCTCTGCTTCCTATAGTTGCTCACCTTGGACATCTCCAGACTCTGGCAAATTCTGAGCATCTGTCTTGCCTAATTACAACTTCTGAGTTTTGTTAGTTTGCTTCCAAGGTTCTGCTCAATGTTTTCGACCCTCACTGCACTGTTGGCCTTCACCCTCAAGGCTGTCTTCTCCTGCTTCGTCTCAGTCCTCTGGGATAACATCGCATGAGCCCTCTGAGTCTTTTATTCTTAATACCAAGCTGCCCTAAACATCAAGTAGGAACCGTTTTCCTAAAACATCTGCTATGCCTGGGCTCTAGTGGTGCACACCTTTAATCCCAATATTGGGGGGCAGAGGCAGGCAGACCTTTGAGTTCAAGGCCAGCCTGGTCTACAAAGTAAGTTCCAGGACAGCCAGGGCTGTTGCACAGAGAAGCCCTGTCTCAAAAATGCAAAAAAAAATAAACAAAACAAAAACAAACAAAAGATTTGCCACATCTGAATTATATGACACATTCTGTGTATTATATGAGCAAATACATTGAGGGCACGTATCTCAGTCTGTGTGGGCGCTATCAAAACGGGACAGGTTGGGTGGCTTCTGAACAGCAGAGATTTACTCGCTTAAAACGGAGACATCCAGCAAGCTAGAGGGGCTGGGAGCCTCACTGTCTGGGGAGGGACACTTTGTTAGTTTATTGGTAGAGAATTCTAGCTAGATCTTTACAGGATGGGAAAAGTAAAGTCTTTTTTTTTTTTGACGCCCCCCCTCCCCACTGACTCTAACCAATAATTTGCTCTCTGACTTCATGTTTGATTGACTACCCAAGTGTTCCACTTGTAATACCTTCAGAACAGATGTCTGTAATTCCAGGACTGAGGAGATAGACGCAGAGGCCAGAGGATTGCAAGTTCAAGGTCCTCCTAGGCCACATAGCAAGTTTGAGTTCAGCCTGGGTTACAAGATACCCTTTATCAAAACCAACCAACTGAACCAAAACCCGAAGCTCTTCTTTTAAAAGTGCTGTTTATATGAATTTCTCCCTCTGTATTTTCCAAACATCCATGACCATTTTAATACAGCACTTTCAAATTATAAGTCAGATTATAGAGGAGAGAAGAGTAGGAACTGGAACAGGAGAGGGACTTGACCAGAGATGAGCATATGGCAGAGTGTTTGCTGGGAATTTCGTAAGAAATCAAAAGAGATAATGAACACCACTCTCTGGCTGTTTACTCTTTCAAAGTGGACTGCAGCTCATCTTCCCTTTGTTTGGCTTGTGCTTGTATTATTTATTACAGCAGACACAAAGCAATTTTCTCCGGGAGGTCTTCAATTGCTCAGTCCACTCCTTGCCTCTTAATTAAATTCCCTGCAACCAATACTTATCGATTATCTGCTCTGTAGCTCTCACTCCCGTCAAAGGCCAAGGCTGAATACTACACGGTGCCTATCCCTCTGGGCTTCAGAGACCAGAGGGGACTTAGAACTCCTTCTGCCAACTCTTTCCTTACCCACCTGCCCCTTTCTTCCCACACAATGTTGTATCATTTTTGCTCCTTTAAGGGCAGTTTGTGCAATCTAAATATTCCTGGTTTTGTGGCCCGGAGTGTAGTTGGCTGATAAGGGGCTCCATTAGGAGAAAACCAACCCTTTCTCTGCCAGCAGCTAACAGTTGGCAATACCTTGAGGCCCCAGAGAGCTCCGCTGTCCCCTCCATCATATGAGGACACAATTGGGAGATAACCCTCTCGGCTGGAAGATGCTTCTCGCTAAAGAGGAATCGTTTGATGTCTGGCCTCAAGCTGATTGAGAAATGTCTGTTGTTTGTGAGCCTCTTGGTCTCAACTGCTTTGACAAGCTAATCTGGCTTGGGTGAGTACTCTTCAAACCACTGTGGTAAAAGTTGCGCCCCGTCGCGGCCATCTTGGGAGATGGTAGAAGGTGTGCCAGGCAGAGCCTCACGTGAAGTATTTGGGTCACTGGGTCTCTCAAGGGTATTTCAGGCTCTGGCTGATTTGGTTGCTTTGATTTGCTCCCTGGATTACAAGGTGAGTGGTTTGTTTCACCAGCCGCTCACCACCAAGTGTGATCTCACCAGAGTGCCATGCCCAGACCATAATCGTGAGCCATAATGAATCCTTTTAATAAGTCAGTTGTCTCAGGTTTGGTTATAATAATGAGACCTTAGAAACTGTCAGGCTGTAGGAGTTTGACTAGCTGCTCATGTGTAGAAGGAAAAGTAAAGTCTGGGCGAATGTGGAAAGCAGTGGCTTTTACTAATCCCACTCTTACAGTTTGGGAGGTCAAAAGTTTCACTGAGCTAAGATCAAGATATTGACAGGCTGGCTTCCTGCTGGAGGCCAATGGGACACTGGCTCTGGCCTTTGCAAGCCTCTGGGTGCTAGCTGCCTTCTGTGACTAGAGGTCTTCTTTACTTCGAAGTCAGTAGTGCCACGTCACACCCACAACCCCCCTTCAGACTCTGAGTTCTTTCCGATCTCCTCTCCCCACTTGTAAGGACATTTAGATCTTATTTTACCCCCTGAATCAAACAAAATCACCGCACATTGTAATGTCAGCTCAAAATCAGTTCCAATTTCATCCTCAGCTCTGACTGCATTGTTTTATACCCACGGGTTATGGGGTCCAGGGTGTGGACAGCTTTGAGGCAAAATGTGAGTTTGCCTCCCATTATGCTTAGAACTCTTTTGTACTTGAGTATCTAGCATCTGAAACGCATACACTGTATAAACATTTAAAAGGTTCTGCTTCTGGGCATAGCATAATGTCTTCTTGCAGATTCCTGATACCAATAGAAAATCTTGAAAACAAAATCCCTTCAGATGTGTGCATATGCTTCTGAGGGATGCCTAAGTAGCCAGAACTGACAGTCCAGCCTCCTGGAGAACCTCACCCATGTCAGACTGGCATTCTGTGTCATGATATTTTTCTGATCCTGTCGTTTCCCCGACACTGCCGGACTTGAAGGAGCAGAGTGGCAGGAAGCAGTCACCGAGCTCCAGAAGCCTGAGCCAAGCCCTGATGCATACACAAAAGGGGATCTTAAGGCTGGGGAGGAAGTGCTGCTTGCAGGTGAGCCTGTATTTCTCAGTCATCCTTGACTTTAATCATCTCTGGGCAGAGGCACGTGGGGAAGCTGTGAGGCAACAAAGCAGAGCTCCAGGTTCTCAGAGGAAGAGTCTAAGAGGAAGAGTCTTCACAAGCTCTCGGACGGTGGGAAGAGCCTTGGAGCCTGGCACAGCACTGCCCTTCATGAAGATGAAAGCCCAGTGTCGGCCTTTGACGCCAATCTGTACCCAGGTGCCTGCATACCGCCCAGGTGCATCCTGGGTGAAGGGAAGACTCTTGATATCGTAAGCTATTTTCATACACAGTGAGAAGAATAGAGGACTAGTTCCTTAGACTGCAGGCTTGATGTGGTCGTTAATATGCACATGCACACAAATGTACAGAAAACATAAAAACACACACAAAACATACAAGCACACACATACACGCACAAACATACTTAAATGCATACACACACACACACATGCTGCACAGTTTATGTATATAAAGTTTCCATTTCTGTTGTTGAATGTAAGTTGCTCCATGAAGGCTCATGTGTTGAAGGTTTGGGTCGTGGATGGGCTATTGAAACGTGACTGGACCGTAGGATTGTCAATCATCCGTGAGTTAGCCCACTGAGGATCGAATGGTCTATTAGACCTTGCTGGAGAGAGCAGGTCCATACTGCGTGCTCTTGGGGCATATCTTGCCTCTCTTCTTTCTCTGTGTGTCTTTGTCTCTGCCTTTCCATTCCCATCTGCCATCAGGTGAGCCTCTCTGTTTTCCCACATGCTATGCATGGGCGCTCTGCTTTACCACGTGTATCCCCAACCGTCAGCCAGCTGACCTCGAACTGACGCCTGTGAAACAGTGAGTCCAAACCAACCCCGCCTTCCCTGTGGTTCATTTGAGATATTTTAACACTTGGGTAGGAGCTGACAAGTACCTGTCAACCAAAGATAAACCAAATTAAAACAATGGAAAGGGTGTGGCTGAGTGAGAGAGCTCTCACCCCCAGCTTCTATCTCCAGCACTTCAAAAATATTAATTAGAGGAAAGTGAGACTCTAATTATCCCTGAACTTTGATCCAGCTCAGCATCAAACACCTGATGGATGGTGATCAGGCTTGGTGGGCAGCTGAAACAAGGGACTAAAACTGAGAGACAGAATAGAGGGCAGAAACATACACTCAAGAAACTTTGGCCATGGACTCTGTGCTCTGCAGAGCTGGTTCTTAGGATGTTGGACAGCTCGGAGAGGAGCCCGGTGTCCAGTCCACAGGAGTCGAAGTTTTACAGCTGTGGGAATTAGAACATCAGTCCTGGTGATTTCTGACCAAAGCCACAGGAGGAACCATAAACAAAACTGTAAAACTGACCCCAGGGCCTTTCTAGAAGTGCTGGCCAGCTGGGACCTTGGGAGAACAGCAGGTGATAACTCCTGGTTGTTTAACATGTAAGTTTGCAAGGTTTTTGTTTTAAATATGGATAACCTTAGATCATTCAGTGCTGAGCAAGGCACCTGTGTGTGGGCGCTGAAGGGCACATTTGCCACGCTCACAGCAATGCTAGGACCTGGGGTGTAGCTCACCAACACAGCAGTATTTAGCAGACGTATAAGGTCCTGGCTTTAATCACCAGCACTGAGAAATGATGAGGACACTATCATACCACACAGAGATGCTGATTTCAATAACTGTAAACCATAAAAAGAAAAGAACCATAAATATGAATAATTGTTACAAAGAAATGAAAATTAATAAGATATTTACTAAATGTGTTTAAATTTGGACCATAAAAGAGTAACCTGCCCCCAATAGCTGTTTCTATGATTTAGTTGTAGACCCCTATGTCCTGACCCCAAATGTCCATGAGGACCACAAGTCTCCAAGGAGCCTAAACATTAACATTGGGTTGGAGCCTTAGATTCGAAGCTAGAATTGATGTTACAGACCAGACCAGACCAGAACAAAGAGGAGATTGGACAGGCTCCTTCAGGAGGGAAAGGGCTCCATAAACACTAACAAGATCCTTTCCAGGAAGCTAAGGCAACCTTGTCACCTCACTGGCATGAAGCCTTGAAGTCCTCTGTGGCCAGGCCAACTCACTACATTCTAAAGTTTATTCTTAGATGTGCTGTCCAGTGTTTCTGTGTGTGATTTATGTAAAGTTATCATGAATCCTCAGAAAAGCAAAACGACTCAGAATATTCTGGAATGTTATAGAAACGCCTGCACTTTAAAGCAGCACAGGCTAACCTTGAAGACACAAACCTGCCTTGATCAGAGAGACTGAGTAATGAAGAACATCCAGTCCGCAGTTGGCAGCTTGTAGGCTTACAGACAGCCCGAGACCGCCCTAGAGGACAACCAAGACGCTGTTCCCATGATGTTCTGTGTGGTACACAACAACGTGACAATGTCCCATTGGTGGGCAGGAAACGAAATCTCTTCCAGGGTCCACACTTTTGGCTAATGGCGCTAGTCTGATCCTGTTCACATATGCATAGTCGTTGAAAAGCAAAGCTGGGGAGCAAGTGAAGAAGAGTCAGCTGTGAGGTCAGAGGAAGCCTTCACCCACCAAGGTCCTCTGTGGCTAGTGTGATGGCCACAGAAATAAACTCTGTCCTGATAGTCAGGCTTGGGAAAAGGGTTTTCGGGCTGTACCTTGAGAGATGCCAAACAAATTCAGTTTGTACTGGATGGGAACCAAAACTGTGCTGGGTTCTGTCAAGCGTCACGAAATCCCTGGCTTTGACTTTGAAAACCACAGGGCGAGAACTCTAACACTTGTCTGGCGGCAGAAACACCTCCAAATTACTTTGTCAGCTTTAGGGATAGATTTGCTGTTTGAGGTTTATTATGGGCTGTTTTCACAAATTAAAGGGCTCTTAGTTTCTTTGCTGCTCTTAAAAGTTGGGCAACAACAGCTCTTTTCCTCTGAGAGGTTAATGCAGTTGCTCATCAAGCAACGGTGCCCTTATGAAGGCACACTGCCCCGTAAGCTGCAATAAACATAAGACCATTAGCTACCGGCCATTTGGACCAGTGCAATACACAACTCTTAGGGAAATTGATTTCCGTCAACTACAATGTGTTTCTTTTCAGTGCAGCTAAGCGAAGGCATAAATAAACAGAATCAGAGCTTTTTTGGAGTTGGGGGTTGGGCTGGGGACTGTGGCGAGGGGTGTGGAGGTCGCTATCAGCATCCATCAGTCTTTGGGATGAGAGAGTTGATGCTTTGGGTCTCCTATTCTATGGATGTGCTCTGGGAATATGGTTCTCATCTGCCTCAGATGTGTCCCCATTATTCATGAAGGTGTCTTCTTCAAACCCGAGCAGCAGTGAAGATAGACCCTCTTCCTCGAGTGATGCAAACAGTGAGTGTGTTCACCGTTCTGGAAAGTGAACCCAGAGTGTTCTGTATGCGAAGTGGGTTCTCTATCCCCACTTGGCTCTTTATTTTGAGACAGGCTTTGGACTCACAACGCTCTTTCCTTTCTTTTCCAAGGAGCTGGATTTACAAGCCTCTGTCTCCAGCCCAAGGCTGACCTTAAACTGTGATATCCACTTCAACAACTTGAGTAGAGTTTCACAGGTGTTCCACCATGCCAACAGGAAAATACTTCTAAAAAGTTGATTGACTGTGTTCATCCAAGTGATTCTCAAAATGGGAATTTTTAGGTAGCCATCCTTCTAAGGAAAAGGGAGGGAGGGATGAGGAAAGGAAATAAAGAAAGGAATGAAGGAAGGAAGGCAGTAAGGAAAGAAGAAAGGAAGGAAAGAGGGAGGGAGGGAGGGAAGTGGGAAGGAGAGGAAAAACAGACTTCTGGATCTACACAGCTAAACAGTTTTCTCTCAGCTGGAACAAGAATGACGGCACAGTTCTCAAGAGCTGGACAGTGCAGTGACTTTGGACAGAGGAAATTGGAAGAAGGTATTGACTCCACAGAGACAAAGGGAGTCTCCAGACACCACCTGAGGCGCTAGTATTGAAAACCAATTAAATCAGCAATTCTCAACCTGAGTGTCATGACCCCTTTGCTAGCTGCATATCAGATACTTACATAATGATTCATAACAGTAGCAAAATCACAGTTATGAAGTAACAACAAAATAGTTTTATGGTTTGGGGTTACCACAACATGAGGAACTGTATTAAAGGGTCACAACATAGGAAGGTTGAGAAACACTGATTTAAGTGAGGGTATAGGGATTAAGAATGAATATGCTTTCTTTAGGTGAAGCATTCTTTCTGTCTCTGTCAATGTCTGTCTGTCTCCCCCATATGTGTACATGTGTGTGTGTATTTGTCTCTCTGTCAGACAATTACACTGTATATTTTTACAATGTAAATTAAAAGCTAATTTAATTTCCTTTGCTCTTTAAAGGGGAAATAGAATATCTATTTGCTTTTCAAGTTAGTAATGGGAAATTAGTTCTAGTTCAATTAACTCAATAGCTGGCAGAAGCATATTTTCATTGCATATTGTCTATGTGTAGGAGACTCCCAAGAAGGCTATCTGTCTAGAAGGGAAGAAAACAAACACCAGAAGGCAGGGCCATGTCAGTGTAGGGGACAGAGGTTTCTTCTGAGACTTGTCAGTGTGGGGCTTGTGGCATGCTATGTACTGTTGGACTTCAGCTTGTGATGTGTTAGCATGACAGAGACCCTGTTATGGTTCCAGCCCTGAGTCAGAGCTCAATTCTCGTCCTCCTTTCTCTGCAGCTTGGCAGCAAAACCCAGCACTGCCCAGGAAGCATTGCGAGTGAAACACGCCCACAGCGGTATCTGTGCGCCACTGTCTACTGCAGCATTGTGCCTGCTCTTTGGGGCATGTGTGTTGACCATCTGGTGTCCAGCGTCTAACAGAATCTGGCCCAGCCCAAGGACAATGAAGGACACAACCTTCCAGGAGAGCTTAGAACCTGAAACCTCAAGAAGGACCAATATCTCATGCTTTCTCGCTTCTGTGGGCATGTTCTTTTTTCTACCCTTTTATTGAATTCAGCTTCTTTGCATCACTGGGAAATACCTTTCCAGCTGGTAGGGTTTAGAGCCAGTGGACTACTCCAGCAAATGTTTTGGATTTTGCCTGTCAAGCCTACCCTGAGACCCCCATCTCCAGCATAAGCCCCCAAGCTCCAATTTGCTTTATTTGCTTCATTTGCCCCACCATTATTAATTTGTTTTCAAATTGTTTAACATTTTATCTTTTCTCAAGGACAAAGGGGCATACTAAGCTGAGTGATTTGTTTAATACTGGACTGAGTGACTTAAGCCTTTAATCTCGTCAACACACAGCAGCGCTAAGCTCCAAGCATGTGCCAACCCCAAGACTCAGCGCAGAGATTCAAGCAGGCAGATGAAAGTGTAGACTTTACATGGGACTACCAGGCTGCAACCCAGTAGAAATGGCACACTACTCTCAAACCTCAGTTATCTCAGGTCAAGGAGAACTTTGGAAGAGACTTACACACGAGGAAGAGAGACAAGGTCACGGTGGAGGATGGTGGGGGTTGCCAGGGAGCACTGGGATGGAAGCTGAGCACTTAGCACACTGCCATCACTAATGAAGCTTTGATTTCTATGTTTTTTGAGACGAGAAGGGAAAGGAACTCTTCCTGCCATGGTTCTGGATCATTTATGCACAGACTGCTTCTTCACGGAACTCAGGCAGACAGCTGTTAACTCCAGGAGCTCTGGCCCCTTGGCCCTTAGTCTTTGAGTCCCAGCTCACATAACTTTTCAGAGATACCCCAGGCTGGCTGGTGAACACTCTGAACTGATACAGAAAAGGCTGGAAGCTTAGTGAGAAGATGGGCAAGGGCAGGGACCGGCAATTCACAGGAGAGGAAAGTGTTATCATCATTTAAGTTATTTTTGTTGTAATTATGGGATGGGGGTATGTGGCCCAGTCTGTGTACAGAGGTCAGTGGGTAGTTTGTGGAGTCTATTCTCTCCATACAGCTTTATGTAGGTGCTGGGAGCTGAGCTCAGATGTCCAGACTTTCAGGGCAACAGCCTTTACCTGTTGAGCAATCAATCTCACCAGCTCTGTGTTCCAGAGAACCTCCCGTACCACAGTAAAACCCCAGATTTAAAATATTTGTAAAATGGTATTTTAAAATAGTTTAGAGTATCTAAGGTCTACAAACATTCCACTTGCCTCTTCCTTTCTCTCCACCTTTTTCTCCTCTCCCATATAAACATTCATTATTTATGCATCAGGTACCAGAGTATGGGCAGCTATCGTGTTTCTACGCCTTGGTTCAGTGAAGAATGTTTCCATGGGCAGATGATAATACACACTCATTTGCATGCCTGGCATCTCTTTGTATGGATTTCCTCACCTCTTAGTTGAGTCTTCATGATCACTGGTTGAAGACTGTTCTCTTTGATGGACATGGAAACCAAACTGTGCAATCGAGGCCTGTTCTATGCTCGGGTGAGGTGTATCCCTCTATGCTTTTTAAGGAGCATTAAAAGGAGGGAAATGAGCTCCACTGTGCAATCATTTCATAATTATAAGTATTTGAACCATTTTCCTGATACTCCACATACATGCAGTTTACTGCAGCCAGGCAAGCTTCATTCTTACTTCCTGAGGTTCTGAGCCCACCCCCCCCTCAGGCACTAGCTTTAAATATATTTCAAACTATCAAAGCACCTGGTAATGAACTTCTTTCTAAGCGGCAGCTTCAGCCCTTGACATAGGCAGAAGGAATTAGGCCTTTGACAGACACACATACCCTTAACCAGGCTCTTTATGTGGTCACAGAGAGTAAATTGCTGGATTGCCACCTGTGGAGGAAGTGGCAGTGTAGGGAAGCCACACAGTTAAGATGCCTCTGACTCTTCTACCTGCCTTTGGGGCCCTTTTCCTCCTTCTGGGTCATCCCTTCCAGCCTTGATATGAGGGTTTGTGCCTTGTCTTGCTGTATCTTGATATGGTGTGTTTGGTTGATATCACTGGAGTTCAAACAGTGGATCTGGGGAAGGGGATATGGAAGGGACTGGGAGGATGAGGGAGGGCTTGTGGTTGGGATGTATTACATGAGAGAAAAATGAATAAAAACAAAAATAAAATTGGAATTTGCCTTTTTTTGTTGTTTTTGCAGATAAGGTCAAATATATTTAAATGAAAATAAATAGAATCGACGTTTGTTTGAAGGACTTCCATCCAAGCTTTCAAAACTAGAGCTCAATGTATTTTGAAACTTTATTTGCATCTGGAAAAATAATAAAAACGATGGGAAAAGTAAGAACATCCCAGAGAAAACAAGAATAAGTGTGCAAACGCACTACCCAGGGAAAGAAAGTAGACAGGGAACACTCTGGCTGAGTCATCTGTGTGGCGGTGAAACAAGGCTGAATTTGTCATGTTTATTTCTGAGAGACTGAATACAAATTCTCCAATCCTGACTCTTAAGGTTTCAGACGCGTTTCTGAATATGCAATCAGGGACTAATTTATATAAACACCAAGTTCTTTATTAAAGCATTCAGACCAAGATCAGATGATGTTGACTGCCTACGCCAGGAGCTCACGAGCTCAGCAGCATTTCCAGAGAGCTGGTGCACACGACCAGGCATTACCTAAGCGAGGGGAGAACACGTGTGTTGTAGCAATTGTAAACAGACTCTATGTCAGAAGACTCATGCTTGGGTGCACAGCATGCATTCGGATCTTACAAATGTATATTTTTAACCCTCTGTATTATGACTCTCAAAACTTTCTTAAGAAAATGTTTCTTTGAGCATAACATGTGTAAATCCACATCCTGCACAACAGGGAGCCCAGCCTGCCTTGCAGAGTAGATATTAATTTTAACCACTGTTCCAATCTGCTCTTTTCTCTAACTGTTTATTTCGGTGAGCAGGCTTTGGGAAAACAAAAACAAAAACAATTTCCTGGGTTCCTCCCTCCTCTCTCCTCCCACTTTTGATCTCCTGACTTGTCTCCTTTCTTTCCATCTTCCTTGCCCTTGGCCGGCACATGGCAATGGGTATACGAGTAAAAACAAGCTTGAAATTCAGGTCCCTTCTGGTGTGGACGCCCCCTTCAGATCATAGCCGCTCGTTTGCTGGCAAGCACGCCTTTCCTGAGCCAGGGCTTATTTTGGAATGCTCTTTGTTGCTGAAAATCTGACTCACAGGATGTCTCATTTGGAAGTGACTGAAATGATCTCGCACGCTTGTGAACCTCCCACCACAGCCCCTTGCTTGAGATGTGGAAATTCTGAGTGGGATGTAGATGTTATCGCAGTAGCCCTTAGAGACTCATGGGGGAGAGGTGGTGGCCCATAAGGAGTCAGGTGGCTAGATGCCAAAAAACACAGATGGCTTCTAGACCTTGAAGAGGTCAAGACTGGATTGTCCTTGTGAATCTCCAAAAGGATCTTGGTTTCCATCTCTCAGGGTTAGTCTTGACTTCTGACCTCTGAAAGTCAAAGATAAAAAGTTGGTGTTGTTTTAAGCCACCAAAAGTGAGGTGGTTTGCAGTCTAAGGAAACATGATGGGGGTAGAAGCTGCTGATTCAAAGATGCCCTGGTTTGCGTTGTTGGAGCTGCACATAGTCGGCACTTCTGGGGGAGCTGCATGTAACAGGCACTTCTGGCTTCTGAATGTGGATCTTGCTGCAGGGCCTAGACCTTCACTCTGAGACCCTCATATGTTTCACTGCTTAGAATGCTTGTTTCCCACTCAATACCATCTTTCCAGTAGAGTTCTCTTCCACCTCTTTCTTTGTAGACCTTTTGTACATCCAATACTGCCACCCACAGTTCTGGTCAACCCCCTGAATAGACATGTTTCCTTCAGCTCCATGTCAGTCATCTCTGACATCAGCCGGACAGCCAATTACAGCGCCACCTGGTTTCACTGCCCACGTTGTCTGATCAGCTGCTTCAAAGCAAGACTTTTGGGCCATGAATGTACTGCAGTGGGGATGGCTCAGAAGGCAAAGGGCTCACCTTGCAAGCCAAAGGATCCTAGTTCGATCCCTAAAAACCATGTTGATTTGATTACATGTGCCAGTAACATTGGAGCTGAGGAGGCAGAGACAGGAGGAAGCCTGGGGACCACTGATCAGTAAATTTGCTACTAATGGTAAACCCCGGCACAATGAGAGACCCTTTCAAAAAGCAGAGATCAATCAGGTTGTCCTCTGATGCTCTCTCTCTCTCTCTCTCTCTCTCTCTCTCTCTCTCTTTCTCTCTCTCTCTTTCACACACACACACACATGCATATACTTTTACTCTTTCATGCATGCATACATACAGACTCGTTACAGCTAAGCATGATGATAACAATCCTGGAGGCAACGATGACCGAAAGCCTCCTCTGCAGAGCAACTGCGCTGTCTTCTCTCTTCTTGCGGTTTGTCTTGGTGATCTCTCAGGTCAGCTTTGTGGAACCTGCCCATATGGGTTCCCCAGTGTCTTTTTATTGTTAACCTGGGTTTTTAAAATTTTGGTAAGAATGTCTCACAGGTGATGCTACGCTGGACCGCGACCATCTCGAGGGACTCAGATGTGCATATGTGTGGGGCAGAAGAGGTGTTCATGCGCTCTGTTGTGTCATCTGGGTGGATGACCTAGGGTGTAGGGACAGCCACATGCTTCATTCAGTTATCTAGCTCAGGGGAACCCACACTGGGGTCTTCATCTTCTGGCCTCACAAAAGCAAACTCCAAAACATCCTCACCAAAGAGAGATACACAAACCCAGGTTTCTCTTGAACCCCGTTGTGTCTTTCTGTGTTGAGGATTCGTGTTTCTTCTGTAAAACATTTGAAAGCTTTCTTTTCACTCCCTGTTTTATATTCTGATCTAGATGATGCAGAGAAGCCGCGAGTTCCTCTTAGAGCTGGCTGTAGTCTTGGCCTGCGTAGTTATACTCCCTAAAGGTAGAAGCAGACTGGCAGTCTGCAGCGGTTTTATCCTTGCCCTCCCCACTGCCGACAAAACATTTCCCAACACAGCAATTCTCCTTTGTCTTGACCTTTTTTGATCATTGTTGTTGTCCTGAACCAGCTGTAATGAGAATGAAAAAAGTGTTGAAGATCTATGACCCAAATAGTAACAGCATCTTTTCCTCCATCCTATGAATGGTGCAGTTATGAGTGGTCCATAGATGCAAAGTGGGAATCTGATGAGCCTTTTGGTTTCTGTTGATTTAAATAATAGAATTGGAAATGGGCATCCACTCACAGCCGCTGTGATTACCTGAAAAGACCACATAATATCAAACCTGTCAAACTCCACTACAGATGGGGAAGGGCCTCAGAAGCCCCACCTCCGCTGAGGAGCTATTGGCCCTCGATGGCTGCTAAAGAAGGGAATTAACTCGTAAGGTGAGCATTCAAACTGCCTAGGCTCCCACAAAGCCAGTACGTGCAGTAGGATCAAAAACCCACTGCAATTGTTCTTGAATTCTCAGTATTCCTCATTGTCCGCTATGTTCAGCTAGTCCGGATTTATCCCATGCTTTTTCAGACCTAGGCCAGCTGGCCTTGGTGAGATCCCAATAGAACATCCCCATTGTCTTAGTGTGTGGGTGCACCCCTCGTGGTCCTGAGAGACCTGGATAGAGGTGGGCAGTCCTTGGGCTTCCCACAGGTCAGGGAACCCTGATTGCTCTTCGAGCAGATGAGGGGGGGGGGGGACTTGATCGGGGGAGGGGGAGGGAAATGGGAAGCGGTTGTGGGGACGAGGCAGAAATCCTTAATAAATAAATAAATTAAAAAAAAAAGCAGATCATAGAATCAGCTCTGACTTAAAAAAAAAAAAAAAAGAAGGGAATTAACTGTCCTTCGGATGTGCCTAAATAGGTTTCTCATGCCCCAGGAAATGACCACACCCCCCGTGTGCATATGGGCAACACTCATTGGACTGAGCAGGGCATATTATTAACAAAAACAAAAAAGAGAGAGGATATGAAGTTGGGAGGGACATATGGGAGTTGGGGGAGGTAGTGTATAAATGAATGAATTATTCGTTTCCCAAAACCATGAAGTCTGCCCTTCTCCCCTCTAAACCTGCTAGCCAGGATTCTGAATACCACCAGACGGTAACAGTTCCCTAGCCTGGACTACGGAAAAATTTTGGCCTGACAATAAAAGGACATCAAGGGTGGACTTGTTTGGGAAGTCTGCGGTTTGTAAGAGACCTGGTGGAGAAGGGGGCTGCTGGAATCTGTACAGCTGTCACTCATTAGAGAATGACATGCTGTCAAGAGAGTTAAGAGTCCAGCCTTGAGGATGGTCCTCGTGAGGGAAAGGCAGGGGCAGGAGAGATGGGTCGGTGGTCCCAGGGAGCGGATATGGGTATGAGGGTTTTGACGGAGTTCTGCCGCATGTCTGCACACTTCCTTGAGAGTGGCAGGCGCAGCAATGGGCTCCAGAGCGTGTCTGCAAGGGATCCCCACAGCCTGGAAATCTCTATGTCACAAATGGAGAAAGCACCAAAATGATTGACCTCAAGGTGCAGAGGTTACATTGAATCATCTGGTGTGATCAATACAGTCAGCTGGACCATTAAGAGTGGAGGCAGGGAGAGAAATTATAGGCAGATGCCACAGTGTCAGGATAGGGGTAAGGTCCCAAGGGCTGAGAAAGACCAGGTCTTATGACCTCTAGGTCACAGGATTAGCCCCCAGCTGAAGGTCACCAAGTCCATGGAGAGCTCAGCCACATCCCAAGGAATGTAATCCTGCCAACCATGCTGCTAAGCTGGAGATGACTGGGACAACCTTCCCTGGAGCTTCTTGGAGCCTGACATCCTGCGTGACCGTTCATGACCCCTGCCAGACTTCTGACCCAAAACGCTCTGATAACTGGACTCGCGATATTCTACGTCAGTGAGGCTCCCTGTCGCGGATGACGGCATGCGGAAGATGAAGATGTAAGAAAGGACTGCATGCGCGTACAGTTTTCTCTCCCACGGTGTTCTCATGGCTGGAATTCATGGACTCCGTCACAGCTGTTGGCTGGCAAGGAGTTGAAGTCGCTGGAAATCGATTCTCTGGGTAAGCAGAGCGCGGCCATGGCTAAGGGACCATACAGGGAGAGTAGCATCCACTTGGGCTCAGAATTAATAGCGTGCCCACCTTATCTCTTTCCTTTGTTATCTTGCCATTTAACCGTTACTATTGTCCAATAACGGGTCGTTTCAGAATAACAACACGGCAATTGTCCCTAGCTTGTCTTTTATTTTGCAGTAAGGCCTACGAATCTCAAAGCAGCTTCTCTCTCTCTCTCTCTCTCTCTCTCTTTTTTTTTTTTTTGCAGCGGCAGGTCTCTGAATTGGTGAACCGGCACCATTTTTCACACCCACTAGGAGTCCAGGTCTTACTGAGGGCTGCCATGAGCTCCTGATTCTCCGCATCTTCCCCCTGAACCCATGATTCTCCCCTTCACCTCTTGTCTGACATACGGCAGGATAGCTTATTCCACGGAGATTGTCCACAGTGACAACAATTATTTTCCAAGATAACTAAGAACAGCCCCCACAGAGTACCTGAAAGAAGTGCACGGGGAGAGATTTTGATCTCAAAGACCGGAGCCTGGCAGAATTTGCCACTCTCCATTATTCCAGGTCCCTGTTCTCCTCTGCTTTGTGGACACCCTGTTTGTTCTTTTCTGACATCAAGATGGACACCCAGCCATTTCACCCTGCCTGCTCTTTTTTGACAACCAGAGTCATCTTGCTTCCTGTGATTGCTATCTTGTATTTCTGGGAAGGTTCTGGAACTTTTGAACCCAAACTCAGCCTGCGCAATTGCTATGATGGATGAAGCATTTAAAAACTGTTGACTTCAACCACTTCCAAATATAAATTTTCTTCCTGGAAGATGACCAGAGGCCTTCTGACCCTGTTCATTTCCCTCCATATTCTCCATAGAAAACATGTACTTTTTATTCCTGGTGGCTTTGCCTTATACTGAGTATTGTGTATTTAGAGTCGTACAGCTTATAACCATGGGCTACATACACTCCTTCACTCAGAAATGCACATCAAAAGCTTTTCCACACATGCTTTCTGCTAGACAATATTTAATTTATGCTCTCTTTATGTTATTGATAGACAAAGTGCAGTATTCAGTAATTATATTTTAGTTCTATTTTTTTATTTCATAATTTTAAGCATTCTGATTTTACACTATGGTTTGTTAAAATTTTTTATGAAACTTTTGGGTATTATTTTTAGTCAATTTGATAAAATTTCCAAATTTTAGATTTTATAAAACTCAGAGCTTGCTACATCACATCATTTAAAAACCTAGACTTTGGTTTCTCCCTGGGATCTTGAGAGGGAGAAGTGAGCACACACAAGTATGTGTGTGTGCGTATGTGTATCTATGTGTTTGTATCTCTCTGTGTGTGTATCTATGTGTGTGTATCTGTGTGTATGCATATCTATGTGTGTATATCCATGTGTGTATCTGTGTGTGTGTGTGTGTGTGTGTGTGTGTGTATGTGTGTGTGTGTGATATAACAGCACATATGTGGAGGTCAGAGGACACATTTTAGGATTCAGTTATCTCCCTTCCACCACTTAGCCCCTAGGATTGAATTTATGTCACCACGTCGGAGGCTGTTCTTTTCACCCATTGGGCCATCTCATAAACCCTAAAGTCATTTTAAAATTAAGACTTTTAGAGTGATTTTTATGGTACCAAGTGGTGGACAATGTTTGTTTTATCTGGGGAGGGGTTGTACCCGAAAGCCTAAATGCTGGTGCTCTTCCTGTTAGGAATTCCAAGAAGTAATAGTCTTGTGTGTTAGAAGGCACACACGTTATTCTCTGAACTGTGTCAAATACCTGTAGAGTTACAAACTGCAATGACCTCCAGGATTTCATGAGATTCTGAATATCTTAATACAAGGAAATGTGCACATCATAAAGATGGCTGTGTGTCACAGAGCCCTGTCCAGCTCTGAGTTCTGTTTGAGGCTGAAGGGCGCCATGGTGCACCCGCTGCTATGAGTCTGTTCCCACTCTTTATATCGCCAACTGAATTGCGCACAGAAATGGGAAGCATGTATCACCAGAACCAAATCTGGTTGGTGGTGTATCCATGTCAGGACTTTTATCACCAGCCCTGATCAGCCAGAGGCAACAGATGTTGCTGGTATCCTGTAGGGCTTCTGGCGAGTCTCACATTAGTCTCGGGGTCCTGGATGGTGAGAAGTCAGACAGTCAGAATCCCTGACTCTCGGTGTTCACTGCTCCATGTTTGAGTCCTTGAGAGCTGCTGAGAACCAGGACTGTCCACTGAGGATCTCATTTTTCTGCCGTGGAAGCGGAGTCTGGTTTTGCTGACACAGCTCCCTGTCGTTTCCCCGACAGACACCAGAATTGCATTTGACACCAGGTGGGAGGCTGCTGCAGGTTCGCCTGCACAATTCTGTCACCACCTATAACATTATTTTCTCTTCTGTCCTTGTGTGGGTAGACATGTCACACACTTTCTGATCCTTGGGAGCATCTCCCTGCTCGGAAGGAGGAAGGACGATCTGTATCTGGATATGTTTCCGTTTTTAAACAAGGATTCTTGTCAGGTCGTTGCTCAAATTTGCTTTTCTGTGGGAGAAATATCACTTGAATAAGAACCTCAGGTTCCAGAGTTCGAATTAACTCACAGAACATCATCATGATGTATAAGTTGAGGAGGGTTTTTGGGTTCAAGAGCCTGGTTGTTGGTATCTAATTTGTGGTCCCAGGAGCTTGTGTGCATAATTTTATTTCCTTTAGAAAGTCTGTGTCCAAGACAGCGCTTCTGCCTCTTTGTAAAGAAGATGTTTGTGGACGGGGAGATGGCTCCATGGACAGCGGACCCACTGAGCCAGTACAGAGTGGTCACCCTTCACACTGCTTCCTCTCAGGTATGTCTCGAAAGCCACCAGCATGGCACCTTCTCAGCAAGCTGAAATCTTTCTTCTGAAGCCCCAACCTTCATTGTCCTGGTTTGCTCCCAGCCTCTCTGGTTTTCAGTCACCTGCCGCTCATTCTGCTCCAGTGCTTTCAAGCGATTTTCCTCCTCATTATTGTCCACGGAATTCTTGCACTTCTCAGCAGTCGAGGCTGCCGCTTCAGGGTGAATGTGCTTCTATTTAGGGCCGGCGAAGTGTGCTGGACTCAATCAGCCTGCAGGGCCTTGCTTTATCACATACACCGGACGTGATGCTTTTCCTTCACCAGCTGAATTCATTGAGTCCAGATCCGCAAAAAGGCCCTGATAATGAAGCAGACCTGAACTCTCATGAGGCAAAGGGGAACTATTACTATCCAGGCACAGCTTGGCCTTGCCCCTTGGGCACAGTCACCCCTCAGGTTTATGGTCAACAGTTGCACTGTACACAGTAGCAAAGGTCCCTTTAAGAGATAAGCTCTAAGCTCCATCCACTCCTGATCTCTCTCTCTCTCTCTTTCCCCTCGTTGAAGCCCTCTTGGCCTCTCCCTTCCCTTCCCTTTGCCTCCCCTCCCCACCCTTTGGCTCCCTTCTCCTCTCCTCTCCCTTCCCCTCTTCTCTCTGTCCCTCCCTCCCTCCCTCCCTCCTTCCCTCCCTCCCTCCCTCTGTCTTTCTCTCTCTCTCTGTTCCTCTCTCATTCTCTCTTTTCTTCCCTTTAATAAAACTCCATACTCAAGCTCTCTTTGCATGGCATACTTTCTGCGTCACCCACTGCTGTTTGGACCTGCCCTGCCGTGGGACACTGCAAAGGTCCCTCTCATGCCGTTTTACAAGAGGTACAGCCTGGATATTAGCAAATCTTGGAGACACCAGTACCCACAGCACTGAGGCAGCAGCCCCAGGAGTTTAGTCCTGGAAGCTACCTAGGCAGAGCCCAGCTCTAGCTGTCTTCTGCATCTCCCTCAGCTCAGCATTAAGAGAAGCTGGCCCAGGATGGAAACACACTCTCCAGCCCCCAGCCTTCTGATTTTTTAGTATCACCATTAGCCTATCCTAACAGGAACTGAGTGAGAATATAGAGGTGAGATCAGAGTCAGAGCCCCAGCTTCAGACCATCCAGGAGCTGGAAAACAAGAGCCCACAGGCAAAGGGTCCGTCTCTAAGCAGCTCTGCTTCCTTCACAGTTGCCCTTCTGCAGCTTTGACCATTCCTGTCTTAGCAACTACATACGGGCTTTGGGCTTAGGAGATGCAGTTATCCCTCATGCAGATGAGGGCCTCCCTATGAAGAGGACAGACCCACCAGCCCACATGACATTGGTGTACTCTTGGTTGATGCTGATTCCCTGCCCACGCACAGCCCTGGGTGAACTCTCTTCCCCAAAACACAACCAGCAGATATTCTAGGAAGTAGGAGAAAGAAGGGGCACTAGCAATCTGTGTGTTATACAAGGCTGGCACACTCACGTGAGGATGCTGCCACCTCAGTGTTGCGGTGCCGACCTGTGCTTTAGCACCGAGTATCCTCTTGTGCCGTGTGTACCCTCATATGTTCCCCTCTGAGTGCTTACGCTGCATTCTTGTGTTCAGAATTCTCCTGTTAAATTCTCTGTCCCTCTCTCTGACTCTCTCCGTCTCCCTCTCCCTCTCTCCCTCTCTCCCTCTCTCCCTCTCTGTCTCTCTGTCTCTCTGTCTCTCTGTGTGTGTTATATACTTTTAAGTGCCCACACCTACTCCACCTTTATTTTTGAGGCAGTGCTTCTCAGTGAGCTTGCAGTTCATTGGTTTGCCTAGGCCAGTTGATCAACAAGCTTCAAGGGTCAGCTTGTCCTCAGCCTCCGAGTTACAGGCAAACACTTCCAGGGCCAGCATTTCACCCTGGGTCTCGGTTCCAAACTAAAGTGCTAGCACTGGCCCAGTGGGTCCTTTGCTGATGGAGTCATCTCCCCAATGCACACGCCTCTTCTTTCAAAGGAGGCAGAAGCTTCTATTAACAAAGGATTCTGTGTGTCCTGTTAAGATCCTAGGCTTAGCAATTTCACTCAGCACTAGAAATAAGACAGCAAGTGAATCATGGATACGCAGAAAACCAAGTCCTCCTAGTGACTAGCGCCATCCTCTCCGGCAAATACAGAACCATGTGGAGGTAGCACAGCCATAGACTACCTTTTCCTCTGTAGAGTCCTGGCTACGAGGGCTTGAGTCATTTCACTGTCTTGAACCCTGACAGGTGTGGTGTACCAACTTGACAGGGTATGTGGTGCCTATACATTTGTTCAGCCTCTGTCTCTCTCTCCCCCACTCTCTCTTCTGTGAGTGTGTGTGACTGTAGATGAGACAAGTGTTTGAACTAGTAGACTCGGTTAAGCAGAGTGCTCTCTTCACACAGGTAGGACACATTTAATTCACAAGAAAAAAAAAAACCAGGGAGAGGATCTCTGACTCCAGGTTGAATATCAATCTTTGCAAACTTCCAGGTCAACCAATTATCAGCTATTCTTCAGTCTCAAGCTAGCCTACAGAGTCAACTCCCTGGGCAGTTAGGAACTCTCTCTCATCAGCTCTCATGAAGGCATGAGCCATAGAACCTCCCCTCCCCCCGCATGCAGAGGGGGCTGACAGAGCTGTGCACACATACACTACTGTTGGGTCTTCCTTGTGAAGCCTGGGTCGAGCAGAAACTAAGACAGCAGATAGGATTTGTGGCTCCTAAATGAAGCAGTTGCCTAAGGCACAAAATTTGAGAGGCAACAGAGAACTCTAATCAAGATAAATACCGCCCTAGTGGTAGATCGTACAAGTGAAAAAAAATCGATACAAAAATTCATTTTAGAGAAATACTAAATTACAAATGAAGGGGAAATCTAACATAAGCCACACGACATTACAGCCGGAAGTGAAAACTTGTGCTTTTCCTGCATCTCTCATGGGCACTCTTCCATTGCTATTTTCCCCACACTGTCAAAAGCGGTAGAAAATGGTCCTGAGAAGCTGGAAGTAGGTGCGTGGAAACCTACAACACTTTACAATGTTATCTTTTCAAATGGTGAGTGGGCTGAGGGGATGGCTCACTGGATAAAGTGCTCACTAAAAATGCAAGCAACAGGACGAGAGCTGTTTTCCAGAACTCAGGTGGAAAAGCACAGCAGGCATCATGCCTCCCTGCAATCCCCGCACTTAAGAGGGAGAGACTTGAGGCAAGCTGGCTTGCTAGACTAGCTAATCAGTGAGCTGCAGGTTCAATTGAGAAAGCCTGACCCAATAAGTCAAGTGGGGAACGAGCAAGGAAGACAAGTATACACATGTATGTGTGTGTACCTCCTATATGTATATCCACATATATGTGAACACACACATGCACAAACACCATGCAAGAACATACTTCATATACATACCACACACACAGACACACACATCATGTGAGCAGTGACGTTCATTCACACACAACCTAGAATCACTTGGGAAGAAAGTCTCAGTGGGGAACTATCTGCACTGGGTTGGTCTGAGCACATCTGTGGGTGATTATCTTCATTGAGTTTACTGATGCAGGAAGACCGAGCCTAATGTGGTCTGCATCAGAGCCCTGAGCAGTTTGGGAGTGGAAAAACAGCCACGCATGAGCAGACAAGGAAGCATGCATGCTTCATTTCCTTTGCTCTTGAATGGGATGAGTTCTTGCCACCGTGACTTCCCTGTGACAATGGACTGTAACCTACAGCTGTGATCTGAAACAAACCCCGTTCTCCCTGTAAGATGCTTTCTGTGGGGTATTTTATCACAGCAGTTATGAGACAGGACTTGGTGTATTCATGTGTCCACACCACAGTGAAGATTCAGGATCTTGTCTCCTGCTGGGGGTTCCTAGTGTTTACTTATGCCAAAGGTAGAATGTATGACCATGTTCCTTTTCTATTTCTCTCGAGAGGAAACTCATCAATCACATCTCACAATGCAATGTATTTCCCTATCTCCTCTTCAGGCTAGAGAATTGCTGTTTGGCAGTGACTCTCCCCCAGGGACAACCTGAGATAGTCTCATCAGCTTCAGTTTTACTTAATCTGACTTTCATTAAAACTTTTGTTCATTGCATGTTTTGTCTTACTCTTTATATTTTCAAAAAACTGCATTAAATACCATCATGGTGAGGGAGTTTTTGATGTTCTTTTAATTTTGAATTCAAAGCTAGGCCTTCACTTAGCTCTTGGCAAGCCTGTTAAAACCCTTTCTTCAGTGAAACTTAAAGCAGGGAAGGAGGAAAACTTGTAACAGCACAGTCTGCAGTGCAGGGCGTGTGCAATGACCACACCGAGGCTGGCCATGGGCATACTCATGGGGGTGGACAGTGGTGTCTCCTGTGTATATGAGGCAGGGGTGTCTCCTGTGTGTATATGAACAGTGGTGTCTCCCATGTGTATATGAGGCAAGGGTGTCTCCAGTGTGTGTATATGGGTAGATAGTGGTGTCTCCCGTTTGTATATGGAACGGGGGCAGGGGAGTCTCCTATGTGTATATGGGGCAGGGGTGTCTCCCGTGTGTATATGTGGAGGGGCAGAAGTGTCGTCCGTGTGTATATGGGTAGATAGTGGTGTCTCCCGTTTGTATATGGAACGGGGGCAGGGGAGTCTCCTATGTGTATATGGGGCAGGGGTGTCTCCCGTGTGTATATGTGGAGGGGCAGAAGTGTCGTCCGTGTGTATATGGGGTGGGGCAGTGGTGTCTCCTATTATATACAGGTAGATAGTGGTGTCTCCTGTGTGTGTGATGTGTCAGGAGTGAAAAGGCATGAAGTGGAGCAAAGGAATAGGAAAAGCAGCAAAGGAAGAGAAAGAACAAAAGGAAGTCGGAAGGAGGAAGAGTCACTGTTGAGCTGTGTCCTTACTAGGCCTGGATGAGAGTGGCTTTTGTTCCCGCTGCCGAAGCTGGCTCGTGCGGGCAGCATTGCTATGGCAGCCACGCCGGCAGGTGTGGGGAAATGCCACTGAGCTCTAAATGTACAGGATTGTTTCAATATGCAATAAGGAATTAATCCCACGCAGCAGTCACACGCCTCCGTTATCTGAGTCATCCCCCTGCTGTGTTGGGGATACCGTTCACTTCCCCAAAGTTCATGTGTGCTTCGAGCTTGGTCCCCTGAATGGCGGGGCAGAAGGATGGCGGATCTTGAAGAACGGAGGCCCAGTGGAAGGCACCTGGGTCTTGGGATGTGCCGTCCTCAGAATGACCTGTCCTCTTGTGAAATTGAGCCGAGTCTCGGTGCTGAGTTCTCACAGGAATGAGTTGTGCAGAGGGAAACCTATCTTAAGTTGCTCTCCGACTTCCTGTCATAGATCTGTGACCCTTTGACGTTCCCTACTCGCCTTCCAGGCTATGATGCATCCAGGGGTTCCCTGTGACATGTTCCGACCACACTGGTTGGATTTTCCAGCCACTAGAGTCCTGAGCAAAATGATTATTTTCTTTATGAAGCATCCAGCCTCACGTCTTGTTGTTATGACAACACAGAATGCACTAAAACAGGAGCTTTATCATTAACTATACACGGCATATTTATAATATCTTCACTCCATAAGCCCCCATGGTCCTGCAGAGGACCAGCTTAGCATTTGCATAAAAAGCCAGCAGAAGAGAGGGGACTTGGAAGATTGTCAGGCGAGAGAAGGAGGATTTGGCGATCTGCAGTCAGGAGATGAGTTGTCCAGATACCTTCTCACGAGCCCTTGCTGGGCTCTAGGTTGTGACAGACTCCAGGGAGCACATCCCACATTAATTCTGTATACTTACTGTACCACTTAGTGGGGCGAGGTAATGACTGAGACCATGTATGGAGAATACTAACACATTAGCAATCTGGGAAAGACACGGGCACCAGGCGACTGTCCTCTGAGTAGATCTGAGCCTCGACACTCTGCCACCGAGCTTAGGTTTGCTCAGTCTTAGCTGAGGCGAGGAGACATGTCGCTACCCCACAGCGGTACAAATATTCATCGAAAGGCGAATCTCCATGCTCTGGGATCCTGGTGTGCCTCTCACTCTGCTTTACATGGGAAACTGGTGAGTTCTTTCCTGAACCCAACCTTCCTTGTAGGATGGTGTCAAGCAGAAAAATGACCGAGTTTTCACCCACGACGGTTTGCCTGGCACCCTCTCTATCCAGCAAGACGCCCTCAGTTCCTTGGGCAATTTCCCGCCTTGAGATTATGAGAGATAACGGTGTCACCAAATGTTTGCCAGCACAAAACACGGACGAGCATTGGTCTAGACTCCTGTTCCATCTTATTGCTTGTCAACGCCCTCAAGCAAGTGCTGTGTCATTTTTGTGGTTTCTGGGTAGTAAAGCTTTCTGTGGTGCCCATCTCAGTGAATTTCCACAGCTCTTCCAATTTCTCCGTCGGTCTGTGAGCTGCTGAGAATGTTTTCTCTTAGGCTAACATCAGATTCGAGTCTGCTCTGATCCCTATTGCTGAGCTATCAGCAATTTTCCTTGGCTCACTGTGTTTCAAGTCTTTAACACTGGTTTTCTTTGGCTTTGCAACAGCATGAGTACCCTCATAGAAGAAGAACATGCTAGGTTTTTGTTTTTGTTTTTTTAGGAGACACCGAGCATATATTGGAACTGGTCTGCTGTGTCTTGTTGCCTCAAGTATAAGCTTGGGGTCAAAGATGGATGGGAGTTTTTCTCAATTTAATTATAACCATTCCCATTAAAAGTCAGGTTTCTAGCTGGACACGGTGGCCCACGCCTTTAATCCCAGCACTTGAGAGGTAAATTTCTGTGAGTTCAAGACTAACCTGGTCTACAGTGTGAGTTCCAGGACAGTCAGAACTGTTACACAGAGAAACCCTGTCTCAAAATAAAACAAAAAACAAAGCAAAACAAAACAAAAGTCAGGTTTTGGGCCTCCTATGCATTTTGCCATATGTGGTCTTGCCGCACCTGAAGATTTAACAAAGGAAAGAACTTAGCGACTTGAAGACCGAATGATGGACACCATGGTCTCATGGGAAGCCCAGCTGTGGTCACAAGGCTGCAGAATCAGACAGGAAGAATATGGTCAAGGCAAGTCCATCTTGGCCTGTATTCTCTCTAGGGAATACAGGAGAGTGAGAAAATTCCCATGGAGAGTGAGAAAATCTTAGTTAATTTATCTGAAAATGTCTTTAAGAGAACTCACCTTTAATTATCAAGATCCAAATCAAGACCTTTCCAGCTACTCAGCAACTGAGTCTGTAGGAATGGCTGAACATTCTACCGTATAGAACATTTACACATTTACACATTTACAGGCCTAGGACCAATTTCTTTCTAGATAGGATGGGGAGTCTCCCATCCACACCAGCTTGTGCTAATGCAAGTCATCAGGAAAACCAACTTCTCATGAGGAAAAAAAATCAGTTAAGAATAAACTCCGTTTTCCAAATTAAGTAATGTCAGCAATGCTTGTGGAGAGATTTAAGCAGGAAGACAGGACTGAAGGGTCAGCTGTTGCTGCAGTGTGGTGAACAGCCCAGCACCCAGATAACCGCAGTTTAATTCAAGTTATTCAGAGAGAGCAACCTCAGCAGTAAGTATTACTTGTGGGATAGTTTGTAACAGGGAAGGCTGCTCTCCTGGAACTTCTACATTTGTAATCTGAAGGGCAAGCCACGCTACAGTATTACAGTCAGCACATTTTTTGAGATCCAACTTCATTGATTCATTTAGATCTAGATTTTTCATTTAAGTGTGTTTTAATGGTTTTACCACATAATTAGACTAAATTTGTAAATTCTTTTCTCTAAGAAAGTAAAATTATACTGACTATATTTTTATATATATTATGAAAGTCTCACATATTTCGAAAAATATCATGAAAATCTTTTGCCTAAAACTTCCTCCTTACACCCAACACTTTTTCCTTATACCCAACATTTCCTCCTTATACCCAACACTTCCTTTTTATACCCAATACTCCCTCCTTATACCCAACACTCCCTTCTTATACCCCATACTTCCTCCTTATACCCAACATTTCCCTTTTATACCCAATATTCCCTCCTTATACCCAACACTCCCTCTTTATACCCCATACTTCCTCCTTATGCCCAACACTTCCTCATCATACCTAAGACTTCCACATCCTACCTAGTGCCTCTTCCTCTTACCAAGTTCTTCCTCCTCTTACTTAGACTTCCTTCTTATGCCCAGTCTCTCATTATTCTTCAGTAGATACATCATAATGGGTGCTTCTCCCAATACTTACATACAATGGGATGGAGAGACAATGTGGCTGGCCTGAACTTGGGGTCAGGTCTGCTCCCTGTGCTCAGCTTGACCACAAAGGAGCACCAAACTCCAAGCTCGCAGGAAGCCTGGCTGATTGATTTCATCAGCATTTGCTAAATGAAGAGTAATACCCTGAACTTGAGGATATCAATCAGGTGAAATATTCGTGAGTTCAAAGTTAGAAACCAACAGAGACCCTGATGTCGTCACTAGCTAAAGCCATGGTGAGCATTCTGCCATGAGTGGGCACAGGCCCTGGGCACCACCAGAGACCTCAGGAACACGACTCTTATACCAGGGGGGTTTCCAGGAAGGACAACACCTTCGACATGGTTGATAGTAAGTAGTTCCCTGGTGCAGATAAATACAAACCCAGCTTAGGTAACAAGAGATTTTATCCAAAATGACCACTGCAGCAGGACGGGCAGGGGATGCTTGATTCAAGGAGAATGCTCTAATAGCCGAGGTCCTTCGGTACAGTGTACTGGAGCAGAGAGACCAGACTGGAGAACTGGGCAGTGTAATGGTGTGGTGGACGATATAATTGTCTTTCCTGGTGGCAAACTGCATTGGTGCCATAGAATTATGAGAAGATTCTTCCTCTTGGAGATGTTTAGACCCAAGAACTAACCCACATTTGAATCTTCCATTTCTCTCCTTGTGCCTTCTGTCTGTCTGTTCTGTGTTATGAGTGAGTGTCTGAGCTGTCTGTCTCCGTGGCCCGTTCACAACAAAAGGCTTTGCTCTGTGTTTATTGATTGGAAGAGGAAATAGTATATGTGGGAGGAAGGAGGACAATTTTCACCCGAACCTTTGGCAGTTTGAAAGGGAAAGAAGTCACATTACTGACTCCAGCTGATTTAGGACAGCGCTCAAAGCCTCAGACAGATGTTCTCAACAGTTTCTATGCACTGCTGCCAACATTTATGGTGAACTCTCATTTGCATTTCTCTTCCTTGAGGTTGTTTCCAAACCGCGGGCTGCTCTCAGCAAGTGAGTTCAGCCAGCACGCACTCACATACTCTGGAGTCTGGAGGGTGAAGAGTACATAGTGTAACTTTAAGACAATGCATTTGGCTTGGGCTGTAAAGGCTGATTGCATGGGGAATCCCAGGCATGGTAAGATGGCTTATAGGGTTTGCATAGAGGCAAGTTAAACTTGAACATGTGGCTCCACAGTGGGGAAGAGATGGAGAATACAGTTCTAGATGCTCTCAAGTTGTATTGGTAATTTTGGTTGCCCTCAAAGGTTCAGTTACTGAAGGCAAGAGGTAGTTCATAAAAAAAAAAAAAAGCTATTCCTATAGCTATTTGATTCTCATGTGCATCTTAATGAGAGACCAGGTTGTTACAGCCCATTCTATGGCAAAGTGGGATACTGGAGACCCTGGAGCAGAAGAGAAGGTTGGTCAGTTACTTGCTTTGCTCAGATTGGAGTTCATTTAAGCGTTTAGATGACAAACTAAGGACACTTGTTTGACCACTCTGGCTTTTCCATGGGTAAGGAGTAGGTGTCTCGGTGGTGGCTTAGACATGGGTGAGTGATTCCAAGTAGCCAGCTGTTTCCTAGAACCAAGGGGGTGAGGGACTCTTCAACTATGCAAATGTCCAGGACCACAGGGCTTGTGTAATGGTTCAACACTGCCAAAGATAGGCAGAGAAATAAGCCTCAGATTGTTCCAGCTACAACAGAACCCAAATCAGCTTTGGCCTGCAGGGCTCACACCCGTTCAATACAGGACTTGCATGAACATAGCCGTGCCCCAGATGGGCAATGTGGAGAGGACACAGACCACGGAGGAGGAGGCAATGAGTAAGAAAGGTCACTGTAGGCTCACAGCACCGGGCGCTGAAGCCAGTTACAATCCACACACACTGTATGAAAGCCTCATACACAATACTGGACAAAAAAAACCCTTACAGGCTATGTTTGCCCCTAATTATCCAAATCTAAATCATCCTAAATTCTGAATGTCAATGATTAACTTTCTTTATTTTATATTGCAGAAAAATAATGTTTCAGATAAACATAAATTTCTATTGATTTCTCCCAGTATCAAGAAAGATATAAAAACTCTGAATAAAAATCCACCAAAGCATCATGCATGTTATAAAACTGTGCTAAATACATGTACATAATTAGTTCACACTCAATGGCCTAGAGAGGTTAGCTTGCATAGCAGACTATCACAGGCATTATTTTTTTTCAACCCTGAAGAATCATATTGCTGTCTCGGTGAGGACAGATTATCTCTGGCTTAAGCTGACTTGACTTTTGTTTTGATTTTGCAGATGTAGAAGCCATACTTATTTGGGGGGAAATTTTCCTTTGAATGTGGATCTTTTCCAGGCTAGCGATGTCGCAGGGCCCTCCCTAGTGATGCGGTAGACATAAGATCTCAGTCACTTCCCAGTCACAGGGTCACCAGGGAATAGGTGGCTGCCCCATGGTGTCTGTGCGGCTAACCCAGGCAGCCACACAGATCTGTGAATTCAGTGTTCTCCCAACTCACAACATTGCCAACTTCCAGCGGGTCTATCAGGGCACAGCTGCAAAAAAAAAAAAAAAAAAAAGAAAAGAAAAGAAAAAAAGAAGAACAAGGGTTCAGGGGAGGGAGTGGGAAGTGAGTTTGATCAAAACATGTTGCATAAATATATATATATATATATATATATATATATGGAATTCTCAAAGAATAGTCAAAGAATAGGTTAAAAAAAAACAACATTTTAAAACCAAGAAGAAGAAAAGCTATGAAGAGGAGATAGTGTGCAGTTGTCGAGCGGCTTGGGGCTCAGAGGTTGGGGCAGTCACATCTGCTGGGCAGGAGAGCAGCTGTAAGAGACGAAGAAACCTGGGGACTGCATCCTTGGAAGCACAAATAGCAGCAGGTGAACAAACAGAACTCAGACTCTCTGCAGTAAGACCCCGTGACTTCTGGTGACATGGACCTCTCTGGGGTCAACTGTTCAGGTAGGATCTTGCTATTTATACCACAAGTAATCATACTATCAGCATGAATTTAACCCTCTAATTGGTGTATTTAATCCTATAATGGTTTTATTCTAGTTGATGGCTAATTTTAGAGATAACCAGTCTTTGTGGCTTGCCATTTTATAATTTTCTGGAAGCTTTAAAACTCATCTTTTTTACCTTTAATGCTCTTTAGTTTTGATAAATAGAGCTGAAAATCTGGACACTTACACAGAAAACATGTGTGAACTATATCTAAGCCCTTACCATCTCCGCCTTGCCCGTTACATCGTGCCTGCTATTCTGTGTAACTCCTGCCCCAAATGAGCAGTGGAGTGTGTCAATCCATCCTTTAGCTCTTTCAGGAGGATTTCCACACCTGTTCCCTTTTAATTTTTTAGTATGTTAGGCTCAGGGCGTCACCTCGTCAGTTCCCTAGTCCCTTTTAATGCATGAAGCCTGTTAACTTTTTTTTTCTTATTTGACTATCAGACTTTCTTTTCAAACAGCTTGCTCCATGGTTTATCATCTTGATTTTGACTCTTTGGAGGCCTTTTTTACTCTGAAATATTCTTCCAGCAGATACATTTTCCATGGGGTGAATTTGTCCTTCAGTGGAGTCCTGACTTCCATGGTCAATGATGCTTTTCTTATGCACTTTGGAATTTTAGTTCTCAAGTTCACCTAAAGATGTGTGTGTGTGTGTGTGTGTGTGTGTGTGTGTGTGTGTGTGTGTGTGTAGATATGGCCCATAGATGGTGTACTGTCCATGTGTGTATGTGATGTGGTGTGTGCATGTCATATATAGTTATATGTGCATAAGTGGTCTGAGTGTATGAGGTTTTTTTTATGTATGTGGAGATGACAGTATGGGTTGTTACATATATGGTGCAAGCTTTGTGCATTTGTGGTGCGGTGTTTATATTTGGTGTTTGTGTGTGAATTAGTATGTACATGTGATTATTGTGTATGTGTCAATATACACCTGTGCTTTGTGTGCCTATGTGTGAGACAGTGCATATATGTGCTTTGTGTGTGTGTCAGTATGCACATATGCTTTATGTGTGTATGATTGAGTCAGTGTGTACATGTGCTTCGTGTGTGTGTCAGTATGGACATGTGCTTTATGTGTATTAATTCTCTCCCTGTTTGCACACAAATGTTGCTGCTGCTCTGGTATTGCCCCCCTTTCCTCATCAGAATCAAGACCCTGTTTGTTGCTCAGTCCTTGACACCTCAGGGACTTCTGCTGCCCAGGACTGCTAAGCTCATTCTGAGCGAGGTTATGGTCTTTGGATAATTCGTGTGACTTCACTGTTCCCTTGGAGCCCCGGCAGAAAGTGTGGTAAGGAAGGCATCTGAAGCCGTGAGTTCTTGCCTGCTCAGCTCCTCAGCTCTCTGGCAGTGATGATGTGTGTCTAGACACTCTCCCTTAGTGAAGCTGCTGGAAGCCGTGCCTGGAAAAACTCACTTTCCTCTTGAAGTGAGCCCGTTAGAAGGAGGGCAAGAAGCAGGCCAGCTCTGAGGAAACTTGTCATCTCTGCCCTGATGCTGGGTCACTAGGCGGTAGCAGGTGTGGAAAATTGAAAGGACTCTGAGACATTCACAGAAATCTACATTCACCTGACACATTGTAGCAACTGTGAAATGGATACATTTGTATTTTCTGCTCACTTTATAGACAGAGCACTTCCTCCCTGAGGCTTTTCCTGCTGCACACTCGCCTGTTCTTTGCCCATGGTTATCCTCCAATTAGAACGGTGTTTAGGCAAAGCCTCATAGTGCTGTGCTAATTGCTGCAAGTTCAGTCACTTCAGAGGAATCCACCCACCTGCCACTTCTTTTGTTGTTGGCTTTTGCATTTTTAAATACCCAGCTGTTTGATTAGAGAACATGGTATTGTTAGTCTTTATAAGGGAGGCCTTGGGCATGTGGATCCCTTCTGCATGAGTGTGGGTTCTGTCCACATGAGGAAGGTCTGTACTTATGAGCAGGGAACGTGTGGATATGAGGGTAGGCTGTGTGCTTGTGACCATTGGCTCTGGTCTGTGTGAAGGTGGGCTGTGTGTAGCGCCTCTGGCCTGTGTGTGGGTGTCGTTCTTGGCTCTCCTCACCTCCCAGTTAGGGTCTCAGTTGTCCTCAGAAGTTCTCAGAGAACCATGGGCTATCTTTGAAGCCAGGATTGTGCTGCTTCCGGGCTTGCTCAGCCTATGTTCTCACACCCTCCAGGACCACCTATCTAAGGGTGGTACTTCCCACAGTGGGCTGGGCCCACCCTCATCACTCATTAATCAAGAACATGCAGCACAGATTTGCCAATAGGCACATTGGAAGGAGGCACGTCCTTAACCTTAGCTTCCTCTTGCCCAGCAGCCACCATTTGTGTCAAGTTGACAAAAACCCAATGAGCACAGTGAGATTAGAGAGATGTTGAAGTCATTCGTTTGTCATTCCTGAGGTTTGAATTCATGACTCCTGAGCTAGTTACAGAAATGCATGTGTATTGATGCAGCACTGAATGACATGTAGCCAGTGAGGGAATGTGCCCACTCTGCCTTCCAGAGCGCCTCCTCTCCTCACTGTTTACACTCAGTTACTTTTCTGTGGCAATTCAAGAGCTATAACCATTACAACGAGCCCGGATATAGTTACATTGTCAGTGATCTCATTCCTCTATTAGCTGTGTGACTTTACCCTTTGTCTTTTACAAAACTGAACTGTGCGTCTTTCCGTCGGCAAATGTGCTAAGTCTGCTGTATTTAAGCAGTTTTAGCACAGCCTGGAAGCAGATTTCCCGGAGTGAGATCTTTTTGTTGTTGTTTTCTAATACATAGGTTTTTATACTGTAAGTGATCTTTCTGGTATTTTCATGTGACTCGGACCCTACTTCCTGCTCCCAGAACCTGAACACTGAGGAGATCAGGGCCCAGGAGACTGGGAGGGAGCAAGATTAGATTATCATGTTTATATTTGACTTTTCTCATCACAAAGGAAGAGGAAGGAGGAGCGGGGAGAAAGGGGGGAAATGAGGGAGAGGGGGAGGGGAAGGGAGAGAGAGACTATGATTGCAGGCAACTCATGGCTGAAGGTGACACCCTCTATCAAGTGTCCCTCTCCCTGTTCATCTGGTCTCCAACTCTTCATGTACCCCGATCTTTTGAACAAGGGGCCTTCCTTTCATCCTGTTCACACTGCTGATGCCACTAAAAAGCTCCTTTTAGAGGAACCTCCTCTGACACTCCCACTACCCTGTGGCCTCTGTGATTCAGGTTACTGAGGGAATTGTCCTCTCACCACTTGGAGGTTTCTATAAGGCAGAGAGGAAGAAGAGTTTTGGGCCAAATTGACCAGGACCATAAAGCTAGTAACTTATAAAGGCCATGGGTAATGAGGTCTCTTAACTTACCTCACCGTCATAGGAAATAAAACATTAAAAGCTCATGTCCAGATTGACATATGACAGAAGGCAGCTTGCAGAGGAAAACCAAGGACCTGCCTCACCTTGACATCATCTATGGACCAGAGCAGGCATGAGACAAAGCCCAAGAAATGCTAGTGGGAGGAGGAGGGGGGTGTAGAAGACCATGCACCCCTGACTGGATGCTTTGGGGTTCTTTCCTCAGCCTGCTGTCAACTTCTGTTCTTGTGTGGTCTTTTTCCTGTTTAGTTTTGTTCCATGCTTAACTGGAAAGGCACGGCTTTTGTTTTTAGCATCTCCTGGCAGCTGATGGAATTCTTACTGTATTTGCTCTTAAGTGCTAATAAAGTTGTCCTTGGGCTTCCTTCTGAGTCCCTTTCTGAATTCCTTTATTAATGGGAGTAAGGACCACAAAAAGAACCTCAGTTGCCCCAGCAACGCCACCTGTCCACTTTGAACAGTGCCCTCTCCATGGAAGACTAGTTTCACACTGATCAAGCTAACCCATCTCTCATTCACTTCTAAGACACTTGGGATGCTGAGAATGCCTCCCCATTATGTACTTGTGTTTATTCTATTATTATGAAGCTCACTGACAAAGGGCAGAGCATTAATTTAAAATTAATAGGGAACAGCCTGGAAATTGGAAGTCTGTGGTGTGGCTGGTGTGGTTCCTCGCTCTGGCCATAACCAGAATAAACACCTGCGCTAATCAGCCCGCCGTGCAGATCCTCAGACTCACTGTTACCCAGGACTTCAGTGAGGTTCACTTCAGTGCCTCAGAGCAGGCAGTAGACAGCGGGGCATCCCAGAGTGGCTGTCGAGGCTGCTCTTCCACTGTGACACCTGGGCCAGGTGGCAGGTGGAACAGCTGGGGCTGGAGCATCTGTCTTGGCCTCTTCTCACAGGTGAGTCACTCTGGGAAGTAAAATGGCCCTCTTACCCCAAATTCCAAGTTCATGTCTCAGAGTGTGAAGGAATGGTCTCATGCAGGGCTTTCTAGGGCACCTTCCACAGAACCTTCTGCCAGACCAGCTGATTAGAGCATCGATGACTGGGGGAGGGTGGAACATTGCAGGTCCAGAGCCTAATCGTATTTATCTTGGGCAATCTTTAATCTCCTCATTTGCCATTCCCCATCATCCTCTGTGTCTGAGCAAACATTCTTGTGGATAACAGGTGAGGACCTTTGTAGCTTCCACCAACCAAAGGATACGTGTGCCTCTAAGCACCACCCGAGACTCATAGGTTTCCCGTTTTGCTTAAACCATCCTATCTGATGTTTCCAATGATTTTTTTGAAAAGTAGCTTGATTTATGATTTCCTTTGTTTATTACTAGAAAATCTCCACCAAACTGCTACCACAGCCAGCACTCTTCACCAATTATAGATGAAAACCCAGCTGTGTGGAGTGTCTTTAAGCCAACCTCCACTGATATTGCTAGTGTTCCCCCCCCTCTAATCCAGCCTCCATGAGCCTCCTATGGCCCTACATGTTTCTACTGTCCGATGACTTGCCAAGAATGGAGACTATAAGGTTGAATGAATATATTCATTCATTGCCGAGGTGCCCAGGCTAAGGGACACTGGGAGACCAAGGCTCTGATACAGCAAGCTTGTGAGTGGCTTATAGAAAACATGGCAGGATAACACATTGCAAGTTTTGAGTAGGGGAGATGCAAAATGCTGGAAATGAAGAATGAACCGATTTAGCACGGCTGTGAGTGCCAGGAGGGTTTGGGGGTTGAATAGGAATGGCCTCATAGGATCATGTACTTGAATGGTTGGTTATCAGGAAGTGGTGCCGCTTGATAGGGATTAGGAAGTATGGCCTTGTTGGAGGAAATGTGTCACTCGGGGTGGACTTTGAGGTTTCAGAATCCCGAGCCAGACCCATGGTCTTCCTCTATCTTCCAGCTGCCTACAGATCTAGATGTAGAACTCTCAGCTACTGACCAGCACCCACACGCTGCCATATTTCTTGGCATGATGATAATGGGTTAAACCTCTGAACGTAAGCAAGCCCTAATTAAGTGTTTCCTTTCCTAAGAGTAACCATGGCCATGGTGTCCCTTCATAGCAACAGAACACCAAGTAAGACAGAGGGGGTAGGGTGGAGAGAGCGTATGGGAGCTGATTTTGAAGTTCTGCTCAACACGCTCAAGGGAGACCGTCGGGAGAAGCCAAGGCTTGCTGTAGAAGACAGAAGCAGGAGGTGATTTTAGCTGAAACTGAACCGGTGCAGAAGGAGACCTGGGGAAGGGTGTTGTAATTCAGAAAAAGCAGCAGAAGATAGAAAGACGCCATGCGATAGAGCTCAGGTGGAGAGGATTTTTTATTACGGGAAAGTGAATGGGAAAAGGGGAGAGGGGAGACCAGCCTCTGGGGACAGGAGCAGGAGAAGAGAAAAAAAGAGGAGAGGAGGAAGAGGAAGAGGGGGAGGAGGAGGAGGAGGAAGAGGAGGAGGAGGAGAAGGAGGAGCAGAGAGAGAGAGAGAGAGAGAGAGAGAGAGAGAGAGAGAGAGAAACAGAAGACAGACAGATAAACAGAGACACAGAAAAAGAGATGGGAGTGGGCAGGGCCCTTTTAAAAAGGAACGTGTGAATGTGCACAGGAAGTGCTCTTAGTGGCTACAGCTGAGGATGTATACCCCAAGGTCAGGCCTGTACTGATGCCTGAATACTAGCAGAGGATTCTCAGTTAGGGCAAGTGTAAACTCTAAGGACTAGGGATACATTTCCTTTGCTTAAAACAGATGTCATCAGTTCCAAAGGCTTTGGTTTCCATAGCAACCTTCCAGATCAACAATAAATGCCCAAGAAAGACTCCTGCCCAGATGCCTTTTTGTCAGGCCAGGGTATCAAAGAAGAGCTTCACACTGCTGGTCCATCCTCTCCTTCCTGAGCTGTGCAGGGAGAGCTGAGTCCATGTCCCTGAGTCTGGACGTGTTCATCCAAAGACAAGCATCAGGTGACAACAGCACCCAGAACTGGGGATCCCAGTTCTTTCTTCTCCTAGATAATCTCTCAAACTTCAGTTTTCCAAACTGCCAGAGATGGAGGCTAGAAAGGAGTCATTGCCAGCAGCTCTGGGTTTGTGATTTGCATTTTAAGTAAAAGTGAAAAAATAGTGCAAAATGCATTCTTTAATAAAAAAAAAACAGAGAAAAGGGTGAGAAGATGGAGTCCAGAGAGATAAGGAGGGGTGGAAGAGGGAAAGAAACAGAGAGAGAGAGAGAGAGAGAGAGAGAGAGAGAGAGAGAGGAGACTGCCAAGTTATTTGGGTTGGTTTTTTCCTCAAAGACATAAATTCTGGCTTTTACTTTTAGCTCATGTTTCTTGCTTAGCCAGTATTTTATTAATGGGCAAAAATCCAG